>NC_084665.1:29202500-29508750 GCF_028389875.1 Rhea pennata | reverse complement strand
TGGAAGAAGGAAACCTCGAGAGGTTTGCAGAACACCACGTTCCGCAACTGGATGATGCAGCCTGCTTCGCGCGGCCGTTTCAGTAGCTGTTAAGGGTTGCAGACGCCTCTTCCCTTTTCACAAGCCTCTGGGCAATCAGACGGCTTTAAAATACTCAGTGGATGAAATGTTAGTATGCAGGTCCCCACAGGAAAAGTCTGCAAGACTGACTAAATTATAGTCACAATTTTAGAGAGGCCTAAGCCCCATTTTGTTCCAAAGTAAGTAATAGCATATAAGCACAAAGCCTCCCCCTGATTTAGTGCACCGAGAAGCATTTTTAAGTGTTTGTAAGGAGACAAACTGGTAAATCACTTCTCCAAATAAACTTCATTTATGTTTACATTAGAGTAGGTTTTGCACCTACTCTCTGTGTAGATAGTCCCCCAAAATCTGGTGAGATAAGGCCTAACTTTGAACCTCACTCTGATGAAGCCGTGCATTGCTTGCAAAGTCCTGTCTCCATGATGCTGAGTTGAGTTTTGGGTTTTTTTTTTTTTCCTTTTCCTTTTTTCTTTTTTTCTCCGCTTTGTAGGCCACAACGGGGTCATTTGACACAGTTACTGCCCACGCTCACGCAGATGGGTTGTGTCTCTTGTTCGCTAGTCATGTCTTTCTCACCACATCAGCATTTTCCGCCGCGTTTGTGTACCTGCAGAAGCGGTTCAGCGCTGCGCAGCTGAGCTGCAAGCCCAGAGTCCGCCGTGCCAGGCAGCTCTTCCTCTCCCTCGGGCAAGACTTGCTAGCCTTACTAGCTGTATTTATATTGGTATCTCCTGGGCAGGTTTCCCATTCTGGTTCAGCCGCCTCTCTCAGCACAACCTAGTATGGTAGGTCCCACAGCGCTTCTCCTTTTGCCCTCAGGTTCAGATCTACCGGGCTGGGGAAGGGCAGCCGAGTGCTCTGCAATTCGGCAGCTCTCAGTATTTTTGCCGGGCTTGCTGCTGAGTTGTGCTGATGCTTTCCAAAACTCCCACGCTCTTGCTCTGCCTCACTGTAGCAAACTATGAAGAGTAGCAGTAATACTTCCCTGCCTTGCTGTTTCATGAATTGGTGTTTATAACAGCTTTTGAGATGCTTGCAGGAGAGTGCGTTTAGAGAAATAAAGTGTTATTGGTGGTGGTAGTGTGGTATTATAATTGTGGCTGAATTTTACATCATTTAAACAAAAGCCTAAGTTTTCTGCACCTCAGCTTGGAGTCACTTATAATAATATCACAGGAATCTAGAGCTCTCAGTCTGTTGTCTGCATACTGGAAAAATGTGCCTTTCATAGCTAAAAAGGACAATGAAAAAAAAACAAAGGGTACAGATTTCTGTCCTGGATCAAAGCTGATATAGACCAGATATTGCTCTCCACCCTTCAGTCTGATAAGCTTTTCCAGTTTCTTCAGTCTGCTTGCTTTTATGCTACCGTATTTATCATTATATGGTTGTTTTTTTATTGCTGATAATAGCTTATTGAGACTTGAGGAACTTTATTTGCTTAACCTTGGATCTCTGGAAGAGAAGTTGGTTACTTTGAACCTTTTAGCCTTCTGCTCTTAAAAGTGTTGAAAGAAGCAACTTTAAATTAGGGCTTTTATTGCAATTTTAAACACACAAATAGATGCCTTCATTCTTGCAATCAACATCAAAAGGCCAGAGAGTCTGGAATATATCAGCCATCTATTGGACGTTCACCATTAATCAACTTACACATGCCTATCTCTCTTCTGGGATCTCTTCTCCTTCAAATGTATTCACTAAGCCATGGTGCTTGAGAAACTCGAAGTCAGTAAGAGTCCCAGCAGACCCTAGTTGTTATGTTCTATAAGTAAGGGCAGAACGTGGCTTCCTGACATCCTTTGGTACAAACGTGCCATGTTTTGTTGTATGGATGTGTGTCTGCCTATTCATATGCTATGGAGTTCAGCTATGGAGTTTGGATTTTCTGTTTTGCACCTCTCATGAAGATTGCTTGGAATAATGAATGCTAACTGTTGCACACAAATTAATTTTATAATTGATTAAAAACAATAAACTGATAAACAGCAAACTGCTTTCATCCAAGGTCCAAAAATGCATAGAAAGAACAAATGTTTGACAGCTAATTTCCAGCCTTTGCAGGCATGTGTATTTTTATATTATGACCCTTCCCTTTTGTATTGTACAATCTGTGCGTCATCACTGCTTACCTCCACCATGTGTGTTGTGCAATTTGTTTGGGCTTGTGTCTTGCAAGTCAATATGTTGGTTTTCGTTAGTGCTCTGGTTCCATAAAGTGAATTATTTCTTTGGATGGGAAATACAGCAAAACAATGGATATGTTGCTATAGAAGGACAATGTTTTGTTTGTTTACATAGGTATTATTTAACAGAGGTTGTACATACTGATCTGCATGCCTTTCATATGTTAGCTAAAATTCCCCATCAAGATTTGATTGCATCTGTAAAATATTACAGAATAATTTTAGAAGCACTTTTTTACATAAAGTAGTGAAGTTAAAATATACTTTCCTATTTCTCACATTGCAATGTTTCCTTTCAAACCTACTATTCTTACTTTTATGCACTACAGATAAGCTTACCACCTATATAAAGCTAGTGAGAGACAAATGTTGCCCTGAAAAGCTTATATGAATATGCAAGCGGTTATATTTTCACTGGATCATTCAATTATGTGGAAGAGTTATTAAATCACATGTCATCTAAAATCACACAGAAAGTAGGTAATAAACACAGAAATTAGCCAAGATCTCCCAAAATTCCAGTTAGTATTTTAATCAAAGTGCATCATTCCTCTGTCCATTCTCTCCCTCCTGCCTCCCTCATCTCAGGTCTATGCTTTATGGTGACAGTCCCCATGAAAATGCTCATCATAAAGATAACACAGGAAATGTCAGGTAAGAAAATGCAACTTCCTTGTGTTCTTTGCCAGCAGTCTGTGCTATGGCAGAGAGGGTAGAAGTTACTGGATGCCTTTTTCAGGTCAGGAGTAGGGAGTATGGCTGCATGGATCCCATGGCCTACCCTTGTGGAAGGGAGCCAGTCCCTCCTTTTTCCCTCTGCCCCCTCTGGTGTATTTAAGATGGTGTAGTTAAGATAAATTCACAGACTGAATGCACTGATGGGGTGGAAAATGGGCCGCGGGTTGGTTTTTGGCCGATTACTTAACCAAACTTGTAAACTGAAGGGGTCTACAAGCATCAAGACTGGTTCAAGAAAAGCCGAGGGAGTTCCTCCTTCCTGTGCCTTTCTGATCCACTTTTCCGATTCATTGCTAAAATTCACCTCTGGAAACACCCAAGAACCTTTTGAGAGAAATGTTATTCTCTGATGATAAATGTGGCACAACTGTTCTGCAGCTTTGCTGTTATTCATTAGATACAGATCAGTGTTTTTCTTTTTTTCCTGAAGTCGCCTTTATGTTGTGTGATTGTCTAATGACAGGCTGTTCAAAGGACAGAAATAATATTCTTACGCACATGGAAGCCTTCCATTGTTTCCCCTGCTGCTACTTTGGCTTGATGCTATATTCAAGGAGTAATTGTGGGAAATCGCTGCGCCTCTTCCTAAACATAAACTAGGTTGAACTGCAGTCTTCCTGTTTGCTATTGTTAGCAAGAGCGTTAGAAAATTGCTGTGTACCAGGTCAGTCTTAGAGAGGAAAAACTAGGACAATTTGCATTTTTTCCACAGCTGAACACAATGCCTACCTTTCGCCTGTTGCAAGTAGGACCATTTTTTCACTTGGAATTATGTCAGATCATCTTCATGATTTCATTCCCTTTAATGAAATTGTATGGAGAAATAAAGCAAACAGCTTTAAATCCTGTTCTTTCTCAGCAGCTACATTCTTTTCAGAGCAGCGTGAGCCCGTGAAGGGAACAGTTGTATGTTTGCACAGCAAGCATAGTAAGAACTTTTCCAAACCTTTACAGTCTCTTCAGCTAAGAGCATCATTGAAGTAATTTATCTTTAACTCTCTCAATGTTACCACAAGAGCAGTTAGTGAAACACAGACAAACTTAGATAAAGAACTAGTTTCTATATGCCTTCGTGGCTTTTATGCTTCAGATCATTAGATTGTTGAGTGAAAGTCTAAGCAAAATGAAAAAAAAAGTCTTAGTATTGCTGGATGTATTTATTTGCAGTCAAGAATTAGTAAAAAAATGTATCAGAGAAATGCAGTACATGGTTGTGTGCTAGTAATGAAACTCTTACTATAAATTTGTTTTCTCCAAGCTCCATTAGTTGGAAAGAGGCTCTTTCTGCTGGCAAATCTTCTCTATTGAAAGCGTTTTGTTATTCAAATCTTCCTCTTTACAACACAAGGAGTTCTCACCAAGTTTAGGAGAAGTTTTAGAGCAGATCTGAAATATATGGGAATCTGTAGTATAGATAAGAGAAAATAATTTAATTCTGTATTTGAAATTAAGTCCAATCTTTTGCTTTTGGTGGTTAAAAGATACTTTAAGAACAATAATACTTTTTGAGCAAAATGTCTAGTTGCAGACTGATCTGTAGATGTTCAGCTTTTAAAGCCTTTACCCTGGGACTTAGTAGTATATTTCAAAGTCTTAGATAAGAGCCTAAGAGATCTAGTCGATGCAACCTAATTTAACAGTTTTATTCCTTTATTCCTGCTTCTTATAAGCAGGGAGATTGGTAAGGTGTCCTTACAAGACAGACATACATGGTTTATGTGTGGGATGGTAAGCATGCTGGAAGGATTCTTAGGTTAGTGAGACTTGAGTAAGGGTAAGCTTTCTGCAAAGAGTTGCATATAATAATTTTATTTATCATGGCTGAGCAATGTATTTAAGAGTATCCAACAGTAAATAGCAATAGTGCTATTCAAAAACACCCTTTTAATAACCTCTTCATGCAGGTGACTTTAGGCCTGTGTGAATATCACAGTCAAAAGCGAAGAGAACTTTTTTCTGTGCCCAGTTGTAGAGCCAGGTTTGAAATTGCAAATCTTTTGCAAGGTGAATGGAAAGACAAGGGTTCATTTAGGAGAAGGGGTGAAAGGTATAGGCCTTGAAATGTGAAAAAGTGGTGTGGCAACTGCAAATGTGTCTGGCAGACCAGAATCTCCATATCTAAAGGCATGAGCTACTACAAACTTCAGATAAAGCTCTCCAAACCAACCTACCTGCTCTGTTGAGAAGGCTGGATGGATTTGGCATAGATGCCGACTTTAAGAATGAGTATTTTTGTGTCATTTATATTCTAGAAAAGTCATCATTCTGTGTTGAGGAAGAGTTAAAAAATGTTTCATAAAAATGTGAAGTTAGATTGAATTGACTAAATAGCAATACCAAAGAAATTTGCTATAATTATACTGTCATAGCAAAGAGTTGACAGATTCCGATATAGAGAAATCAAGGCCTCATTCAAACTGAAGCATTTAAATTGAGTAACAATTTTTGGAGCACAGTCATTCTAACGTTGTTGCATGAAGTCAGCTATATGTTATAATTGTGTTTGAGAGTCCACTTTTCAAGGAATAATTTGAAATATTCTCCTAGCAAAATAGCAAAATAACAGTCTCTTGAGTATTGTGCTCCTGAGGTGCCATTTGGTCTTGCCTGTATCACTGGGACCAAATGCGTCTTTGGGGATGAGATGAATATTCAGCAGTTCTGTAGGGAGAAAGAGTAAAATCCTGGCTCAGCTGAAGAGTCAGAGGCTGAGCTTTAAGTTAGGTATTAATCAGGTTTCCATGTTAATCTCATATATACAATCCAGAGCAATGTTTTGTTTTATTTTATATTTTTTGGTGGCATAAAACACTACATTTCTTCCCTGGTGGTTAAGGTGTCCACACACTGAGCTAGAAGAGCATTTCTTGGCTTAGGGGGAACCATTCTGAAGATGTTTGTCCTATCAAAACTGCTTGACCAAACTGCAAGAAACTAGAAGGGCAGCAAGAGGACTGAAACGTGTCACTATAGTCCATTTAAGGCTAATGTAGTACTTCCTGTGGTGCTAAAGTAACACTAGTTTTACAGCCAGGGATTACTTGTGAAATCTTTCTGGCATTGAGAGATTTCAACATTATTATGTAGGTCAAATTTGCATAAGAGCATGGTTTATGTATGGTGCCTGTTGTTTTAAAGCTTGGTGTATAATGACTCACCCATTGCCCGGCTGAGGGCCCTTTTTAATGTTAAACACCCATGCAACTTTGGTTGAAGCAGCCTCAGTTGGCCGCATTTCTGAGAAAAGTGCATTACAATAGCACATTAGTCATCCTTTTTTGATAAAAACAAGGAGGATGAATGAAAAAACATACCACAATGTAGAGCTCTCAAGAGCAGCTTACATTGAAAGCTCTTTTGTTTTTTTAAATTTATTTTTTATTTTAAGTAGCAGGAGGGGAAGACTGCTGCTGCTACTTGAAAGCCTCTCAGTTTTACGTTTGAAGTACTGCAGATTCCTTGGGAGTGCAGGACCTATAGCATGGCTGATTCAGCCCTTTATCTGTTGGAAGAAAATAAATGCAAGTCTGTCTTCTGCTGTAGTATGGGGCATTTTGTGAAGTCCTTGCAAACAGCAAAGCAGAAAAGGTCTGTCTGCTCTGTGTAAACATTCAAGGGAGCAGAGCATATTCTGGATGAGCTGGGTTTTTTGTCCTGAGTCACTGCGGTTTTTTCTCCACAGCTGTGCAGTTAGCTGCTGCCTTCCAGCATGCTACATAGTGCAGTTGCATTGCATGTGAACAGTCTGGAGTACAGGAAAGGCTCTTTAAAGAAGCAATAATGACCAGTAGCACTATATTGCATAAATGTTGCTAGTCTTCCTCTGTTTAAGTGTGTAATAAATAGAACCTGCATCACTTTAATCAGTCCTAGAAATGACAGATGTTAAGATCTGATGGGCCACCATAGGTAAAGCTCAGGAAAAAAACAGATTTGATGGCTTGGGGGAAGACTTAGCTCATAAAAGAGAAGCATAGAAATGGTTTTATAATGTCATGATTGTTGATAGAAAAAATAAAGGGAACATCAGCTGCAAAAGCATGAATTGAGCACTGGGTAAGGTAGCTTGGCCAGCAGGATGAGAATTACATATATACATACAGGAGCAGCAGTCAGTCAGATGTTAGCCAATATTGCAGGAAAGTGGCAAGAATGCAGCAGGGAAGAGCAGGGACCCCAGTCTGCCTACTGGGTGATGCTCCTAATACTGGAGGCAGCACTGAACTTGCACCTGTAAGTTCAAAGACTTAACCCTTGGTACTTCATTCCCTTATTGCTTACACAGCCTCTTTGTTTCTGTGAGCAAAATTTCATTACAGGAGTCATTTAAAAATGGATCATGAATTCACTGGGATAAGAGCTGGTCTTGAAGAATATGAAGCTTTTTTACATGTAATATGATTTTTATATATTTTTTTCTGTATGACTAATTGCATTACAATTTCAAGATGTGATGTTTCACAACAGAAAGAATCACCCTCCACTGTTACGGTCCCTTTCATTCTCTGCCTCTTGTTTGGTCTGTCACTGAAACTTTGGGACAAATGCCTTGAGCAATGGTGCAACAGACTCTCTACAGCTTTGGAGACCTTGACAAAGCAATGAAGAGAACATGCAACATGCAACTTATGCACGAGGGAATCGTGAAGAAGACAGTTATTGTTTTTTGTTCTCTGAGCAAAATTACAATTGTAATTAAATTAAAATGCAGAACATGGGCTTCCAAAGAGTTCAGCATTGTCTATTCCTTCTGACGACAGTAGGCCTGAAGAGTGGCAATTCAGATTTTTTTTTCCCTGATCTCCCCTGGCTGTATACCACAGTGATATTTGTTCCAGGCCTCAGATGGCATTTAGGTTATACGTTCAAGGTCCAAGTCTTTAACTCTGTTTAAAAGACTAATTTGAAGGCAGATTTTTAATAAGGCTATTTGGATATGTGGCTGCTGCAAATTAATGGAAATACTGTTTTAAAGACCTTTGGGTGTGTTACAGAGATTCAGGACTAGATCTGGGCTTTTTTTAGTCTCTTTTCACTATTGCTGGGTTATTATTGGGCATAGTGTGGGTTTATATTATGCTAAATTATAATTGACTATAAAGGAGTTCTATCAGACCGTGCTTTTAGGAGGTTGCTCCTCTTTAAAGGAAACCTTTATTCAATAACTAAAAAGCTGTGTGTCCTAAAATACAAATTACCAAATATTGATTAGACTATGTGAGATAAAATGATTTGTTCTGTGTCCAAGCAAATAATAAAGTCTCTTGTCTAATAGTAGGCATTAAAATAGTGTTAAGTAAAGGTCTTTTAACAAAACAAAATGGAATAAAATAAATTCTTGGATATAACTTTAGAGGGATCAGGTTTTGTGTATGTGTATGCTCCCTCTGTTTGACTTCGGACTGAATGACAGTGCAGGAGTGAATCTTGAGAATGTCAAGAGCAAAATGTCACATCTTCTATTCACTTAATTTTGAGAAGACTTGAGTCTTAGTTGTATGTCTCAGTATGTCAGAATTAAAATGTGGCTGCCCTTGGAATGAAGTTGACGACAAAGACAGCAATTAGGGAGCATCAGTGAGCAATTATTTATGCATCTCACCTTGAAAGTCCATAAGGAGCAGACGGTCCCACCAAGAGTCTGGTCTAAGGCATCCACTTACAAGAAATGCCGTGAATGTAATTTCTGCTTCAGAAGAATCCTAGGCTATGTTAAGCCTGTTGATAAAATGAGCAAGCATTATAGCGTGTATATCATATGTTGTCTTCAGCCTCATTGGATCAACCATTCTGCTGCTTTTTATGCTTCTAGCACTGAAAATGAGGATGGAGAAAATAGCAAAAATTCTTCTTTGTCTTCAGTGTTCTCACTGCTCTTTGTACTCTCTCACCTTTCAATCCTGATGCTCAGGAAGTTGCAGAATGACACTATTGCTCAAAACCAGTTTTGTTCTTGGATACTTCCACTACTTGGAAACTTGTAGATGTAGGAGAAAACAATTGTTTATTTTACTAAAAATTAGTAGGATGGTTAATGGAGGATTCAGGCAAAATCAGAGAAGTCTATTTAATGATATACATCTAAGTTTCCAAGTCCTATGCACAAATGAGAAACCAAGAGTCAAAAAAGTAGATGTCAGGCTGTAGTGGTCTGAATGTGGGAGATTCATTTCAGAGAATGACTGGCATTTTTTTTTTGGAGAGAGGGAGCATACTTTTTTTTTTTTTTTGGTCAGAATTAAAGGATGATTACAGTTGCAATCTGAGCTTAAATATAATGGAACAAACTGTTGAGACCAAAATCTGATAGTCAGAAATGAAAAGAAAAACAATTGGTGACACGAACTCTTTCTATAAAAGCCCCAGCATGGTGGATGGATCTTGTCCTGCTTGAAAATACAAGATTTTACATGTCTCCACAAAACACATGAAAATGGGGTCTCATAATTTCAGGACTTTGACAGAGCCTGAAAAAGAGTTGAAAATGAGGGAGTCCTCACTCTGAACGTCAGCAGCTTGGCAAGGCTGGACAGGGTTGGCATAAATATCAATGCTAGTATTCAGCTGACATCCTTGTTCAATGCATCTTTCTTACTGCAACTGGCAAGGGACAAGAGCTATTGTGACTGAAACTTTGAAAGCAATATTTAATTAAGTAAAATGATGTGCTCATTGGCAAACTGCAAATCATTTTTATGTGGCCTTTTTTTCTTTATTAAATGCTCTTCAAGGGATGCTCTTTGCATTCAGCAATGTTAGATCTTAAAATAAGTACTTAGTGGTTTGCATGCTTTAGCTCTGTTTGTTTTGCACTACCATTTTGGTATTTCTCCTTTTTTCTCTCCACCTATACCTTTGGGAGTAAATACAGTATTAGATGGTGTTCAACTTGCGTTAAAGGTACAAACCACCCTTTTCAGTAAGGCCTGATATTGTTGTTCAGTTCTGCACCAAAACCTGAATCTGGAAAATAACAACATTTCAGTGGGTTGCTTCCTCCCTTCCCCTTCCAAAAATGGTTTTACATACAGCGCTTGTGGAAATGAGAAGAAAAATGCTGACATTTTGGAGGGAAAACAATTAGCAGCTTGTACAGAGAGATGTAATTTGTCAACATCTGCTGCTTGGGGCTCCAGAAGAAGAGAGAGAAAGCAAAATGTGCTCACTAAAGGGTTAACCGTAACATTGACAGCACTTTGTCTATTGTTTTTCTATTCATATCATTCACTAACTTACCAGTCATCACCTTTTCCAAGAGATCGCCTTATAGCAACAAACGGCGCCGTAGACAAATCAGATACAATCATGTCACTGTTTTCTTTTCATAAACGTTTAAAAAATGTTAAAAAGAACATTAGTGAAGGGGGTGTCTGTAAAATTTATTTTACAGAACCTGTACTAGGAGCAGTTTTAGAAAAGGAATTCTATGTTTACTGTAACCTTCTGCTCTGTGATGGGCCACCACATTTCTGCAGTATGTTACAGTTAGTTTCCGTAAAGGAGTTGCTCTGTGTCATTGAAATGACACTAGATTTCCCTCACAGCAGTCTTGATGATCCTGCCCTTGTATTCTGAATGTGTAAAGCGTGCCATCAGAGCCCTACATCCAAGACTGGATTCAGTTCCTTCCGCCTTTAGTTTGCAGGCAATTTTTGTCTGTCTTTAATTCCACAACACAGTATTAGTTTAATGCTTGCATTCAAAGAGCTTCTGTTTTTCTCAGTGATATATCTAGATATAATTGCTATAGGAATGATGTTTGTCTGCAGCATGATAAAATAAATGTGCGGACTGTTTGCTCAGGCAGCGTTGCTCAAAATCCTTACATTTAAATTCTTCACTTACTAGGTAAATACATTATTTTTTCCTTAAAAAGAAATCCATTGCTCTTCTTTTTTTGGTCTCCAAGTTCCTTTTGGTTTGTAGCTGACTTTAAAAGATGGAAAGTGTTGCTCTTTCTTTACACTGAGAATAACCATATCCTTTATTTCAATATGGGTTATTTCAGTTTGAAACACTGAAAAAATGACAGCCTTAAACTCTAGAAAACTAAAGTCGCCAGGAGAGTGGATAGTTTGTACCTCTTTTCTTACAGCTGAGCCTGAGATGAACATAAACTGCTAACAGTGCGCATCTTACTGGCAGATTTCTAGATTTTTAGAGGTATAAGCAATTCCTATAGCTGAGTTGCTTATTTTTCCTTTGATGCATCTTTTCTAACTTACGAAATGTTTTATGAGCTGTAAAAAACAGACTCTCATTTTGTGGACGAGTTCATTGGCACTCCAAGAAGTACTTCTAGAAACTGGTCACATGAAAGAGCTGCCTCTCATGCAAAGAGTAAACTGCAGGAAAAGCTAGCTAAAGTCTTTTAAAAATTGTTATTCTTCTGCAGCGGCAATTAATATATTTGTTACAAGGAGCTTACATGATCACAAATGGGAGGAAGTTCAGCAATGGTGAATCCTTGCTGTCAGTCATTTTTACGTATGGAGCCTTGCATGGATGGAATTAACATGCATCCCTTTACAGAATAAAAATGATGGCATGTTTTACATATATTATGAAAATATAGCAAAGACATTATTAAGAAAATCAACATCGATTCCTTCCTGTAAATTGTACAAGGTTTATATTCGAGTTTTTCCTGTCGCATCTGAGAATTTGAATATATGAGTGTGCATACAGGCTCATTAGCCTATTTAAAGAGTAATGGTAAGACCTGAAAAGTTTATCGCTCCATACATAACGGTTTGGGAGAAGTTCTGACATCTCTTTGACAAGTGGGGAGCTTTGCTGTTGACATTAGTGCATCGAGCCTTTACCCTGTGTCTTTAGTTCCTAACACTGGAAATCATCTGAAAAGCCAGTCTTACTTCCTGGCTGAAGTTCATTTGAGGTATCTCTGGACGTTGGTATTGAACAAGAGAAAAATAATTATACTTGGATAGATCTTCTGACTTTTGAAGAGCATCTTGTCTCCTTATCTATTGCAGACTGTGCTGTAAACACGTCTTTAACAACTTCCAGAGCTTCCTTCCCCAGGCACAACATTTGGCTATGCCATCTGATTACAGCAGAAACAGGGGAAAACAGTTTTACAGGGTCACTTTGTTGCCTGTGTTATACTCTATTATCGTCCAGTCAGTGTTTACAGAATGCCATGGTTAACGTTGCCCAGATGCTCTATCTGTGGGAAACCTAGAAACCATGCAGCACGGACCCGCAGTGTTTTCCAAATTCAACCGTCTTATCCGAGGTGTAGCCTGTTTGTGCAAGCCAGGGGTCTTTCCCACAGACTGGGTGTGCTGTCAGTTAGCCCGGACAGGAGATAGCACTGCTAAAGATGTTGAAATTCGTGTTGTTTAGGCCACTTACAGCTTTTCAGCAAACATTTCAAAACAAAGTGATGTGGTTTTATTGGCAGTTCTTGTATCTAAGAACTTTTTTTAATGTAAGAATACAATAGAAATACTGCCTTTTCTCTGACTAGAGTCATATTTTATGAAGTTACTTGCAGAACTTATGGATATTGCAAGGACTGCATGATTTCCAGAAGCTATAGTATAAAAGGTATTTTACTTGTTTTTTACTTTGATCATCACTACATGGTCTGGTGTACATTTTTTTCCATTTTACTATTTCACACACATGCTGTTGATTACTAAAATCTGTCATATCACCTTTCCAGGGATATGTTTTACTTCTGAGAAATTTAAATAGCTTTTTAAGGATAGCTTGCTCTTAAGAAATACAGAAAGTAACATTTTCTTGTGACAGATTTTGCAGTGCATATATAACACACATATTCACTAATCCTAAGAATTAAAAAGGCAAAACACTTTCAGCCATTTGAGGAAAAATTTAACATTAAACAATGTAAAGTCATTATAGAATCACATCAATGATATTTTACTGAGAAGAATTCATATATTTCATAAAATAAACACTTTGGAAACACTCACATTCCACTAAGCACACATCTGGAATGTAAAAAATACTAATGATTTGTAGCACCTCCATTCATTTCCTACAAACAGTAAAAGGCACAGAAACCTCTGGTCTAGACAGCTTACTTTTAAAAGTCACATATCTGCTCATATTTTTTTCAATATGCATTTAAATTTCATCATCCATTCTTGGAAACTTTTTTTTCCCCCAAACAGAGTTCTTTGGAGTTATATGTTTAAGAAAGTTTTTATTTTCCTATGAACTCCTATTTTGGTTCCTATATATTTTGACCTTCTTATACAAGGAACTTCTGTGTACAATACACAAATAACCCCATTACCTATGCTTTTAAAAGCCTGAAGAGACATTTCTTCCTGTAAGGGTTGGAGGTAAAGTTCTTTTAACTACTTCATAGCCACATTCCAAAACCTATTTAAAAACCCTAGTCTGAAGTCTGGCTGACAATGAACTCTATTTTCAGCTAAAATTCCCTCCTCTCCCTCTCTCCCCCCACCCCCTTCACCACACACTGTTTCTGCTGCTGGTCCACTTGTGATAAAGACCCAAACTGTTGTTTGGCTGACATGCACAAGGAGTTGTTTATCAAAAGGAGGCTATTCTAGGAGGATATGCTCTTTAAACACAACAATGGGGATTTTGAAGATAACCAAATCAGTACTACATAGGTGTTAGATCTGTTTTAAATTGGCTCTGTGTTGGAAAGTAGGAGGGGGCCGGGGTATTTGGCTTTGAATCCCTGGCTTGCAAGTGTGAAATGGTTAAGTCCAAATTAGCTGCCAGCTGTGCTTTGTACTGTAGCTCATGCGTGTCTGTGTTGAGCAAGCTCCTCTTGCTCACGTACCACCTGGAGAACACAGCATGGAGTCTGTGAGGGGGAAAAGTTAAGCAGAAAATCCAGTTTTGTTTTATGATCCAGTGTACCTTTTTGCTTCACCAATGGTTTTTGGGTTCACCCTTGGTGCTGGCTATCTTGATCTGCCATTCGTAAAAGCAGGTTCACAGACAGACTCATATTTTCACTAGTTAGATCAAGATACAGACATCTGCCCACTCTCCTGATATTAGTTAATTGCTTTCTAGACATGTAGAGAAGTAGCAATAGCTATTTGACGGACGAGTGGAAAAAATGAAGAATCTCATGCAAAAATTAATTCTGGACAGAAGATCAGCAGATGTATGTGATGTGCTTTTGTTTGTCTGCCTTTTCTGCAGAGAGAGAATCTCACCAAGAAGAAAGGTTGACCTTCAAAGGAAAGGGAGGAGTGTTACATTTTCCCTCAAGCCATTACATGGCCCTTTCTCTCTTACTGTCCTATGACAATCCATGATTTTCCATAATGATTTTTTTTCTTTAAATGTTCTCTCAGTTATCTGCATTGCTTTGGAATTAAAGTCTAATACCTATAACCAGGTCTGACCAAAAATTTTCCTTTCTCACTTAGTTGTGACTCACTCCTTTCTCACTTAGTTCTTTTGTGCTACAGTAATCTCCTTTAAAATCTTTTTCCAAAACTAGGAAAGTGGAGATTCACTCTAAGTAAAGAACTACAAACTCCTTTTTAGGCTAACAGCCAATACTTCTGCCTGTCTTCATATATATGAAATTTATAAGAAATTCTGTATATATGAAAAGGTGCAGAAAACTTTTTTTCTCTTTAGTGCTGGTCGCATGTGAGTGATTTATTTAAGGCCACACAGTGAACTGCTTTTGAAAGGAGGATAATTCTCTCTGCCAGCCATGAGGTTAGAGCTCACTTAAATAAGACTTAGATATTAGCAGGTTGGATTGGAAAACATCTGGAGATGCCCACTTATCTTGAATTGCCTGCTTTAACTGATTAGGAGAGGGGAGAGAAGTCTTTCTTATTCAGCTAACAGACCTCTCCCGACCCCAAAATTCAGGAAAAATCTTTATTTAAAACTGTAAAAATTCCTATGCTTTGGGAGCCCCCCCCCCTTTTTTTCTCCCAACTCCTTACCCCCCCCCCCCCAATCCATTTGGAAGCATAAACTCTTCTAAGTGTGGAAAGAGCAACATAGTGACCTGTGCCTAACACCACTGACACAGTCTGGCATCTTCACCTGAAGTCTTGATTTATTTTCTTGGACATTCCCACTAGGTAAGCCCTATGGAAAAACTAACCCTTAACAGCTACTGCTGTTTTGACCATCACCTTTTACCACCAAGTGTGATGATGTGGAGACTAGGAGGGGCAATTTTCATATTTGTGCTAGAGCTACCCTTGCTGCCTTTTTTTTTTTTTTTTTTTTTTCCTGTCCTGAAGTGATGCATCTTTGAAAGCTGCATCACATAGGCAGGAAGAATGACCCTAAGGTTATTCAGACCCACGTAGGGGTCTGCTTTATGCAGCTAAGTAAGCTGTGGAGATTGATTATTGCAGTAAGTTTTGTCAGAGGAGGCCCTGGCAAGAGTGATAAATAATGAACCCTTTTCTGTACTTGCACGGAGTAATTGCGTTGCACACAGGTGCAAATGTATCTCACTCAGACGTGCCAGCCCCATAGTTTGCTGTGGTGAGGAGTCATAGTGAAAATACATGCTGTGCTCTACTGTGCACTGTTTGAAATTTGCAGACTGTTTCATAGTTACGTTGCCTAGGATTTAATCAAAATAGATCCAAAACCAAAATGATCCTGTTTAATCAAAACAGATTCCTAAGAGGAACTGGGCTCTAATTAGCACGTCTGAGTACAGATTAAGGGGCCTATTGTTTGCCCTTATGTTGGAAAATGCTGCCCTTGACTTTTTTTTTTTAATCTTATCCAAGTTAAGAAACCATGCTTCCAGTTGGCTGTGTGTTTTCTTTGCTTTGTTCTAATATGCTTGACCTGCTCACGTAGATTCAGCTATCCTGGAATAAGGGCTGTGCTTAGTTATCACAGTAACTCATATACATTGAGCGAGGTGGTGGAAACCATTTTTTATGACAATGTAAAGGAGAGAAACCTTCCTGAAGAGGAAATACATTTCCATACTTGAAATACCAAACAGTTGAATGGCGGAAGCGATTATACCTCCTAGTGCTGCTGGAGTCCGGCGAGCAGCTCTGTTTTGTGGGCACCCGCACTTCAAAGTTTGCAGCACATGAACTCCCGTGGGATTGATTTCTGCTGCTTGAACTCTGGACTGGGTTTTCTCATTCGTTGCTTGCTTTAAGCCCAGCACTGAACGGAGCCTTTGGAGACTATCACAATGTAAATAAATACATGTGTGCTTGTTTCTGGCCTCCAAAAAAAAGTGTGTGCGTGCCCGTCAAAGAAGGAGAGGGGTGAGCTGCTGAGCTCATTCATTTGCATGTCTTTGATATGCAGGAGGCACAGGAAGCAACTGGTTTAGGGGAGTGATAGCAAAGTCATTCCACAAGGGTATAACAAAAGGGAAACTCATAGAGTGGTTAAATGCTGCTAGATTAGATTAGTACAGATTTATTTAGCAAATTGTGTTCGTTTGGCTATTACTCATATAGATGTACTTACAGCTTGCAAAAAAAAAAAAAAAAGTTTTTCTACAACTCAGAGTCAGGTGATTTTTTTTTGCCATGCATAGCAAGAAATTACAATTGTCTTTTTTTTTGACGGAGGGAAAGCTATATTGGAACTGGAAAATGAAAGGTATCAGTAAAATAGTTCAGGCATACTAAACTAGTCTGCTTCTGTGACTTTCCTTAGCATGGATTTTTGTTCTTCTTTTACAGTAGTGATATTTTTATTTTTTTTCCTTTGTTGTAATAAGTTTAAAAATGGGAAAATATGCTGATTAGACCAAGTTTTATGTTTCAGCAAATGAGAGACTGCAAATAGAAAGAACAAATGAATTCACAGTTGGCTGGAGCTAATTTTGTGTAGTTACTAGCTTACGTCACGGGTTTCTCTGCCAGTTAGCTGTTTGAAAGTAAAATAGGAGGCACAGCATGGCCCGAAACTGAGGGAAAGGTTGGAGTTTCAGAGAAACAGCCTCTTCGCACCATTGCCAAATCACCTCATTATTTACATGGCATTTGTTGGCATAAAATAGAGCTCAAGCCTGATGTCTGCAAACAATTCCCTTCAATACTGGCCCTTTCCCTTCAAAGCTTTTACTTGCTGTAAACATTTTCTCCTTGAAAATCTCAGTGACTGAGAAACCCAGTGTAAGACATATCCATGGAGCTTAAGAGAATCCGATAAAAGGGCCCCATGACTGAACTTCCCCCACATCTCCTCCTCTCTAATGTGCCTACTACCGCTAGCAGCGCTTCCCAGAAGAGGCTGGATGGAAACAGCTGCTGTGCACGAAGGTGGTGAAGATGGTGACGGTTGTTGCCGGTGGTGTGTTCCTGGGCTAGGCACTGCCCACTCCACACCCTAGTCTCGCTTCCCCTACTGTCCTCTGTTCCTTTTATTCTTGTCCCCCCCCCTCCCCCCCGCCCCCTGGCTTAGCTATTTTCTTCTCTTTGAGGACTAAACAGATGCACAATTCCATCTTGTTTACGATCTTTGTTAATCCAGCTGTGAATGAGGGCTTCTTCCATTTCATTGCTCCCTTTTAATGCCACTAAAGCCATCATCAGCCTCATCTAAAGGACTGAGATAGCTTGTCATTGGAGCACCTCCTAACCTCCAGCCTTCTTCTGTCCTTACTATCTGCCAGACATCTCTCTTTATCCTGCACCTTTAGTAGATAAACAGATAACAGCCCCTTCCTTTCTCAGTCAAAACAGGTCTTTCTTGCTGGAAAGGGACCTATATGATTGGCAAATAAGTGTGTTTGCCACTATCTCATTTTATTAGCATACCCTTTTCCCCTAGGTCACAAATGCTGGCCTACCTGTCCACATGGGGTTACCATTCTGCTTTATCTCTACTGGTTTCTAAACTATAATAGCATTCTAACTTGAACTATCTAGTGCTGCAAAACCTGTATATAGACCAGTACTTGCTGGCTTAAGCTAAGCTGAAGGATGGCTCCATATTTTCTAGCATTTCCTTGCAGTCGCTTTGCTGAAACAGTTTCCAGTTGAGAATGAACATCATGTCTACTTTCTGGTTTTGCTATTTCCTTCTCTTGGCTGAAATATTTAATTAAAACGTTACAGCAAGGGAAAGCTGCATGCATAAGTGTGAGTGGAGGAAATTTTACTTGCTGTATAATACAGAAGGTCAGATGTGGTGACCTTCATGTTTAAGTGCATTTTCAAATCTTCCTTAATTCTTTACTGAATGTAATCCCCAAGTTTTTTTCTTCACTTGATTTACTTGATTCACTTACTTTAGACAAGCTGAAGAAAAAAATCCTTCTCTTGCTCAACTTTTACTTTCTTGATATTTATGATGAAGTAATCTTATTTGCTCTTGGGTCATTCACAGAGTATTTCACAGTAGAAACTTTGCATAGTAACGAACAAATGGACTCCTTGGCCTTGTACTGATTTTTCTTTTTTAAAGCAAAAGAAGGCAGCTTTCAAGTTTTCATTATGTGTTTTTAAGATCTTTTAAAAATGGAAGAAAGGAAAAATGAGATGAATACTCTTCCCTGCCTCCTTGTAGTCATCTTTAAATATGTGGTACTGCCCTTGGAAACGGTGAGTAATCTTTACCTTCACAGCTCTGCAAGCTTGAGTGTTTCAGGTGAGAAATTAAGTGTTTTGCTGACACAAAGTCCTGAGTACTGCAGTGGATTTCTCTTTGCGCGTTTTGAGATGCCAAAAAATCTGGTGCATAGGTCATGCAAAGGGAAATCAATTTGGTGCCCATCTCATTTTAGGTCCCACTTATCCTTATCGTATGCCTCTGCCCTCCTACACACGCTGGCAGAGGCCTGCTGCAGTGACGCACTCTTCTCTGGAGAGACCTGCGACAAGAATAGCAGGGAGGGCTGCCGGCAGGGGTGCGCAGGGCCGGCTCGCGGCCGCGGGGAAGCTGGCTGGCACGGCGCCTGCCCTTGCAGAGTGCAACTCAAGCCAGAGGTGTCAAGCTCCCTCTCTGTCTCTCACATACTCCCATACTCGCACTATTTCTGAATTATTTAAACAAGATAATCCTGAAAACGGAACATGGTGGGTTTAGAGGCAGACTTTCTGTGGGGTCCACATGTTAGATACCTGGGCCAAACATATGGTATAGTACTGTTCAGAGCAACTAGCCGGGGCATCGAGTGGAGATTAGCTGTGGTAGTGCCCTGGCCTTAAGGACAAGGGACAGCTGTCTACAAAAGAGACCTGGGTGGGTGCCAGATCCTGCTTTTCTCTGTACAGATAGACCTGCTCTGAATTTACCTTAGCTACGGGAAGTGCTTGGAGTTACGGGTGTAACTGAGAGCAAAAGCTGACCCCTGAGAGACATTATGAAGAATGTGAATACTTTCTATCCTGCCGGGGTTGAGTTAGTTCTTGATTAATTCTGTGTGCTCACGTGTGAGGACTCTCACCTTGACTGCTGCAACTTGGGGCTTCCATTCCCACTGCTATCTCCTGTAGCCTGTCAAAACCATTATTTCATCCAGCTCTCCCAACTGACTCATCTGTGCTGTTTGTGTTTTGTAGCATATCAGGGGTGCATGAGATGGTTGTATGAGGGTTTGATCTTTTAGGGCTACCTGGAGCTGTGTCAGTGCAAACCCTCATGCAGAAGGCTCATGGCTAGGATAAAGGGTGGTGAAAGCCACAACAGAAGATCCTTCTCATATCAGTGCAGTGCACCTATACCAGGACTTTGTGGTATTACAGCTATGTAAGTGTGGTTCAACCATTATAAAACAAAACCTTTTTAGATATCACAAATCATTCTCCTTTTGAAAGGTCTTCATTGTTTCAGTCTTCCCTTGCCTCCCAGCTTCAAACATCTCATCATCACGTTTGAGGGTAAACATAATAAATCTTGCCCTCATTTTTAAATCTTCACTTCTTACTGGAAGTAAGTTGGAAGTACATCCCAGCTATGGAGACTATGGCACCCCTTCTGTACCATTTTCCTGCTTTCAGATTTGGCACTCTCCTCATTTATACTGTTTCTCAAAAATCACTTCTTTCACTATTATGTCAATTTGACAATGTGTGGACCAAAAGTGTAACTGTATCTGCCTGCTGTTTTCTCCATAGTTACCTATGAGCAAATTGTTTTAACTATTTGCATCTTCTCCTTGAGTGTCAAACAAACGTATGTTTTTTGAGACAATGAGTCTAACGTGAAAAGAATGACCTCATTGGAGAGGAAACTTTGTCATTTTATTGCCCTTCTACTGTATCAAAAATTCATATAGCAGCTATGCTGGCTTGGATATTGGAACATTGTCTGGGCCATATAGAGATACCCAAACGTGTCCTGCTTTAGGTCTGGAAAGGGTTAAACTTAACAGTTATCAGTTGAAACTATTTTAGAAAATGTTTAAGATCTGCATGTACCTGGATAAGCTTTCTTAGCCCTTATTTCAGCAAATGTGCTTTAATCGTTATGCTAGTGACCTTTTTTATTAGGAGAATGCATGTTAATTCATGACAAGCCAGAACGTTGTTATAAACCTCTTGACTATTCTGTTTGTTAGGGCTTTGAAATGCAATGAAAGGTAGATTTATCTGATACTAACAGATGAAACAGTTACCAGCCTTAGCTTTCTTCCCTTCTCTTTTTCTAAGAGGTTACTGCCAGAGTAAACTGAAATTGGAGGTGGTTTAAGTTAAAGCTGCAGCTGGTAGACTGTACTTGCTTGGGAGTTTATCCATACCACAATCAGCTGATCCTGCTGTGGGATGGTGACCTCTGGCAGAGACTCGGGACAGACAGCTGCTTCAGCTCTCCCAGCTAAACCTGCTTATGGCTGTAAGTGGGAGTTGTTAATACCATTATTTGTTTAACTGTGGGGCTATTAGATTTTTTGGTGTGCTTTATACAATAAAATATATGAAATAGAAACAGAGATAAAATTAAGTGTACTTAATTTTAAGTGTACTATAGTACACTTAATAGTAAGTGTACTACTTGGGAGATGGTTCCCAGTTAGTATTCCTTTTTATTAATGAGATTTTAAAATGAAAAGTTAGCAGAAGCATATTCGGCTTTTAACTTTGCTGTTGTATAAGAAGACATTTCACTCTCTGAAGTGCCTGGAGCCCACCCTGAAAAGTCTGGTGCCATGCGGGTGTAGCGTGCTTTTAAGAATACAGGACAAGGGTGAGTTTTTAATTAGCTTAGTCGTCTTATTTTCCTCCAAATATAAATAGGCATTTCTTAGCTTTCTCAACTTTAGTACTTGAGAATAAGCAGCCAAATGTGCTCTGAGAACTATTTGCTAGGGAAGTCTATCAGAAAAATGAGACTCCAAACATTATTTCTACTTTAATAAAGAGAGGATAAAGCTTTTATGGATAATAGCTTTATGGAAGTGCATAAAGCTTCTCCCCTTTATCCCAGGATTCCCTTTGTAAAGAAACCAGAGATGAACCAAATAGTTGCTTCAAAGGCTACTGCAGGGATCATGCTGATACTATGTGCTGGCTTTGTTAAATGCTGAGTCCCTGTTTCAATATGCACAAACCCTGATGCTCCTAGGGAAAGACAAGTGTGTTGTGGGAGTTAGCTCCGTGCTTAGGCCCACTAGTGAATCTCTGAGTAATGGCCCTCTCAGTAAAGCTGAGGGCACTTGGCAGAAGAAAGTGTTTTGTCCATACTGGAGATGGTGATAGAATTGGCAATGAGGAGGTGACTAGTCATTCTGCAAGGCCTGGTCTGGGGCCAGTTTTCATTTTCGTCTTGTTCTCTTTCTGTTTTTCTTTCTCTCTCACTTTTGTTATTTATACCAATGAGCAAATGTTGCTTATTTTTAGCAGCCTTTTCATTTTCCGCAGGTGCTGATCCTTAGTAACAGAATGCCTGTAGCCCTCCCCAGGGCACCATCCCATCCTTAATAAGAGTAGACAAAAGCAAGCTTTACTGTAGGGAGTTACTGATTGGCTTCCAGGCAAGTAAGTGTGTGCAATATAACATTTAAAAGGTGCCCAAGCATACTGTATATTAGCACTCTTAACATCTTAGCAGATGGCCTTGCATGATCTGCCTTCGGCTGCTGGTGAGAAATTTGTTGTATATTTCTATAATGCAAACAGACCTGCAACATGCGTATTTTAGAGCATATAAAACCAACAATAAAAAACCCTAAACCACCCAAATACACACACCCATTTCCACAAACAGAGCAAAAGCAAAGTCTCCCTGAGAGTGCAGACAATGACTGAATGCATAGGAACAGGCCCTTGCCTCACAGATCAGCAGCATCTTTCAGCTTCCGATGAATGTCATAGGCAGTGAAAAATAGCTTATATCTACTTTCCTACTTTAGGAGAGAAATATATAACCTGAGACACATCTTCTAAAATGCTGTAGGCTAGAAATGAAAGGTAAGAGAGGTTGTATTCAGTGTTATCAGTTGCAAATACACTTGAGACAACGAAGTTTATCCTTTCTTATCGTTATCCAACATTTATCCGAAAGAACTTCAGCATGAGGCAGTAGCTACATACTTAAATTCAAAGGAGGAGATGCAGACTTTTAGGTCTTGCCCGTGGCACTCCTGTGTTCCTCTGAAATTATCCCCTGGGTTGGAGCTATTGCATACTTAGGTGAGAGACGTTTGCTGGGGAACAGTGTCTTGCATCAACTACTGTCTACTCTGCATCAACAGAGCGTCACTCCTAGACACTAAAATATTTTTATCACAGTCAATGAGGTGTGTTCTGGCTTATGCCTACAGCAGTTCTGGCTGGAGAGAAACCAGGTGAGGAGGTTATCCCATGTCCTCAGCTAGTTGTCACTAGATCCCATTTAGCCTGCAGGCACAGCTGCCCAAGCAGAACTTTGTTCTGGTGGTAGGATCTGCCTTTTTCTTCCCCATTTTGAGGCCTGAATCATTTTGATAGGAAGCTATTACATGCATCCTTACACAAGCAGAGGAAATTAATTTGTGGCTCATGGAAAAAGATGAGGGGCTAGGAGGATGTTACTCAAGTGAAGCCAGAGCAGCTGATATCCCAGTGCTGTCTTAGACCTTTGTGGCCCTTCCATCTCTTCCTCTGCCACCACTGGATTTAACCTTACTCTGGTGGATCTTGGTGCTAAGTCTGTGTCTTGTTGCTGTGATTCAAGATCCAGTTCTCATTAACTGTCCTGAACGCAATATAAGCAGGGCAGGTGTTCTGAACTATGCTCTTTTAAATTCAGCCCTATTTGTATACTACGAGCTGCATGCCTCTCTGCCCCCAAATTACTAAAATTGCAGCACAGTTGTTCAAGTTTTATTCTATAGTAAATGACTCTTATAACTGGCATTCAGATTAACTATCATCTTAGTCTGAAATGCCATGAGACATTTGACATGTGTGGGATATAATACCCATCTCAAATAAATACAACATTTCGTCAGTAGACATTTTCATATTTTCAGGTAAATAGGTTGTTGTTGCAGATAAAAGGTTAGTCCATTAATACCTCTGCTCGATACAAGCCAACTTCCTTTCTACATGGAATATTTTTTTTTTTAACATAAGCCCTTTAGTGCATCTGCTGTGCTTGCACGGAAAGATCTCAAACTTTGCAGTACAGGTTGACCTTCACTATGAATGGAGTGTCTGGCCCTACTAATGAGGCCATGTGTCTACGTTTAAAATTCACTTTGCATGGGCTATCATGCACAAACTTGTGAATTCTGTAGATGTAGGGGCTATGGGACCCCATATTTCAAGTGTGAAGAAAGCAGGGCTTTTTTTAGCCTTTAAAGCACTCATATGTGCTACTCTCAGCTATGAGTACCTTTGGCAAAACTTTATAAATTCTATTAATTTGTAGCTGGCACCTCACCATCTGTATGACAATGATTTTATTTATCTCTGTGTGTATACATACACATACATGGAGCATACATACATACATTCATATGCGTATGTATACTTGCATATATATGCATATATAAACAATTGGACCATTTAGAGCATCCCTGAAGCATGAAGGTGGAAGTGTACTTGGGCACAAAAGCCATTATGCCTCTACGGAACACTTTCTGGGAGAATATTGAAAGCCTTTTTTTCTAAGATCACTCAGGGCTCACGAAGGGTTTTAGGTAGATGGTAAACTATGTCTCGTTTATACAGTCTCAGACAAGATAATGGTTATTTAACCAAAGGCTGTTTGTAAACAGGTGATCGTGGGAGAAGTAATTGTTACCAGCATGCAAAAGAAAAGTCAGAAATAGGAAGGTCCCTCTCCTAGATCCTCAACCTTGGGGCTTTCATGGATTAAAAGTTGCATCTGGAGTTGGAGAAGTTATAGACACACAAATCTTCTGTTTAATCATCTTCTGAAGTTCTCAGAATGGCCAGGGTCAGCTTACAGAGGATGAAAAATGCTAAGGTGCCCTAAGGAAGACTGATCTGCAGCTGTCCTCAATAGCTTTCTTGAAGGAGGTCTTATTTCATTGCCTATAAAACTGCTGTATGTCACTGTTTCGAGCAGCTGTGTCTCAGCTACTCTAATACGTTCATTGCTGGAACTATCCCTTAAAACTCTAGGCAGCACCTGAAAAAATATTATTATTCAACAAGGCATTAACATCTATATTTCTGCCACAGTTTGGTGCTGGACACACTTCTCTTGAAATATGAGAGGCTGTCCATGTCCTAGAAAGCTTATTTTCTATCTGGAGACTCTCAGCTTAGAAAGAGTAAATGGGCACAGGTAAACCAGATTTCTTCATCCAATGTGAGCTGGCTAGATCATTCAGTGATAATCTTAACAGATGTGAGATTGCAGTAAGAGTGCAGAAATCTGACAGAACCACAGAAAATTAGAATAAAAGAAGAAGAAGAAAACTTGTCTCAATTCCCTTTCAATAGCAAGGTTAAGTAGGAGAAGGACCTCAGGAATTAAACATAAAGCTGAATTTCAGCTTCTCTTACTATTTTTGCCACTGAATTATTGTGTGCCTGTATACAAACCTTTCCCCTCCATGTTTAACGCAAAATGTATACATTGTGCTGTGGTATGCCAGAATTACACCAGTAGCACAACTTACAAGGGACATGTCTAAGTGAAACAGAGTGGGGCAACTGTGCTGATGCAAGAAGTCCCTGCATAGGGTGAAGTTTCAGTCATGCAGAATATCAATCTGTAGGAGCAGATTGCCATGACATCTTGAAAGCAGAGCGGGGGAAAGAAGGATATATGGTTGCAAAATATCCCCAGGTACAACACCGCAAAGGCAAATGGCTAACATAAAGCTGTGCCGCAAAGAGGAAGGCAACCCTTTAACTTCTGAAGTATAAAAAAAGGCCTGAAAAGTGTCTGTTCTTGCTCAAAGGATTTTTTTTCTTTTCTGTTTTTTGTTCTCCTGCATATTTACAGCCTTTGAAAATCAGAAATGTTTACTGTGGGAAACTGTGTTACTGAAGCCCAGTGGAACAGTGACCTCAGGAGGGGTAAGTGCACGTGCATCCAGGAACTCAAGTGGCATATTCACTACAAAAAAAGGTGCATTACCAACATCTGCCATCTAATACATGGTAACTAACTGGAGGTAAGAACTTAAGGCTCTCCTCTGTGTTAACAGGCCCATGCAGAGATTCCAGTAGTACCTTAGGGTAAAAATTGCAAACTGTTTGAACTCCAGGTGCAGTACCATTACCGTGTTTTAAATTGCTTCAAGATACCTTTCTGTTGTAGTAAGGACAAAGTAATTAAATGACATGTATTGCAAATGTTTAAATGCATGCTATCTTTTGCTAATGTTATTGGCTATTTAATATTTCAGATAAAATTAACATTGTGAAAGCTTTAAAATTTGACTCTTTGCAACTGATCATTTAATCATAATTAAAAGGCATTGAGGGAAACATGCAACATTCAGTTGTTTCAACAATAAAACCAAAAAGAACTTATCATCTCCTAAATTTTTTAATGTTTCTGAGGTAAGAAAGAGGCAGGGACTTTTTTAAACGAATAGTTTTAGGAAAAGAAATCTTTCCTAGTAATTTCCTTTTATCTGTGGAATACCCAAAAGAGAAGGAAAGTCCGTTTGGAAAAAAATAAAATTGTGACTCACTTTTAAGACGTTAATATGAAGCAACAAACCACAGATTTTCAATGAGTAGTTGGCAATATTGACACTCATCTGTGCTGAGTAGGATGTATAAGCAGAACTACAGCCTGCAAAATACCCCACCTGTCTTCTGAAAAGTAAGAGCGCTCCCACTGAAGCTACTCAGCGTATTCCTCCTGCCTTGGGCAGGCACAGCGATGTTGTTACTACTACTTTTCTGCTGTCTCATATCTCCCGCAGCCATGTGCCAGCTGATAGGGGAGCTGTGACATACCACACCCCCGCGGCCAAGCAAGGGGTCACGTGGGCCAGTCTCATCCACTTTAAAGAAACTGATAAGCTCTATCTCATTTAACTTGGCCTTTGGAAGACGTTTGTGGAAATTTCTGCAAAGGAGGTGACATCAGTTGTTGTCACAGCTGCTGTGCAAGTCTGCAAGGCTGTGACTGTTCAGTATCTGGCAGGGGCGTGTGTGTGTGCGCAAGTAGATATTGTCAATAGATTGCATTTAAATCAAAAAACGGTTTGTATTAAGTAGGCTAGTAGGTTCCATTGCTCAGTGTAGGTGCATTATCATCGAAACCGCAATGAAGAAGTGTGTAAATGTAATAAAACAGCAAGAAGACTGGCTTTGGAAGGCTGATGTTACGTTTGAAACAAACCTTCTCCCAGGGGAATTCCAAGTGTTAGCATGTGGGACATACTCCAGCTGCTCGCTGTTCAGACTTAAAATAAACTAGGCAAAATCCCATATTCAGACACTACCAGCTCAGGCAAGTCGCTGTTACAAACTTTTCGTCTCCCTTCTCCCTCCAGTTCAGTCAAAATGACAATAAATGTTTTCGAAAGAGGATTTAAAAATTAGTATTTCACATGGTTTTACATTGCTTGTCTGAAGTGACATGCTTCTCAATGTGGTTATAAATTTAGCAAAGAGTCTGCTTTTTATAGGTTGAAACCCTGTCCTAACAAGAGTGACATCAGAAACAAGTTAGAAATGTAAGTAATATTTCTACTGCAGGTGACAGCAACATTTTACCAATACTATTGCTCTCCCAATTTAGGTATTTCTGAAACTGCAGCGTGATTTCATTAATGAAAGAACATTCTACTTATTAAGTTGAATTGAAGAGACCTTTTCTTCTTTTTCTAAAGAGAGACATATTTCACTTATTTTTATTTTTTAACATACTGAAGAGGATATAAGTGAATATGTCTGTGAAACACTATAGCAGAATTTCAGGAAAAGATGGCTGGGAGATGCATGACTGTCAGACGGCTAGAGTAAAAATGGGAAGGTCTGAAAAAAAGACTACAATACTATGTCTTGTGGTTTAAGATTGACTTTTTTTTTTTTTTATTTTAATAATCCTCTGACTACAATTTATTTCTAAGGTACTGAGATACTTGGGAGGGGTGGGAAACAAGCAATTTAATACAATCTATGCAAATAATGTCTACTTTTTTTAACGTTTTCCTATGTGAAACTTCATTCATCAAGACTACACGGTTTTCTATGATAAAACCTGTTCAGCAACATAGTACACAACATTTAGGAATTTAATAATTTAATTACTGTCAAAGCATGGATTTCAAGCTGTGCCAGTCAGTTTGAAGAGTGTGCAAGCGACTGACACAACCCACTCTCCTCCTTCTTCTCTTCCTCTTTTAGAGACACATACACACAAACACTTACACAAAAAATTCTTGTTCAAACCAACAAGCTTATTTATAAGGGTGAACTCTGCCACGCTATGGATAATCACATACAGTGCTGGGGATATTTTCTGAAGGTATCCTGAATACTGTGACAGAAGCATTTGTCACTCAAACTATTTTTATAATTGTAGGAGCTTGGAGGGCAGACAGATGTTTATATTTTACATGAAATGGCAGTTCTTTCTTTGTACAAAAAAATTGCCTGTGTCTGTATGGACATGTCGTGCCAGTCTTTAGCATTCTGTTTTCAGAGATTCCATATTTGCATCTCAGCCACACTGTTATTTTTTTCTGTGTAGCAGATGACTGTAGCTCAGTGGTGTTCAGCCTGTTGTCTACTCGACCTACAAATTCTGTGGATCATTTGAAGAACTCAGTGCAGAGTAACTCCAGGAATGTAAACCTGTTGTCCATGGACTTCAGTTCTCCACATGTTACCTCCATTAGAAAAAATTTAAAGGCTTCCAAACTGAAAAAAGCTAGAAGCCTCTGCTCTATTAACCAGAATTTTTTATATTTCAGATGGTGTGCAAAACTATAAGCCCAATCTTTCTTTGAGAAATAAGATAAAGGTTGCTGTGGTTATCACAGTTTAATTTTCTAACTATATAAAGCAATTGATTTTGAGGACCTTTTGACTAAGCCTACATACAGCTTATCCTTCCTCTCTATTCCTCCTTGTATATATGTTGAATTATTCTTAACTCTGTGTTCTTGGGAATCACGCGCAATGTATAGACACTACGCCTTCAGCAAGCACGTGAAGAATGTTACGAGGGTAGCAAGCTTCCCATTTCCTTGGTCACTCAGAAGATTTATGTGCCAGTATAATGAGAATGAAGGATGAGCTGTTACTCACTGACAGAGACCTTATGGGTCCGTCTGTGCAGAAGAGGTTTTGGAAGTTGATAACCTTTGTGCTTCAGGATTTGTTTTGGATAGAAGAGGAGAAAATAGGTTTTGGCAGATGTAAAATTAGAGGGACAAACTGAAAGGTATTAGACAAATTCTGTCAGTAAAGCAAAAAAATCTGAGCTATTTATACAGTTGGGAAGACAGTTTGAGGTATTTTTGCTTTGAGTTTGGCACCTAATATTGACATTTATAAAGTTAGGAGGTGGTCTTGCTTAGGATTTCAATCATCTCTTATATTTTTTATGTCTCTGTAAGAGAATGTGCTCTGTGAGATCTATGAGCGCTGGCCAAGTATAACTGGAGGGACAGCTTTCAAACTCTGAAACTGAGAAGTCTCTAGATCACTCAGAACTTGTTTGGAGACAGGGCGTGTTAAAGTATCTTTTTGCAGTTCAAGAGCAAGATAAAATGTCCATAGGCAGAATCATTATTACTACTATATAAGTTATTCACTTCAACACCTTTCTCATATCATATCAAGTTAATGACTGTTTTGTGCGTCTGGTATACATCCAGAGCCTCTGTTGTAAAGTCAAGGTTGCACAAGACATTCCAGTTTGCATTAGTAGATGCTATGGCACACTATATCGTTTTGACAAGTATCATAAAGCTATATAAACAGAAACAATACTTTTAAGGATTTTCCTAAAAGAAATGAAGTAAAGATTAAGTGGTGAACTTTGATATTCAAATGTATCAACTGCTGAAGAACTGAAATTCAATCTAAATGCACTGATATCCTTTTGAGATGAAATTGCTTTTAAAACTTCCCTTCTCCCAACTTCTATACTCTATGTATTAAGTTCTCGGGAACCTAGAAGATAACAGAGCCTGATTTTTTTTGCTTTAATATATCTAAAATTTAGCCATCTTTAAGAGATGCCTAAGTATTTTGTCTATGGGAACAATATTAACACCAGAAGAAATCCCTCTTTTCTCTGGTATTTGTCATTTTAATTTCACATATCTGTTTTCTTAATAATTTTATTTATCTCAGATTTAAGTGCTCCAGGAGATCTGTATTATAAGCTTTTGAGGCTGATTTAAAATTTCACTGTGCATTTTTCTTTTTAAATTGCACTTGGATGAACTTTCCAATTTGGAGTGCCCAGGACTTTAACATTACAATTTTTACAGTGTGATAGAGAACTCAAGATAGGACTTAAGGGCTTAGGTCCTGTTTAGGAGTGCAAAATGTGCAAAAATGCCTTTTTGAAACATATGAGAAAGAACGCAGTGCTCTTACACACACACCTGGAAGATAAGTGGAAATCACTGGGCTCAATTTTTCAAAAACAAGTACCATAAAATAGCCCCTTCTGGAATGGCATGAAGCATGTACATTTTCTCTTTGAAAGCATCAATTTAACCTTTTTATATATATCTGTGATGTGGTCGTTGGAATGGAATTTGGATGTGGTCTTTACAATGTGCTGATCGCTGTCCTCATAACCCTGACGACTATAATGGAGACAGCCTGCTATTTGCCTGTGAAGCATTGTGTCCCCACCTGGGGTAGTTAGAGGCATGATGGTGTAGCTCGCTTAGCACTGGTGGCCAGGCAAGGCCAGAACCCAGCAGCACAGATAATGGCAGTGGTGGGGAGAGTCCTGTACACTGCGCAAAGCTAGAGGTGGCGATGCTTCGTGTGCTGGCATCCCGGGGTCAAGGGAAAGTCAGGCTGGAGGGGAGAGGAAGCAGAGGGATGACCAGCCCCATTTCATGCCTGGTGGAACGAGAGGAGGAGGAGGAACAGGAAAAAAAATGCTCTCTTGGGAGCTCTGTCCTTCTTAGGTGTGGGCCTGTGCCTAAATGATTTCATTGAGCCCTGAACTTGTAATGGAAAAATCTTGCATGATTACAACTTAATTTACTGTAGTCTGTATTTATGGCTGAGCTGGCTTGAGTTAACAGTACCTTTAGAGATAGACTGCTTGCAAAATGTGTGCACTAGCCAAAGCATGCCTTTTATCAGGATGGGTTAGGAATATCCAGTGCTTCCCTACAGACATGTCACTACCTGTATCTGTATTTAATAGTACATATATTACTAGGTTATTGTAGCATGGTTTATACTGGCTTTTTTTCCCTTCAATCTTTTAAATCTGTTTGTTTGTTTATCCTACCATCAAGAAGAAAAACCTATGAATACTTGCAAAAGCAGGGTCAGATGGTGTGACTGGATTGAAAAAGATATTTAGGTTCTTAGGCTGACACTATAAAGATCCCTGAACTAACACCTTGATCGGAAGCTGTGCTAGCATTTTTGTGCTCTCCCTGGGCTAATTAACAGGGGTGCCTCTCAGCATAGCTAATTAGCCCCATTCCTGCAATATCCTTGGGGGTAGGGCTAATTAGCGTGGGTGCTTTGCTATACAGACAGAGCTATATTGCCTCTGGGATCTAAGCTCGTACCTGTGCACAGCACTGCAATGTACCATGCAGACGAGCCAGTTTTCTCAAAGCTACCTCAGGATCTCTAACAGCCTTTTGCTGTGTAGACTTGCCCGGTGAGTTAATGAGACCCCAAAAGTTTATTCAGGGAGAAGGATAGCAGCTTGGGATATGGGCCAGAGGGTAAGATTTTGTGAGACAGATGTTTTAGAGTGACTCCACCATTCATTTGCATTTACTTTACCTCTGCATCTACTTGTTACCTTTGGATTAAAGACAGTATTAAAAATAAGTACCATCTATGATGAAACAAAAAACAGGCCTATATTAAGGTTTATGAAGTCTGAACCTGCTTCCTTGCAGCTAGCTGCTTTTCTCTATTACTCTTAGGTTCTCAGCTAAATTTATAGCTACTAAAATGGTGTAATGAACTAATGAACTGAAACATTTTTAAATGATATTTCCTCATTGCTGTGGTCAAATAACAATGGTAATGAATGATCTTTATGATCTTACAGACCCTGCTGTCTCTGATCTTCAAGTGCTTTTGCAAGCATGAGTAAGTGCAGCTTCACAGAGTCCTGTGATGAGGCAATACTGCTATTCCCATATTATATGTGCTGAACCTGAGAAGTAAAGACCTGCCTAAAGTGACTTGCATTTATTATAAAGAACATCTCCTCTTAGTTTAACTTATTCTTGCACTGTGCTCCTCAGAATTTTCCTATACTTGCATTTTATTATAAGCACTGCTTAACTCTCTGATACATGATGATTGCAAATTCAATTCAGTCGGGCTAATCTAAAAATGTTGCACTGCACTGTACAAGAGCTACAGAAAGCTGGCTTACTATTCACAAAGGGGCTGTGCACTGCAGAAAGCCGATAAACAAAAGATCCACTGTAGCTATCTTCTGCTTACAGTATCAGCAGCAACAGGCTGCACTGATACCTTCCTTGATAGCTAAGCCTTGCACAAAAAAAAAAAAAAAAAAGTGTCATTTGTGGTTGAAAATTCCAGCTTCTCTTCATGGAGTCCTCAAGGGCTCAGCACCTTTCATGAACTTGGTGGGAAACTCTTCCTGCTGAGTGGAAAAGACCTGTCCAAGACAGCTTAATACAATTCTTACTCTTGCCTCATTGTATCCTCAGCATTCTAGCAGCCCCATGGACCCCACAATAAGCAGCTATCCACTTTTCTCTCTTTCTCACAAGGAAAACCGGTTGCTACACCTGCGTCATGTCTGAACTAATCTTGGGAGTGGTCTGAAGCCTGCAGGGCTCATCATGTCTTTGCTGCACTGAGTTCAGGGTCTATTTCGTTCTACAAATCATGGTGACTCCCCTTTATGAAAGACCCCAAAGCATCTTGTCTACCAATTTTGCTGGCAGGACAGACCACATATATGGAAGTGAGTTGGTCAGGTGAGGGGACACAAAGGTTGCGGGAGTCCCTGTGCAGATATACTCTTCAGTGTACTGATATGCACAGTCACCCCAGACCCAGCCCAGAATGCGTACTGGCATGTAAAAAAATATAGATGGTCCCTAAATATCTCCTTAAATTCTGCTTCAAGGATGAGTCTTTCCTAAAATACAGAGTAGGCATAGCCTCTACTTCTCCCTGTTGGAAGTGAACATTTTGTGAGTGACGCTGAGCCTCTGCACTGTTTCTGCAGCAATGCAGGCAGGAGATAGGTCTCTTCCAGTCAAATTGCTTTTTACATGGTTCCACATCCACCTGCTGAAGGCAGCAACCCACCAAACCATGTAGGGACATGAAGGGAGTCTATCTTCCCAACCTTACCATGTTGATTAGTTGTAGTTAGGCATGGTAGGTGACCGAGACCTGCTGATTAGAAATCCTTACAATACCTCTCATACAAATGACTTTAGATTTTAACAAACGATCATGTGCAGTAAAAAAACATAGTATTTTTACATATAGGTCATCTTTCATTGAAATCCAAGAACCATTTTTGCTTGAACTATGTACAGAATAATTCTGGGCCAAGAAAGACCATATGAGCAAAGAAGAATAAGAGACAATGAGAGATGTGTGTCTCAGCAAGACTTCCACAGAGAAGCCTCAACATGTGTGCAAGGTAAAAAAGAATAACGAGCTGACTTCAGTGTTGGCTTGTGATGGGAAAGGGAGGGCCCTTTTCATCACAGTCTGGCAGAGAAATGTATAGCTTCAGAAGAGGGAGGAAGTTACAGAGCATGACTTCAGAAATACGAATCTTTTTAAAAATATTTTAACAAATAACTGAAAGCATAGGAGTTCCTAAAGAAAGCCAGCTTTCCTGCTCCATGTATTTTTAAATCTTTTTCTGCTTGATGGAATGCTGCTATTTGTTTTCACTTTCTTGCTTTACCCAGTCCTCTATGCATTTCTGGAAGAGTGGGAGAAATCACTGTTACATTATGCAGAAAGTTATCCAAAAGGTCAAAAATCAACACTAAGATTTGCACCAGAAATAGCTGAAAGCTAGGTCAGTTCCAGAATTCCCAGTGCTGTATGATCCTAGACTCAGACTTCACTAAGGTAGGGCTACTGGTTTTAAGGGAAAAAGCACCCACATTTTTATTGGCCATTATTTTTTCTGAGGCTTGGTTCCAGTAACATTCATCTTGCTTATCCTGAGGAATGCATCAAGTCCCCTTGGCCCTGTTTATAGACAGTAAAGATAAATAAGCATGACTAGAGGGCAAATCAACCCACCTGTGTTAATTTTTTGTTGGAGGTAGAGGGTGGAGACAATAAATTGCCCCTAGAAAGAAGCTGTCTACTGCAGCTGGCCACACAAGGAGACCAGGCAACTTTCTGGGGCTGTTTTTTGTCTGTAGCAAATATCCAAGTAAGGCAATTCTACCTATGTTTTTAATCTGGCTGAAACCAGGAAGTATTGGTAAATACATGAAAAGAGCTGATGCCCTGTTTATCAGTGCTGTCTAGCATATAACTTTTGTTACAGTGACACTTGATCTGAATAAAAAGTAGATATGCTAGCAGAGATGAGATATCTCAGCCTAATGGACCCCCAGATGATTCTAGTTTGGTAATATTGCGTATCTTTACAATCCCAGTAAGATGGGCAACTGAACCCTGCTCTCTGCTGCTAGGTCTCTGCCTCTTTCATCAAAGCCAGTGACAAGCTGAGGCGCTCAGCAACCCAGAGTAGTGCAGTATTCTGTAGAGAGAGAGAGAGAGAGAGAAAAGCATGAAGCTATTTCAATTTTGTGCTTTTCTATAAAAATCAATGATTTTCTGATTTTTAGCAAAACTGTCTTTATCTTCTGCATGTGCTAGGGCAGGCCTTACTTTATGTAAAGTCAAATCTAGAGCAGTGATTTCTCTCCCTCTTCCCTCTTTTCAAATGTCTGGTGCCCCACTGAGGAAAAAGTAAATACTTAGCAAAATGGGGGGCTTCTGTGTGAAGGAGCATATTTAAATGGGAAGCCAGTTAGCTGAAACTTGAAACTATATTGAAGCATTAGATCTAATGACCCGGAGTTATTTTCCTGCTGTTTTATTCATGAACTGATTTATAAATTTACATGTGCCCGCAGATTTAATCCAGGCCTGCGATGTATATTTTGGTTCAGACTGCAAATCCTTTCCCTTCTCATGTCCTTCTCTTCCCCTCCATGGCACCAGAAAAATTAGGATATGTTTGTAGAAGTGCTATTTTCTTCCTCAGCCCATAGTGCTGCCTGGATGAGTCATAAACAAAACATTGATACTATCAGCTGGCAGCTATTTAAACCTGAGGTTTTGGGTTGAGGGGTAGCAATGACTGCAAACCTAGCTGGTAAGAGACTGTTTGTATGTGCACACGAGTTAGAGCTTGGAACTTTTTAAGGATTGTTGCCACAAAGCCATATAACACAAAATTATAAGATGCTGTATAGGGAGTCTATTCTAGGATGTTTAGCTGTTTTGATGATGTGAAGGTGGTATTTCCTAAGAAGCTGTTATGAAATACCTGTTTCTTGGGCTTGAGGATATACCCCTTAAAAACTGCAATTCGTTCTTGAGTTCAGCAGAGAAGACACCCATCATTTTGCTTGAAAACAGCACTCATTAATAACAGAGCTGCTGGTCCTTCGTGACTTCCTTGTGAATCTTTTGCTGACTTCAGAAGGACTTTACATGCAGGTGTAAATTAGAATATGCTACCTAGCGTGTAAGGTATTGTATAGTAGTTTAAAAAGACATTAGGGTTGCATTCGTACTATTAATTAATTGAACTGTGCCTGGGAATGTTGCCATGTGCTGGGACATGGCTGTCTCTGCCAGTGAAACATCAGAGCCTTCCTTGGAGCTGGGGCATCCCAGAGACTGTCCCCAACAGACGCATTGCACATAACCACCCATTTTCATGTGCTAAGAGAATCTAACATACACAGAGGCCATTTGCCTGACAGTTGGCCACAGTTCTCAGAAACATTCACAGATGCATTAAATTTGCTCGAATGACTGTAGTCTAAGAGACAGTCTCATCTTTTCAATGCAACAGTATCTGCTATGAAGGTGTCAGAAAAGTTGTAATTTAGAAAATGTCCTGCTTGTTCTGTTAGAGGAAAAAATGGCTGGTTGCCCTGCTAGCACAGATTTTCTTGCTGTAGACTGGCAGGTGTCTTGACATCTTCTGGCATGTAATGCTTTTCCACAGCTTCTCTGCTGTACTGCTGAAAGAACTGTGTTGCTATTGATGATTTATCTCTTTGTCATGTTACTGATAATAACTGATACGGACTCCTAAGTGAGAAAGCTCTCTCTCAGCCTTTTATTGAAGTAATGAAACATTAGCGAATATAGGAAGGAAGCCAGCAGCAGACAGGAGCCCTCTTAATTCTTGTCCTTTGCTATAATGGAGACGAGAAATGGAATAGTCTCTGAAATACATCCTTACTCTTTTTCTTTCTACCTGTTGGGCAAATTATGTGTTTGTGTTTCCAGAAACCTCTCAGGGAGTTTATGCATACATATTTTGTCCAGGGAAATCTAAGAGGATATAAATTATATTAAAATAGGTAGTAAGACTGATTAGCTTAAATATTGAAATGGTTTACTCTGACACGTACTTTTTGGTATGCATGTTTTTTCTAGAAAATCAATCCATAATATTGATGTTAACAGCACTGCTACTTTGGACAAGAAAAAGAACCGAGACTTTGTATGAAATGAGACTCTCTTTAGACAACTAGGTATATGGTGATAAATGTGTGACTGCATTCATGTCATCATTTTATAATTATTTTTTACTTCTTTTTGTTTATTTTGGTGTGAGAGGCTTTTATTTATTTATTTATTTATTTATTTATTTATTTATTTTTAGCTTTAGAAATAGCTTTTGTCAAAGGATAGTCCAATATTAAAAAGAACAGCTGGATCTTATACCTGGAGATCTTCTCCTGGGTTTGTGATTTGTTGGTCTTTCATTTGACAGAATTTCTTTGTGTTAGTTACATTGCACTGAGTTGTACCTTTGTTCAGGAAGAGAGAGACTTTCATCACATCAAAATGTATTATTTTCATACCGAATCTTTACTGGGCCTATTAAACTACTTAAAATCCTGGAAGCATTTGTTAACATGGTATATGTACACATTAAAACATCCTTGAACAATTTACAAATAGTTTCATTACTGTTTAGAGCAGCTTACCTTCAGCAGATCTCAAAGCCAGTCAAAGCATTTGAATGAATTTGAAACAGAGCAAAGTAAGTGCCAAAGTGGACACAAGAATTAATTTACATCACCTAATCTCTCTCTGTGTGCTCACAGTTCATCAAAAAGGCTCATGAAAGCTTTCTAATGACCAGGAATAGAGAATTCCTAGAAAAAACTACAGGAAATCATAGGACAAAACTTAAATTTAAGCATGTCTTGCTTATACAGGTCCAGTTCAGCTGATTCAGTTACAAACCGTTCATGCCTGTTGTGTAAGTGAGACCCAACTGAGATATGAAAGTGGAGTTATTTTTCTGAAACCCCATCCCACTCTACCTCACAGCTGTCTTCCAGTGTGGTTTTGAACAAACATAAATAGAAAGTGTACAGATCTCCATCTCTAGTGGTTAGTTGTAACCTAGCAGAGTAAGTCTGTAAAGTGGTGCAGAGCCCTGTGTGCAGCTGAATCCTGTGAGGTCCTCTGTATTACCTACCTTCAAGTGTTCTTCCAGAAACAGATTCTGATAGTGTCACCTTGCAAAGAAAAGCCAGCATATTTGAAAGCAGAGAGGAAAAGTATCTCATGAAAATTCACTGCATCCTCTTTGAAAACGAAGTACTTTGCGTTTTTTAATACTTGTGAGTCAAACTCCTCCCCAAAGACTTCATAAAACTATGCAGTCCTCAGTTTGCATAATGATAGATGGATGGCGGATACACTTTAATGATCTGGAGGACATCAAAGTTACTTATCTAAATAAAGACCAATTAGCTGAATTCTGTTAGGAGAAATGTTTTTACTTCATAGGAGTGAAAGTTATGTTTAAAGTTAGTTTCATTCCTTTCTATAAGACTGTGGCAGAAACACAAAGTATCAGTAATGTATTCATGCTAGATTTCAGTGATGCTGTGTAAATTAATAAAAAAATGATTTGCCCAAATAAGAAATAATGAATATAAAACAATTTGCCCAAATCTATGAGTTTTGTAAAAATTTAGTAACAGTTTACCATTCATGGACAGCTTTACATTCAAACACAGGAGGAAGAAGAGAAGGGGCTCAGGATACAGTGAGAGAGTTCCCTGATTATGTCTAGCTTGACAGATGCTACATGTTCTTGTAAGCCTGATTTCTAAACCAAAGGAGGCTACAGACATTTGGATAAACAGTTGATGATATCTAAAGTTTGATTAGTCCCTGTTTTTGTGTCTCTGATGCAACTACCTTTGCATGTCTTCTAAAGCACTTCTATGGTCTCCTTTATATGACCTACTTCTACAGAAATACCCTTAAGAAGTGAGTCAGTATTTATCAAAAAACCCTGAATAGCCGCCATCTCACGATGTGTAAATACTATTGCTCAATGACTGTGCAATGTTACTGATGAGACCTTGCTTTATTTCACTATTTCAATCCCTTTTCTTGGCTTTCTGTTGCATCTCCTTGGAAATCAGATTATGAAACCTTCCTAGTGAGCTCCACATGTAATTTCTGTGTGCGGTCAGTAATTAATGGTGATGCTACCTTAAGCAAACTTTCAATTTTTTCAGTGTTTTCTCATTGTATTTGGTAATAGAGTTTTCAGTTACTTTTTCCTGCAAGTAAGATACTGTCATTTCTTGCAATTACTACTACATTTCAGAAATCACACAGAGCTTGGATCTGTTTACTAGCAAATAATTGCTGCAAGGACTGCTCTGTTTCATTATTCTAGTCCTTGGACAGGAAGAGTCCTTCTGTGTGGCTTTGAGCCTCATAAGTCACTTTTGTTTTTCATTGAAGTCCACTCCTGGAAAGCTTTCTAGTTGTTCCCCTGCTCTGGCTAGAAGGGACTCTAAAACAGAGTGCAGCTGTTCATATGTTTAAATGGGTAGGAATGCTTCATTTTGAATAAAATTAAATCCCCTCAAAGACTGCTACTGCTCTGCCTAGCCAATGTCTTATATAAGCAATAGACTTCCTCCAGAAATGACTTCAACCTTGATGGTAGGGTTATTGTGATAATGTGGGATGAGATTAGCAGCAGTCTCTGGACAGGATCTTGCTGGCCCTAGTGGGACTTGCTCCTTTTTTTTCTTTGGGTGGGGGCAGGGAGGGGAAGGAAAGGGCAAGGGATCAAGGAGAAAGCAGGAGGAGTTGAGCAGCAAATAGCAGAACTGAGCTTGGCTTAGTAGCAGAAATGTGAACCTGAAGTCATATAATTCTCCTAAGCACTCTGTCAATGTTGTTTACACTTGGGAGTTACGTTGGGAGTTCAAGTATGTGTGTAGTATCCATTTCGTACAAAGGACTAGACTACATTTGCTATCATAGTTAAAAGTATCAAGGAAAGCGTAGATTGCTCAACAAGCACTAAAACTACTCTGAAAGTGAGCAGAAAGGGGGACATGGATGACATGGATGAAAACTGATCAGGTTATTGATATCTATTGGGATAGCAGTAAACCAGAATGCCGTATAGAACAGTGAATGCTGCCAAACACACGGGAGAGAGTGCAGTTTTAGTAACAGAATACAACTTTATTGTGTTTAACAGATGTCTGCTATAGTATTTATCCTACCACCTGCAAGATTTGCCACCAACATCAAATCCGAGAAGAGATGAAAGGATGGTGCCAGTAAATGCTCTTTTTAGGAAAGTAAGGCTAATATTGATTTATTTATCTCTATGTAATGTAGTGTCCAAAATGTATTGGATGTCTTGTAAGATCTGAGACAAAAGAACAAATACAACGTTTGAGCCTGAGAGATTAAAATGATGTTGTTTATGACCTCTTTTGGCTCCTCAGTGCACATGCTATACCATTATGTCAGGATTTGACCAAATCCCATTTATGTAGCGGGATGACTTTTCTTGACTTGAGTGAGGTTTGGATGAGAGTGTATCTCACTCTGTACTCTCATAACATCTTTTTAATGTTAGTTTTTGAAGTTAGCTTCAGTAGGATTGCTTGACAAATGACAGGAATCTAGGCCTTATCCACCATTTTTTAAAAATTCAGGAGTCAACACTGAATTTTGACCATTGTTTCTGTCCTCTCATATCCTCTAGAGTAATGATGAGTGACTACCATATGCCTCATCTATAAGTGCTATTTGATCCATATTAGAGATACTACAGGTCAGAAGTAGTCTGATTAAAATATTTGGCAGGCCATGTTTGTTTGAAGATGTGTTAAGAGACTTGTCTAGAAAAAAAGAAGTTACTATAATGAGTAAAATATTTTTTCTCCTTAAATGCTGCTCAGAACGTTTTCTAAATTATCCATTTCATGTCCTTGCATATTTCAAGAATTTTTAAGGAATTATAGAAATTCTTCGGAACTTTGCCTTGCAGCAAATCTTACAGTATTGCCAAATGAATTCCAAATAAATCTCTCCTTTTTTCTGAATTTCCATGTACATTAAGATGATAGCTAGCAAACATTGATCCAGATAATTGCTTCAACCTGATTTACAGTTTGTACTCTTGCTAGTTTACCTCAAAGAGACATAGGGGTATGAAAATAAATGTGCAGCAAAACCAGATAACCTAGATGTAAAATATTGGCCTTTGAAAAATTGTGAATTTGTCAATAACTTTGTCTGTATCATTTTTCAGGCCTCAAAAACTCTGAAAGGCCACCTAAATTTATAAAAGGCCCTGAGTTACCTCAGGATATTTACACAAATGCAGCTGAACTTGCGTTGCCTAGATTCAGTGCAACAAACCTTAGAGAGTGCAGTCAGAGTTTAAGACTTCTGCATTTCATCAGCAAGCCAAGGCTTTGTTCATGTGTCCTGAGAGTGTGTGATGGCTGACTAGGTAATATTTGTACACTGCTACAGAGGGAAAAACAAAAAGAGTTTGCATACAAAACTATGTAAATATTAGGTATTATGGTTATTATGTTTTCCTGACTGACATGATCTTGTAAATTGTTAAATTCTCTGTAAAAGGGGTTTTGCAGGTATTCCTGATCTAGGCGCGCGGGTCCCCTCTCGCTCAGGCTCAGAGGGCCCCGCGTCTGCGGTCAGCCCTGATGGCGGGCGGGAGCGGCTGCCATTTCATGCGGTCCCTGCGAGCCTTACAAAATGGCGGTGCGCTTGGGCTGGTTGCTCCTGGCGCATGTGGAAAGGGGTGGTTTCCCTGGCCAGCAGGTGGAAAGAGGGAGGGAAATTTGGGGAACTGCTGGAAGGGAAAGGGTCAGGAGGAAGGCTTTGGTGCAGGGGTTGGGGGTGGGAGGGGAGCATACCCTGGTTGGGGCCACGGGCATGTGGAGCGTGGTGCCCTGGCTGGTGAAGCCGTGGCGCCGCGGGCCCCGGCAGCCCACACCAAACCCCCTGCTTCAGGGCCTGGGTGCCCGGCGTCGGCCCCGTCGCTTTGCGTTTCTCCTCAGCGCCCCACTTCTTGCCTTTGGCTGCCGGGAGGCTCCCCAACAAATTGGGCCTTCGTCTCGCCGCGCAGCAGGTGCTGCCTCCTCCCGGGGCTGCTGGTGGCTTTCCAGAGAGTGACACCTGCTGCCAGCGTCACTCTCGTGCTGTCCTTCCTCCCAGGCGGCTTCCTCAGGAAGGCAGCGCCGGGCCGTTCGCAGCCGTTGTGCCTGCCTCTTCAAACAGGATATTTCTGTTCTGTGTGAATAGGTTTAATTCGGGTGGCGAATGTTTACAGATTAAACCCTCTATTTAATAACGCTTTTGTGGCAGCTGTTTTGTCCAGCTATCATCATGATGTAAATGTTTTCACCCAAAGATCCTTGGATACATACTAATATGCTACACTTTCTTACGTGTTTGCTAATTGCTACAGTTATTTGCCTGAGAAACTGAGTGAATCCATAATGTATATTTTTTTCCACTCTACTTCTGTTTCAGGGTAATGCTTAATCCATTACTCTGAAACAGCTTTTTCATTCTGTTCACTATAATAAATTGCTAAACTGAAAGAAATGGAACTAAGCTCCTTTAGCTTAAATTCGCTGAGCTTTTGTTTTGAGGTTGAACAGTGAATCTCAGAGAGCTTGTTTTTCATTTGTCCTGAAACCTTGCCCCTCCTGCCTCCCCCTTTTCATGTCAATAAAAGGTAACCAGAGACATCTGGGGGCTCTCTTTCTGTGTCCTCTGAATGAAAGTGTCTTTTGAATGCCTCTTTCATGTACCTGCAAAGACCCCGCTCTGGTAGCTGCTGCAGTGGAGTCTCTCAAAGGTTGAATAGGTTTTCATTGCCCGCATTTCTGGTCTGAAGCAGACTGAGAGAAATGAGTGTTAAGTAAACGCAGCGGCAGCCGCGCTAACGTCAGCATTCCCGGCCGCGGCAAGCTCCTGCCTGCAGCATAACTTCAGACTGTGACACCTCAGGCAAAGGCTGCTAGCTTAACACACATCCAGCTGTCAGGGGGGTTATTTTTTACGTGTTAGCAGTTGAAAAGGAGACGGATGCAAGGCAAAGCAAAGAGTAGAGAGTCTAATTTTTATTAGGTTGTTTATTCTTTCCCTAACAAGTATGTGGTGGCTTATTGATACTGAACGGGAATTTAATGCAGTGATAAAGTAAAACTGTAAACTTACCAAATCTCTTTTCAGCTGCCTTTGTTCTGTACCTCCAAGCATCTGCAAAAAGCATGTTCAACAGCACTCAGACATTTGTGTGAAATTATATGTGACCTTACTCAGCACCTTATGCAGAGAACTGATCACCCTGCGGCTGACTGAAGTCAGTAGAAAATGAAGGTGTCCGCCTGGTCATACCAGACCTTTTGCTTGTGAAGTCAATTTTATAGGCTTTTAAATGAAAACTGAGGTTTATTTTCAGCTTTTTATCATGAGCATTTTACAAATGTGCTGTTGTGGTTTAAAGATCAAGACTTAGGAAGCACTGATATTTGGTAAAAAATAGATTTTTAGATGCTCATGTTTATATTAGAACAAAAACTCCAAACATCTTAAATGCCTGGCTTATAGTGGAGGTTACAGGCCTATTCATTCATAACTTGCTAATAGAAACATCAGTGTTGTCTGTTGCAAGCAAAAGCACCTGAACTGCCTGAATTAGGGCTTTGTTTCCCCAAACACCTAGGCATTGTGTAGATAGGAATGCTTCCCCCTTCCTTCTACCAATATAACCCTGTTCCTTACCATATACAGGCAGTCTTATGCCAGTACAAGACCTTCTCAAGTAATGATAGTTTTATTCAGGAAGGAGAAGGTGCACTGAAGGAACTACCAGGCTGTAAATACAGCTTAGGTTTTGCAGATTCCCCCATCTCCCCTTGCTTTCTTCCAATTGCCGTTCTATTAGCTGAAGAGGCTACTCTTCTCCCCAGGTGCTTGTCAGAGATCCTTTTTTTGGGTAGTACTAGTCCCTTAGCTCTGCCATGTGGCTAACTTAGAAAACATTCCCCTTCCTGCTTCACTCACTCTGAGCCCAGGAGGCTGTAGCTGCTTTGAGGGTCTCTTGAGATATCTTAGTTAAGGTACCTAACATGAATGTGCTAAAGATGGCCAGAATAGTACTATGGTGATGTTACTGATGACTTCCCTGCCTAATATGTGTGATGTTAGGGTAAAAAAAAAAAAAAGGAAAAAAAAAAGAAAAAAAGAAACAGAGGTAAAATGTTTGCGGCTGATCACCAGTGTAGATCTAACTGAAGAAGTGGGAATGGGGAAGGGTCATTTAGCTGTTAGAGTCATATATTGCCTGTGTTGCAGGAAACCAGCGTTCTCCAGCAGTCCTGTGCCATCCAGGGCCTGTGGCAGATACAGGGGTTGTTGTGAAGGATCCCGCAGTGGAGATGAGTGTGTGAGGGCTGGTTGGAGCAGGATGCAGGCACAGTGCAAACAGCCTCACCCTCACTGGGCCAGTGCATCTCTGTTGTGCCCTACAACACCACTGCTCCTGTGATCAAGGGTCCGTAACAATGGGCTTTTGGATATTCAGAAACATGAGCTAGAGGAACTCACACTATTAATTTTCAACTATGAGTTCCCACAGCAGCTGAAATCAGGTTTTCCAAAATGTGTATGTAGAGCTGCCAGTCTTCCACTGTTGCTCCCAGAGGAAAATTCAAGTGACTGGTGACACAGGATGCTTCACCTTTTTGGAAACTGGATGTAAAAAACTTTCAAAAGTAATTTACATTACTTTGAATGTAATCTCAGATTACATTCAGAATCAGGCCAGATGTGCCTCAGATTTAAGGCAGCAGTCACAAGTTCTTGAAAATTAAGTCTCTTTCCTTGTCTCTTTCCGGTCTTTTTTTTTTTTTTTTTTTTTTTTTTTTTTTTTAATCCTAGTTGGTGGTTCTATGTTATCTCAAAAGTAATTATTTTGGGGAGTTTTATATGTAGCTGTTTGTCAGTTTATTGAAATAAACTGCCGTGCATGCACCCTGATCAAAGCAAAAAGCATGAACTCTCCCATGTTGCACTGTTGAGAGCATCAACAATAAAGCTAACCTTTCACCCTTGACTGTCTTTTAACCCTAATTTTGAAAGACAGTAGCAAACAATTCATCTAACTTCTTAAGTGGAAGAATATTCAAAATAGCTTGATTGTAATGCAATGTTCCTTTCCAAGTGAATGGAGCATCTCAGAGTAATGCATACAAATATAGAGGCTGGATAAGTTCATTACTTTGGAGTTTCTGGTGTAGTGACCAGTAGTGAAATGGTTAAAATGTTGGCTTTAAAGTGGTCACAATTAGGCTTCAAAGTTAACACCCCACCCCACTGAGATGAATGGGAGCAGTTGACATTTCTTAGTGCTATTGTTTCAGTCTGGCTTGCTACAGATTCTAAAATAAGACAACAGTACATCTGTTTACACTCTGCTTCCGCAAACCCAGATGGGCTAGAAACTTCATTGTTTTTTAGGTGGAAGCTTAGGTTCTGGAGAATACAGCAATATCCACAGGGTATCTGTAGGAAGAAGAGCTGAAAGCCTTCCTAATCACTGACATATCCCCTTTCCCTGTAACCTTCTATTGTTGCAGGACAAGTCTGTAAACTACAAGGGGAAAAATAGTCATGTATATTTGAAATATTTTTTTTTACTAACTACATTACATGCATGTAATAACTTCATAGTGAGTCCCTAACGTGCACATTTTCATGAAGGAGTGGGTTTTTTTTTTTTTCAGATTTTTCTCTTTCAGTAAGCAGTATGTAGTATGTGCCTTAAATGAAAGTAAAGGTCCTACTTTCCCTGAACTTGGTAACTCCTCTAGACGTCTGCTAAATTTATAATTTCTCTAGTTCCCAGAGAAGCCAGAATTTCACCGAGGAGCTTTTGAGACCAGGTGTAACTTTCTTTGTTCACATAAGTAAGATCATTTAATTTACCTCTGAGAGTATAAGAAGAAACAAGGTTTTTGAAAGACAGGTTTTGAATTTCTCTGATACTTAAATGGGGCAGCTACATTAACTTCAGTAACATCTTAGAAGCTGGAATGGATTAATAAAGGTGCAAGTAGGGCCAGAATTTGAGCAGATGGTCTCTATTACCCTACGCTTCAGTTCGTGTGAGAAGTACACAGTGTCCTCTCAGACTTTTGTTAAGGGGTCTGCACAGTGGCAAACTGCCCTCAGTAGCAGCCAGAACCCTATGAGAGCTTCTCTGATAAAGGTGGCCCATTAGATATGCTTAGTCTGTGGATTGAAACCAGCTGTGAATCTGTCGGAAAAATTTTCCTCATTGTGCTGTCATCAAGGTGGAAAGTTTGTTGCTTTTTCTGCATATATGTAATTTGGGCTTGATTACTCTAACTTTGCAAATCCTAGAGTCTGCTAGTGATAAGGGCTCTCGTGCGTTCAGGCCCCTTTTGTACATTGCCACCCAGAGACCCTGTCTGCCTTTTGCCCATGGACAACACAGCTTGTGCTTTGGAAGTGACATCGTGGGCTCTTCCAACTAGTCTCTCCCAAGTTTCAACCCCTTGCAAATCATGTCATGAAGGCAAGACTACCATCTGTGGTTTGGGCTTGTGCTGCTCCCTGCCTGTACAATTTCCTTTTGTTATGAGAAGCAAGTATATGAAGGAAAAAGTTTTCGTGATGCATGTTCCACTGACACATCAAACGAGAAATCTGTTTTTCTCTGCTGTCTGTGGTGGAGGACTGTGCTGCCTGCAAGTGCAGTGGAACAGGGTTGGCTGAAACGAAGAGCTGTTCATTGCTATGGTCATGATTATTTGAGGTGCTGGTAGGGGGAAGGAAGCTCCTTATAGTTGTCTGTAGGTATATATCTGCTCACTTAGTTTTCCCTAGCACAAAATGCATGGCCAGAGCATGTCCAGCTTGTCTCCTGCCCAGCTTCAAGCAACATTTTCATCAGAGAGTAAATTAAAACAGTGCTGAGCCTAGACAGACCTCTAGATTGTTTGAGACCAGTGTGGTCTTTATGATAGTTCAAGCTGACTCCTCTCTTGTCCATCTTTTCAAGTTCCTGTGGAGAAGTGCAGCAATCTGGTCTGTATGAAGAGAACACATGAGAAAACCAAGAAGAGTATTTATTCTGAAAGTTTCTCTCATGGTCTGTTTAATCTTGCTATTTAAAAATGTTGCTTGACAACTAAAATAGTGTTAAAACTTACTAGAAAAAAGCTATTACAGTGATAGAACTCCTACAGTGTGCATCAAGAAACACTTGATAAAATAGCAGGAGAAAGGGCATGTTATTTAAGGAAATAGCGAGTTAGAGAACAGAATCAAATATGCAGTTGTATTTATTTACACTTTCTATTTCCTTAGTCCATTTCTGACTGTGGATCTCAAAGTATTATGTAGACATGAATTGTATCTTACATGTCTTGCTGAAGAAAGTAGATGTCCCATTCCACCTTTAAAATATAGGTAAAATGACTTCAGCAAGGTCAATATCAGAGCTTGGAAGACAAATTAGGAGACCTGTTGGCCAGTTCTCTGCATGAATTAACAAACTGAACTGCTTCCCTGTGTCACAGCTGGGTTGTGATACAAGTTTCAGAAGCCTAAGGTTTTTCTATTCTACCCTAACACAGAGGGTTTCCTGAATAGACCCGAAGAAAATATTATTACAGCTTCTCCTCTGCTAGTGCCATAACATTCCTTTTGCTTCATATTCAAGGGGATTTTGATAATAGAGTTGTCTTTTAGAAGATATTAAACACAGGGTATTCAGACTCTCTCTGGGACAGGGCAGGAATCTGCCATCAAGGTGACATCATAGTGTAACTTCTGAAAAATTAAAGAGTATGGGAAAAGGAAAAACATTTTTTTTTAAAAAAAAACTTTATAATATTGTGCAGTTTGTTCTTTGGAAAAAGAAAATGAAAGATTCCATTTTGGGAATATTTAGTTTTGAGTCAGTTCTGCATTTAGTTGCATTTCCCTTTTGTAGTGTCTTTCCTTACTCAATTTGTAGTTTAGGGGGTCTGAGCTTGCTTGCTAACTGGTATTTTCTACTAAGTAGTGGAACTTGAGTTCTCTCTGAGAAGGCAGGTACATTATGGCAGCATTATCTCATAGGAGACGATGAGGGGTGCAGAAGGTCACTCCTATAACTCTTGAGAACTGCCCTCCTGTAGAAAAGACAGTCCAGGAGATTAAAATAAACTTTTCAATTAATGAATATGAAAAAATGAGATTTCTTCCCAAAATACTCTCAAAATTTTATTTCGTATTAGCAATTATTTGTAAAAAGATAGGATATGTTGATATTTAGTTATTCATCCCAGTTTAAGAAAAAAAATTGCTGAATATTCTTTAGGATGACTTTTCTTGTGTTTTTCAGCTCTTATTATGATAATGTTGGACAAGTTTTTTTATTTTTATTTCTGTCTTTTTTTCCAGCCTAGACAATGGAAATGGATTAATCTAACAACTTTGCGTTATGGGCTGTGGACCAGAGCTGGCTTGTAAAATTTGTTCTTTCAGTAGTTTTATTATTCAAGTGTTGATGCTTCCTGTTGCTTCTAGCCATGTTTTTAGATTTTGTGAATTAGTATGCTTAAAGAAAAGCAAAATATTACTAATCAAGTATATGCCTTTTGTACAGCTTTACAGTCTCATGAAATCAAAAATGGCACCTGAACTGTAAAGGTAGCAAATCCTCTGAGGGAAGGAGTCAGATGAAAAATTACAGAAATGACAGTGGTCAGTGAAAGAAATCTGGGACTTCTATGCTCCAAGCATTCAGTAAAGAAGAGGAAACAAACAGCATAGGTAAAACATAACAGAGTATTAGCTCTGATTACACGTATTTTAAACTTTATGGCATAGGAACTGTTATTTGGTTTGCTGTTTGAGCAACAGAAAGTCATTGGAGTTCTAGTTCATGACAAGGACTAATAGAGTAAGTAGTGAACAGTTCTGGTTTAAATAGGTAAATGAGAGCTACATGATCTTAGCTGCTGCATCATACTGAGTTTTGTTTCCATATTACCTGTCATGGTTTTATTGTTCTAATGCCTCATTTTTGTGTAGTGTGAAGGCTGTAGTGTACGTGACTAGATTCACTCCCTACTGGGACACAGGCCAAGATTTTCAAGGTGATTGTTTATTTTGAGTGTCTCCATTTTTTAAGGGTCCAAAACTGAGACATTTCAGAGAAGAGATTTTAAAGAGGTGCAGAGCATGAAACCTCTATAAATCAATTGTCTGTGTGCTGCGTCAAAATAACAAGGAAAAATAAATTAAGAAAAAAAAGATGCAACCAAAATCCATGCTCACTCTTCATAATTTTAGTGTCTAGCCTCTGTTTTGTTGAGCTGAACTGAGGCCAGCATGTTTGAGTACTGCTCTATTGGAAGCTGTTCCAGTAGAGAACACATTCTCCGCTATGATCCAGCATATGATGAAGCTAAGCAATATGATAGCACCTTGATTCTACACTTCTCAATAACTTCCGAATTGCTCTACGGCTTTATCTAAGATGTGAATGTGCTCTTCTTTTAAGATAGGATGAAATCACTGCTGACTGCTTCATAGGCAGAATCTAAGTAATAGATATAGATGATATATTTTAATACATATAATCATATGGCCTATGTATTGCCCATTGTGTGGATGAATCTGGCCAATGCAGGGGTAGCAAGAGGACAAAGTCTTTAAAAAGGAAACCACCACATGAACATGGCTGCTGCCAGCGTAGTTGACTTAGAGCTAACTTTTCCCTCAAATTCTCTCTTGCTAATACAGAACAGTACTATTTGTGTTGCAGAAGAAAGTTCATTTAAAAAAAATACTGATGTTGAATAAAACAATCCTGGAAGTATTTCTATAAGTTTTAGCTTTTTTGAATGTCTATTTTTAGGACTAGATGTCAGTTGACATGGCTCCTTCAAAAACCTGCTTTGGATTCAAGGAGAGAAAATAATGAACCATAAATTGCGAAGACTTAATTGTTAGAAGTGCAACAATAGCTTAAAGACAGGCTGCACAGCCTGTTCTCACAGCTGGAGGAAGAGATACTTTATGAATAGTTGCAAGGAATGGGTGGATAGGGCCTGAAAGAGGCAGCAAGGGATATAAAAAGAAGCCTTGTAACACTAAAACATTGCCAAAACCCCTTATGAACAATTTCTGAAAGAGCTTATATCCCATAGGCAAGACATCAAGATAATACAATGATGAACATGGTATAAGAGCCTTTGACAGATACACCTCACTAAAAGTTAGGACACACTACTGTGGCACACCAAGTCGGCAGTCATAGATAATTTGGTGGGCTGGAGATGAGCACATGTTCCTAACAGTTGTCCTGGCTTGCTGTTCAACAGCTTGTTTTCAGACCTCTATATTTCCAGCCACTAAGCACAGATGATGGTTGCAGTGATTGGAGTGGGAATAATTGCTACACTTCAGTGTTGTATGGTCTGATACATCCCCCACACATCCTTGCTACTGGTAGGCAAGCCATTCTGCTTAGGTGGCCCTTAGGTGGGTGACAGGGAGAATTCTTCTCTACAAAGATTTTACATAATTTTAACTCTCTTCCCCCTCCACTGTCAGCAGATTTAGGCCCAGCTGCATGTTTTTCTGTGGCCAGGTGCTGACTGCATGGGAGATAAGGAGATTGCAACACACCCCATTGCTGCACCCCAGCTGTGAGGTCTCTGTGCTTTCAGTTCACCTGGGTGCTCTGCAATGCAGTGTCCCATATTAGACTGTTGCTGGTTGCATATGACAGATCCAGGCTGCTACAGTTATCAAGTTAGTCCTTAAAAGAAATATATAGATAAATGCCTCTGCCAACCCCAAAGTGTTTTCCAAAAGTTGGAAAAGCCTTGGCAATAGCAGAAGGGCTCAAATGCTAGTGAAGTTTTGATTTCATTTGAAGGCATATTTCCATAAAATCGCTTTAGCACAGACTCCCCTTTTCATGCAGTGCTGACTCTCTGTGTGAGATCGGACATTGTTCTCCACTCTTTAGAAAGCAAGAGCTCTGCGGGGGAGGGGAGAGGAAATATAAGCAAAAATCTGAGCCTGATTTTTACCATAGTACAGATTTAATCTAAGTTGCCTGTGCCAATCATAATCCCTCCTTTCAAGTTTGTCCTTTCCATGTGGGTCAATGGCAGCTCAATCCCTGATGCATCAAATCCAGAAACTTGCTGAGACTGTCAGTATCCCTGGCAGCATCACACAGTGCAGAGCATACTTATTTTGACTGTGGGACATAGCAATCGATGTATTCTCAGGGCCTGTCTTTACTGTGGAAATGGTAATGATGTAGCTTCCTTCCTCCACTAGTGTCGATGCATTACACTGATAAAAAGTGTCATCTTCGCCTTAGTTTAAATCATGTTATCAGTTTTGTTTGTTTTGCTTTTCCTAGGAAAAATGTTTCCCTTTTCCACCAGTCATCTTAGCCAGGAGTTGATGGAAATCTCTGCTCCTACCACTCTGTGCTAAGTCGAGTCTCCTTTTATTTTTTTTTTCCCTTGTTGTAGACTGGGCAAAGTATGTGTGCCCTTTAATAGTTTAAATGTTCATTTGCAAGATGAATTCTCGAGATAAGTATTTATTTGCAGCTTTTCCTGCTTTAGATTTTTTCCCTCTCTCTCATTGTAGCACCATCACTGAGAAAAGCAGAGAAACTGTGAGGATAGACATGCTGCCTTGATGTTTAGATCTGCTGTGGACAGTATAAACAGTTGGCTAATTAGAAGACCAGCCCTGCATTCATGTTGCTATTTCTGTGGTTTTAAGGGAAGAAAAATGTGAAGGTAGATGCTGCCTGTGATGTTGCTAAGAGAAGAGAGGAATTTCATTCCCTGGAGTTGTATGGGGTTTTGTGCCTCTTAACTTTTCCTTTACCATACAAGAGAAAAGTTTAGGAGGGAGTAACTTCTACAGACGGTGTAGGAACTTGTCTAGTCTAGTTATAAAAAGAGGTGATTGCAACTGCATTCATTAATAATTTCCAGATTTAGAATTCATTATTGTGCCTTTGTAGAATATGATCAAGAGGAAATGGAAAGTTAAATGCTCTTTGTTGTAAGAGCTGATAAGATGTATGCCTTCGTTTTCTCATCAAAGCCAAGCCAACGTGTGACAGAAGGAAGGGGAGCCCTCTCTTCATCCTACCCATAAGAGGTATATGTTTATTATTTCTACTGGCACAGCCTGGATTGTGGTCAGATTGGCTCTCTTTGCTCAGGTATGCTTTTGGAAAGAACAGCTTCCCTTTCTCTCATGTATCCCACCCATGAAAGCTAAATCATGGTTTGGCTCCATGTGTCAGCTGCTCTATAGCAAAATGTGTCAACAGAATTTCCACTTTTGTCCCAAGGAGAACTTCTTTCTAGTTTTCTAAATGATTAAAACCTGTCATTAGAAATGCTGCCAGTCATGGCACCTGATCCACAGAAAATGTCACTTACATTAAAAAAAATCATTCAGACTTCTTTGTTCTTTTTACTCTGCTCCCCGGTTTGGGTTTAAAGTATGTTGAGTATCCTAGCTATAACAGAATATGTTAATTGCTGCTGTACATGTACATCATTAGTGTTATGTTCCAGGAGAAATACATTGCTTCAGGACATAACTCCTTATTTGTTAGATTTGCCTTAGGAAAAAAAAAAACACATGAAGATGAAATTCTAACTTGGCCATTGGGACACTGCTACCCACTCTAAGAGAGGCATGAAGGTGAAGTGCTTATTCAAAGAGCAAGAGTAACACTTCCAGTGGCTGATACTCTTTTCACAGACTGGAGGGGCCCAGACCCTGATTTTCAGAGGCAGGCAACACTGAATGTAGGAAGGTTATCCCGTACCTTCCCTTTATTGGTCTTTTTATTCTGCTTTTAGGCATCACTTGCCTTCTTTGTTTTTATGATTATAGTTACTAAAAAAGGAAGTGCTTGGGTTCTCCACCTAAATGGCTTAATAGACTTCTTAGATTCTTGCCTTCTGTAAAGCTAGCACATGATTAATGAATATTTGCAAGTGGTTTGCTTAATACGCTTTTTTTCCTGAGATTTTTTTCTCTTCTGCCTCTCAGCAGGTACAACCTGTACAGCTTCCTTGTATTTTGTTTCTTTAGACATTCTTCAGAATAAAAAATAACTTTACTCCTAACTTAGACTTCAAACCCTTTGAAATGAAATCAAGTGAGCTTTCTCATACTCAGTTGGTAAGAATGTTAAGACCTTCTACTGTTTTTCTGCATAGGAAGTGTCTATGCAGTTATTAGTTATTAAATTAGTTATTAGAGCAGATTTGATCTTTCGTCTCATGCTTTAGATCAGCAACTTATTTTGTGATTTCTGATCCACAGAAGTATCAGAAAGTTGTAAGACAGCAGTGCAATCTGACAATTTCACAGGAAAAATTGTAGCTCCACTGGGTTTAGCCTGGGTTTATAAAGCATAGTGGTTCATAGCGAATATATCTGAAGTTGATTCTGTGAGTACAGTTAGGCTATCTTCTCTCCTCAATACTACAGAAACTGAGAAGATAGAAAAATACAATGTAGTAATGAATCTTTCACTATGTCCCAAAGCAGGAATAAACATGATGATACATATATATACACACACATACATGCATATATGTGTGTATATATATATATGCACACACATACACATATACATATACGCCTATATAATTCTGTAATTGTTCACCATCAACTCTGGCATTTATTCATTAAATTATTATACATATGCCTTATTTTATATAGCTTTACATGTACCTATTTAACATATGATAAACACAGGCAAAGATCCCTTGCAGAACTTGTGCTCCTGGTTACAAGATTTACCCCATATGAATGTCTGCAATGTGTTCATTTAGTTTAGTCCATTCTTTTGCTTTCCTGGTAAAAGGTAACTGCTCTAGAAAGCCTTCTAAGCTTTCCATAACCAGACGTGCCACTACTAATCTTTCCAAAATGTGATGTCAATGGAACTGCAGCTGGTTAAAGGGCTATGCAGGGCAAAAACTGGTATTAGTGGCTAATAACGGCTAATTCTTTTGCAAGCAAAATTAGCTCGCTTCACTAGCTTGTTATGACTTGAAGTGTCTGGCCATTGAACTATGCATCTGCCTGATTTGTTGCTCTCAAAGAGCTCACATTCTGACTGACAGCTGTGTACTGGTCTGGAAAAAAGTAACCCAAGTGAGTAAGAACAAGAGGACTTCAGTTTGCATGACTTTAGGACAGTAGCAATCCATGCAAGCAGCCCTCATAAGCAAAAGAGATGAACTCAACAAAGAATGTGTGGGATATGGATCTTGGCTCTGGGCACTAATTTTCCTTAAATGGCTGGTTCATAAGGCAGAACATTCTGTTGCCTACAGATTCTGCCTCCTATTCATGACTACCTAGGAGAGGTAAATGTCCATTCACTGGTTGCAGCAACTCTAACTTATCTCTGGAGGCCTAATGAAAACTTTTATTACAAGTTCCGTATCTTCTTGTGATGCTCTAAAGTGATTTAAATACAGTAGAATAGCCTAAGCTTGGTGGACATGTATTTTCTTTTTACTCACTGATATTTTGGAGTAAATGTCACATCAGAGTGTTTTTATTATCAATTTCCTGTTACTGCACAATGCAGCTGTACCTATTCTAAACTCCTTCATCAAAGGGGATCATTTCCTTTTATTTCTTAATCTCAGATCAGTTTACCCAGAGCAGTTGTCCCAAATTTCCTTAAATCTGACCAGCATAAAAGCTTTTTAAACAGTCTTCCATGCATCATTTCTTTCCTTATCATATACTTAGAAATGTGCTTGTATACATATATGCGCGCACGCACACACACACACACACACACACACACACACACAGGGCCATGAGTGTTTTAATCACTTTCTGCTTCACTCCTGCAGCCTTGTGCACAGTCAAATTGACAGAGTACTCATGAAAAGGGTTACTGCTAGACAGCAGTACAGAACACACTTCCTCACATACTTGGTATGCTTTAGAATTGTTTTAATACTAACATTGTTTGTGTTTTACTTTTCTGAAAGAAAATTGTTCATACTTCTGAAATCTGTGATAATACCATGGACACAAATATGCATTAACACCAGGATGGATTGCTTTTTCACCATGATACTCTTTTTATAGGTGATTTAAGACTCAGTGTTCATATGGGTCATGAAGAATGAGAGGCTGGTGATTTTGCCTTTTGGCTATTAAATCTTGAATGTTGTTCCTGGATTGAGAGTTTGTAAAAAAAAATACTGGTTTATATTGTTAAGTAAATTCTTATTGATAAGTAAATTCTATATCCACAGGTTTTTTTCATTATCAGATAGTATTTGAGTTAAAAGGGAATTTAGATTAATGAATGAGTGAGTTTGGCTTCATAGCAAGCTTGTGACTTCTCTTTCTTTGTACCACAGACTGCTGTGAAGTTCTACCACCTACTGCCAGCATTTCAGTAGAAGCTGGAACAGGAAAGAGAATGCCCATAGGTCCAACTCCTTCCCCCAGAAGCTACAAAGGAGAGACTTACAGGCTGGTATAGACATAAGATGCCTAAACTTGAGCTTTCTTTTTCGCATCTGTATTGCTTTGCTCCCTGTAGAATTTTTTAGGATTACCCACAGCCGGGAACAGCCCTGAAGCTGTGAAAAGCTTAGTGAAAAGCTGAGAGGTACAAGAGGCGGTAATATGAATACTCTTTGCTTGCTGAAGTTCTCAGAAAATCATGCAAGATCAAACTCCCAGTATTTTTTTTAATCCCCCCCCAAAGGAACTTTCCTCACACAGAGAGGAAAATGTAGAGGGTCTTCGATCCAATGTTAGACATAGAGCTATGCTTAAGTATCATGTAGAGAGGAGTCTACTATAGTGTCCTTGGTAAGCTATAACTTTGCATGTTTAAATGATATAGAGAAATTTCAGAAGTGCTGTCTCATAACAACCAGGATGGCAGAGACAAGACTGGCACTAGAACTGGACCTAGAAAGAAGCTAGCCAACCAGGAAAGTATGTCCTGAGATAACTTGCTTGCAAGAGATATCGGTGTTAAGAAAACCTCTTTTGTTTAGATACAGCCACAGTTAGAATGGCAGAAATATGTCAGTACTGCTGACTATACTTGAGTCTGTGAATCTGAAGTATATAAATACTACTGTCAAATACTACCAGCAAAGACCAGTAGAAAACACCTAAAAATTTCTTGGCCCCATTAGTAAGTCAGAATATTTTTTCTTGTTGGATCAGATAGCTTCTCTGAAAGAAAATGAAGAACTACTCCAGATCTGTAGTGTAGTCTGTCACCTTTTCCTGTACCTGCTCCCATTTGCTTTTACTGTCTTCCTTCCTCACACTGCAACCCTCTCTATTCACTCTTCCCAGCAGAAAAGATCTTAACTTTGAGTCCAGTACAGGGACTGATAGATTGGGATCCTTGACTTTTTCTCGTTAGGGGGTGCGCTGTGGCCAATATTATTACTTTTCCCTATAATTTGCCCTCTGAAGAAACACAACTCTATACAAATCTCTTTTATCTTGTTCTGCTGTTACCACAGTGCCCTACTGTACCTCACTGGTTTCAAATATTCTCAGTATCTTCTTATCAAAGGCAGAAGAGCTACTCGAATCTTTTTTGCTTTCACAATCTTCCTGGTTTCTCCTGCTGTAACTCCACATTTGAAGTTTTTTTCCCTGCTTTTCCCTCTTTAGTTTGGGAAGGTGTATTATTGGGAAGAAATAACACCATGCTACAGCAACAGCCAGCAGCAGTGCAGTTGCCTCAGTGCTAAGCTGGTGATGAAGACAGTGCTGAAGCACTTTTGTGCTTTGAACTTCTTTTTTTCTAAGCTGGTTTCCTGATTTGTCTCAGTAGCGCTGATTTGCTTTGTACTGAGTGCAATTACTCTGTTGGTGAGAGTTATAGCAGCTAGATCTCTGTTTTCCCCTAGCATAGGCAAAGCAGCAGTGACGACTGCCTCTCCCTGGTTTTTCCTTGGCAAACTTCCCAGAAGGATGTACACTTAATTGTACTTTGCTGTCGGTGGTCTGCAGCAATATCTCAGTTTTTAGTATCTCCACTGTGTGTTTATAGTTTACTCTCCACATGTCCAAAGCTTCACCTGCTCTTATAAAGAATAACTGTATTTTACAATTAAATTGAAAATATGCAGCAGAAATGAATGTGTTTATTGTATATACAGTTGATTCTGCTTTCATCTGCTGCTTCATCTGCCTGTTCTGACATCAGAAATCCCACTTTCTTTTGGATAAATAATACCATTTACTGTGAGAATTTTTTTCTCCTTCTTCCTTGTAAAGAATCACAATATCTGAGCTTCTCATATGCTATATTAAAGCTGTTACTGAGTTATAGGCAGAGAAACATGTGTCTGTCAAAATGCTTCAAAAAAGCCCTCAAAATGAGCAAACCATAAATGCTGGAGCAGCACAACAGTGGCAATATGAGACCTGCAATATGTAATAAGACTCTTTTAGTTCAACTTCTCCTATTTCTACACTGGTGCTAAATAGACTGCTGATGTCCTTGCAAGAAAACAAATACACAGAATTTGGACATCAATGTGTTTGGAAGGGCAATGAGCACTGTTATTATAGGGATTGTTTCATTTCTCTAAATTTTCTACATGACATATGTGAAAAAGAGATGTTAAATTTTCATAACTGTGTATTTGTGACTATGGTGGTGAAGTCTGGCAAACATGAGATCATTTCAATCAATCTTTAAATTTAAATTTAATCTTTAATAATCTTTAATTTTAATCTTAGGCTTTAAATTTTGAAAACATTTTAATAATAAAAATACTTATTTTTAAATCCAGATACATACCTTTGTTTCTCTTCAGGAACTCCTGTTGTGGATTAAGAAAAGTAACATTTGCATTCAGTGTGTCTGAATAACTCCTGTGTGGTAAGAAGGTTATTTCAAAATGTTTAATTTGCCTTTGCTTTAGGTAAATTAACAGTACTTTGCTAGCCACTGTTGTATTGTATTTTACCTAGAAGACAGATAACTGATCATCCCTGTGTTTCCTGGAATGAGTCTTTGCCTACAGTTGGTCAGGTGGTAGTTTGTGTTTTCTTACCTCTAACTTAAGGAAATGTGAGGAAAAGTGATGTTGTTGAAAAAATACAGATTCAAGTTAACTTGAAATTAAATTTTAAACTCAGTTTAACATGAAATGTTTTTTTTTAAAATAGCATGTCAATTCTGAAACATAATTTTCTAACTTTTCCAGATTTCATATCTTTCTCACACCCATCACCATTTTTCCTGCCCAATTTTATATTATACTTTGTCCTTCCAAAATGGAATTTTTGGGAAAAATGTATTTTTGCCATTTTGTACTCTTAGTTCCATTGATGCAGAACAGAATGCATCCACCCTGTGGTCAGTGTCTCTTTAGATGCTTGCAGCTTCTCCTCTGGCTTCAGATGTATTCTGCATCGATGACAGCAACTCTTATTTTGAACTTTAAATTTAAGTCTGTTTTGTTTTATATAGCTGAAGTTGGAATGATTCCTTTTAAAAACTATTATATAGCTTTGCAGAAAGCTTTTCAAGATCTCTTCCAGAATCTCTCTCTCTTTTCTCTCAATGAATAGTTCAAGACTCTTTTTATAGCTATTATCTTAGTAGAATTTTGTATTTCCTCCATTGTTAAGTGAAGTATTTAATGGCTTCTACAATAAGAAATACTATACATGCATTGCTTATGAAATCAGGTAGGTTTTGTTAATGTGAGTTATTTCAGAGGCTTTTAATAAACTAATTTTCACTAAATAATCAAGATTATCTCATGGATAAGTAATACTTTTTATATTTTCTTTTTAAAAGATGTATCCCTCACCACCTTCTCAGTGCGTGTGTACACTTCTAACGTGTGCATGTTTGTGTTAGTATATTCCCAATGTCTGAATCTGATGCAAGCCGTGTGGTAAGGACTGGCATATGCTGCATGTCGGATGTAACAGATCATGGCTTGCAAGTGGAAGTATCCACATCAGCATGTGCCTCCATGTGGGGTAGTGTCAAGTGTCAGGGAAGGACCCTCAACATCCACCTCCCTGGCTGCTCCGGGGGACAATTGCCTTTTCTTCTTCCTAGAGAGCCCCCACAGATACTGCAGCCTGTAAGTGGGTTACAGAAGTGCCTACTGGCTCTATTTGGCAAGCTGGGATCCCAGGTTTGGAGCAAAGAAGGGATGTGGCCTTGGTGCTGCATGCAACGAGCATAGCTGGGGTAGAAACTAGGGATTAAAAGTGCAAGTCTGATGTCCACGAGACCAGACAGGTTCACTGAAGTTTGGAAAGTTCTGTTTTTTGACAATTTTCCATTCTCAGCCCTACAACTAGCCTACTGCTGCTAAGGTCAGAGAGTCACCTCATGATTTTGAGTTGCAGTTTCTCGATCTGCAAAATCAGGGGTAATGAGCAAAGCATTTTGAGATAGCAAAATGAAAAGAACCATGGTTATTATATTGCTTGCTGTTAATGTCAGAAAGGGAAGTACTGTGTTCTTGCATTCAAAAAGAATCAAACACTGTAAAACTAGTGGAACTGTAACAATAGCATAAGGAATGCTGGTAAAATACTAGCATGACATGGCTTGAGTTAGAAATATTATATATTTGCCACGTGTTAGGAACCACTAACTCCAGTGGCTACTGTAACTGATTAAGAATTGTACGGGGATCTGTTTTGAATAGCTATGATTTAAAAATATCTTGGAATGTAACACTGGAAAAGAAAATACATTTCCTGAAATCTGCCTCAATGCAGTTTTGTTTTTCACTTTCTAATTTCTGCTTTTTTCTCCTATTTTTTTAAATTGTTGTTTTAAACAGTGTTTCTTCATTTGTCCAAAGAACTGGGATTTATCAGAAGTCACATGCTGAAAAGCACTCATGTATTTATATGTATGTATGTACTCTATTTATTTCAGAGAATGTCATCATTTCAGGGAGAAGAATCTGTTTGTCTTCCTGGTTTCTGAAAGATAAAAGAGAAAGGAAACTTGAAATGTTTTCTGTGCTCTATCAAGCCTATTAATTTTTGCTTTAAGGATTTAATCATGGCAGTTGAAAAGGATCTGATGAAATGTTAGACTTTACAATTTCTATAGCCTCTTCTTAAAGTGCCTTAAGTGGTTAAACTCAGCCTTTCTAAGCTTGAATGGATGTTTTAAAGTAAGAGTTATCTTCCAATTTATAAGGAAACAAAAACTGTAGATTTATGAGTAACATCACAGGCATTTTTCTTTGTGAACCACTTGAACAACTTTAAATCACTGATAGTGTTATTTCTACCATGCAGTGTTAAGTCTCAGTGAGGAGACCTTTCTGTGCTACAGAGAAGAACAGGACACTGACAACTTTGTGGATACAATGTCTAGCTTTGAGAGAGCTTTCTTCTTTGGTTTAGAATGAATTATTTCTTCCCTGTGTATGTTTTATTTTAGTCACCAGTTTTATAACACCGTTGAGGGGTATTTGCTTGCACAGTGTTTTATAGATGTGAATTAAGAGTTTAAGAAGTTTCTCTCAGACCTCAACCTGCTTCTGCTATTGTCAATGGAAACTTTACCCTGGAGTTAAATGGATACAGAGTTAGGTTTAGACTAAGCCCTGTTAAAATCCCAGGCATAAAGAAATCTGTAAGTTTAAAATATTGTTGTCAGCAATTGCTTTAATCTAAATCAGTGAGTTTATGTACGTATTCAAATTTGCAAGGTTCATTCACTGACACTTCATTCAGATTAGAACTTGATTCTCCTGAGCATTATTAGGAAGTATTCAAACAATTAATTTAGTCAGCCTGATTCTTCCTTTCACTAACCTAAAAAACACATCTTCCATTATCCTCAGAGCCATATCAGAGAAGCATCTTATGCTTGAAATGTCATAATTTTTGACTGTTTTGATCTTGAGATGGCAAAGTCCAGAGTCCTGGATCCTCCAAAAACCACTTTGACAGTCTCCTCTTCATATAACAAGGAATTCTGTCTTTGAAGCCCTCATTGCCCTTAACTATGTATATGGAAGTGGGAATGAGTGCTGTTCAGATACCGGCTGATAGGTTATAAGTGACTCAGTAAACTGTACTGGGACCAGAGGATAGTCTATCCCAGCTCCAGAGCTCCCAGCAAGGTGTCCTGGCCAGAAAGTGAGGAGCCGAATTATGTACTAGCAGTTGAAGTTGATACTGCTGGGCAACTGTAGGAGCTGGGAAAGATCAACCCACCTGTGTATGGACCAGTAGTGAGCTGACTTATCTCCTCCTGTTAATAAATCCTGGGTCTGTTAGTTTTCTAAGATACATAGTAGATATCTTACTGCTTTGGAAGGTTCAAATGGGTAGCTGATATGGCCAGAGGGCTGGCCACAGCTATGTGGATAGTCTCTGGTTGTTTCATCAAGCTCACTGTCCCCAACTTTTGCTTTAGTTGAACTCCAGTGAGCTTGTTCTGGTCCATGCTTTGGCACTGGCTGAAGCAGATAGGAGCTGAAGGATAGCAGTCAGGCAGCAAACAGCAGCCCACGAGCATGATGTCTCTTGCTGCCTTGCTAGCTGTCCTAATGGCCTTGCAACATTTTATGAAGGAATGATTTCAAAGTGGCATTCCTCTACACTGCATACCTGAAGGCTGATCCATAAAAACAGTGCCCCGGGAGAGCAGTCCTGTCTACCTTCATCAAAGGCTGCAGTCACAGGCCCTAGACAGTCAATTAGGTATGCAACATATTCCAGCAAGCCAGTGGAAGAGGCAAATCTAACTGCAAAGATAGGAATTCCAGTAAGGCAGAATTTTTCTCAATGTTAGAGTGAATATATTAACTCTGTTACCTTTGCTGCCAGATGGTTTGGATCTAGTAGTAAAGCTAAGGAGAAAATTATTGAGCAGACAGAAGGAGACACAGCAAATTATTTTAGTCTCAAGAAAACTTTCAAATGGAATATTGAAATTTCAGGAATTTTGTCCTCATTGTAGGAAAATATTTCCCCTGTATAAACTTGGTTGCTTAAAAAGGTCTGTGATTTTAACAAGATTATTTTGTACATCAGAGCTGCTAAAGCTAAAATGATGTAGGGTTGTTGTAATACATGTGTATGTAGAGCTTGGCTCTCGTGGCTTTACAGAATTACTCAGACTTCCTTTATTTAAAAAAGGAACCGCATTTCCCACATGCTAAAAGCAACAGTCTTGTAGTGAAAAGAACTTGGTAATCCACAACTTGATGATAGGGGACAGTGTGATGCAGAAGTAAGTGTCACTTGAACACATAGGTACAAAGGCAAGGGTTAAAGTGGTTACAGCTCTGCCAACACAGAGAAAATGGTAAAATGACTAAAAGCTACCTGGCAAACAAGGTCAGTTTTGAGGCTATTGTGAGTTATTTCATCTGTAGCCATAGCATTCCTAGTCTAAAATAACTTATTTAAGTTTCACTACAGGAGATGAATGCCCAGAAGAAGCTTTTTTTTTTTCTTTTCTTTTCTTTCTTTTCTTTTTTTTTTTTTTGGTAACCGGAGTTGGCTGAGTTAGTTTTGATGATTGGAAATGAACTGGTGAAGTAGTCAAAAATATTTCAATGGTCTTGGCACATATGGTACTGTGTAACTATTGACAAAATGTAAGTAATTACCTGATAACTAGAAAGATGCCAGATGCCATACCAGGTTTGTAGTGTGAGAATGACTTGGCAAATGAGATGTTATAATGTGTGCATAGGAGGTGACTCTGGTAAAGCTTCTATTAATTATATGAGCACATTTGATGAGAATGAAATGTTTCTGGAAGCTTGAGCAAACAGTTTTTGAGCGCTCACCCTCTTAAGAAAAAGGACTCCCAGAGTCATACTATTGTGATCCATATTTCTGTGTTCACATATCCTGTTGTCTGATTTGAAAAGCTATAATGCCGACTTAGGATACTTACAGCCAGTTGTTTGAAGACACTTAGGTATCTAAAGAATCCAATAGGTATCTGGTGGTATTGCCTGGTACTCACTTTTTTCAGTTTAGTGATGATTTCGTGAAAATTCAAATCAGGGATAGGTCCACCAAAGAACATATGCGTTCTAATGCACCTAATGGAATTTATCTAGAAAAGATGGACAGGATCCTATCTTATGCCTAGGAACATGCCTAGGATCCTTAGAAGGGAAGGCACAAAACTCAGCACACTGAGGAAGAGGCTGCTAGCAAGTAGAAAATGTCCAGAAGAAAGATATGACTTATGCCTCACCTTCTCTCAATTCAGGACACAGTCCAGACTGCTTCCACTTGAGTTCCGCAGCCAAAAACTGTTGTTAGGTGACTAAGCTGCGCATTTCATGCAAATTACTGTCCCTTCCTTCACCTTATCCTGCTACCCCCAACCCCCCCCGCCTTTTGCCAAATAGCCTATTAGATGGGACCTTGAGTCCACAACTTACATAAGGGTTTACAGCCTAACAAGCTGTGTGTATCAGGTATTATGATCTGTGATTTCCTCTATCTGTTTGCTCAAAGCTTCTTTGCATTGCATAGCTAGCATTGGGAAACATCTGTAATTTCTCAATGGACAAACAATTCCCCCAAACTCTGTGGCCAGTTTCTAGCTCTTGAAAGCGTCTTCTTTTCAGCAGTTTTTTGAAGAGCTCATTTCTAGCCCATTACTCTTTTCTCCTCAAACTGTCTTTGCTCCCTCCCTCCAGCCCCCTCCTCCCCTCAACTTGACTTAACTTTCTTGTAGTGGTTATGAAGGCGCCACCCTCCCAGTTCAGTGGGATTAACAGTAACAGTGATCGCCTATGTTCATTTCTATACTGAGTAGAACCAGTCTTGCTCCAACTGTTGTCTCAACAGTCATCATTGTGTTTGCAGCATTGATATTTTTCAGCTCTACAGACTCATATATTTTCTAGCCTGAAAGGTCTACAAATCCTCTAGTCTAGCCTTTTATACAAAATAATCTATAAAAATGTGCATAATGAGAAGGGAGAACTTTAACCGTGTTTACAGTTATGAATTGAGTGCTATATTCGGTTATAAAAATTGTGCTTAAAAAAATTGGACAAATCTAGAGAAATGTAAGAAAAATGATGGTAGAAATGTTAAATAAAAGACTCAGCGCCTTATGATGCTAAGTTGGGAGAACTGTTCATGTTAATTCCAGGAAGTTCAACACCTGTAATTGTCCACAATACAAAGGAAAATATAAAGAAATAGGGTTTGATTATTCTCATTAGTCAACAACAAAGAAAGAAAGAAGAAAAGTGGCCCTAAGCTTTGTGAGGGGAAAATTGAGATCATATATCAAGGGAAAGTTTTAACTGTAAGAACTCTTAGCCAAGGAAACTGGCTACCAACTGAAGCTTCAGAATCACCATCACTGAAGGTATTTAGGGCTAGGCTGGATGGCCATCTGTCAAGAAAAGGATAAAGAAATGAGTGCAACTACAGTATAGGGATAATCTGACAGAGTTTGCTGCCAAATTTCTACCCCAAATACTTTATGATTGAGTTGGAATGGAAACGGAAGGCATTTTTGCTTGCCAAATCTGTTGCTGTTATGAGCTTAAAAGCACAAACTCAACTCACTTAAGAAAATATTAATAGAATTGTATGTATTTTTATTTTGATTTGTTTTATTTTGTTTTATTCTTTTCTTTGTAACTGGAGTGTGTAGAATTCATAGTAGTTTCCAGGCATATCGATCCTAACTTAGAATAATGTTACATTTTACTTGAAGTAGAAATGAAGTAAAAATACTTAGGAATCTGAAATAACTCTTAGAATGAAAAATTGTTTTACAATTTTTTTCATAGTGTTTTCTTGGGCATTATCAGATCAGGTATGCCAAGCCTGAGGAAAGACTGTCAAGAAGATATTTATTTTTTGCATGCTTAAGTAGAGGTATGCTGGATGGTAAGATTGGAGGGTTAGGAGGATTATAATGGTATGGTTAGCTTTTTACCTCCATGTCACGAGTTCAAATATAGGCCAAGAGGAATATTTACCATTTGTTACAGCTGCTCTTCAGTGGTTTTGAAAAACAGGTTGGTGATAATGACTTAGTCCTAGAGGATAAGAGGTAACTCTCATACAAGATTCAAAGACTGAAGCAAATTGGCAGTCCAAGGCCACCAGTAATCAAGAACTGGGGTTCAGATTTTTAAAGGTATTTACTTGTTTTTAACCTGCAAGCAGTTGCCCATTGCAATGTTTAGGAGCTTGAATTTCTCATCTCCAGTTGAAGTAAGTGAAGTTCTGCTACCTAAGCCCTTTACATAAATCTAAGTAGCCATTTATCTGAAACACTGAATACCTTTAAAATTACAGCTTAGTGTCTTCAACAGATTTTCAGTGCAACCTTGCTTCACCACTGTTCAGTGCAGCCTCAATAATCCTCTGATTTTCCCCTTGTTTACACCAGCACATATTGTAAAAGAGAAGATGGATGGCACAATTTATTAGCTTTCAAGTACACTGCTGCAAGCAAAGTCTCCTTTCACAGCAATGTCCTCCATTCATATCAGAGATAACAGGCTAGTGCAGAGATGAATCTGATAATACTGTTTTAAAGAGGATCTTTCAGGCGTACATACAATTAGTCTTTAAGTAGTATATCTGTCTTCAGATTAATCAGGTGAATACTGATTTTCTACAGAAATGTAACACATGGAATTTAATATTTGCAAGCAAAGTACTGTCCATATATTGCATTACCTATTTTGTACTGTAAAAAATAATGTTATTTTCTAAGAAATACTGTAGAGTATCAAGGATAACTCATTTTTGCAGAAGTGAGTCTGCCACGTTGTCACTCTGCACGATGAAAATAAGCATCACATGATGGGAGGGAAGCATGAATATGTGTTATCTGATGTATACAACTGAAAAGGGAAAACACAGTGAAATCATCAACCCACATTAGCCAGAGTGAACAGATAAGAAAGAATATTGTACACTGGGATTGTAAACAATCAAGCAAAGATTACACCTTCATGTGAACTGTTTATGTTTTTTAGATAAAAAGGTAGACTCTAATTTCATACAGTCTTTCTACAATTTAACTTGTATGATTCTGTAACTCCTTGATTCCAATGGAATATATAATTGCTAATAGTGAGAAAATGGACACTGTCTGGAAAATCCTTCTCTCGTTCCCATCTCAAGTCATTCTTTTATTTGCAATAATTTTTGAGCGGATGTTAAAACTCAAATTTTAATAATAGAAAATTAAAATCTAGTGCTGTTTACTGCAAAAAATGTTCAAGATACTGTTTATGGGTGGAGCTATAATATTTATGTGCATCAAGAATGCTATTTTGTGTATCACTTGAGACTGGTCTGCATACAAGCCATATATGTGCTTCTTATAGCCTTTATCCTCTTTTAAACAGTTCTGTGAAACCACATGTGTTTGAGTTTGTAAATATGGATGTCAGATAAAATGCAAGAAAGCCTCACCATCTGAAGAATTTGCTTCTAAATGCAGCAGTGTCTATTATTTCCCTCGTTCCTTCCACCTCCACCACTGATAGAGAAAACCACTATGACAGGAAGAACATACCATTTCCTCTTAAAGAGACTCATTGCTAGTGTCAGTAGCTCACATTTATTCAGATATTGGTCTTTCTGTTTTGACACACTTTCAGCTGCACACAGTTGAGACTTACCTGTATGTTTTAGTTTGCTTAAATAGGACATTTTGGTGCCGAAAACAGTCAAATCAGGCTACCACGTGATGGGAGCTTTTTTAGTCAACCATTCAGGCAGTGCTACTGGACTGCTGAGCTGTCTCTTTTAGAAGATCAGTAAGAATGTGCAAGTTGTGCTGATTTTACTTGCTGCTTATCTAGCACAGAATCACAGAATGGTTGAGGTCGGAAGGGACCTCTGGAGATCATTTAGCCCAATCCCCCTGCTCAAGCAGGGTCACCCTTGAACATTTTGCCTCGGACCATGTGATTCTATGATTCTATGTCCAGATGGCTTTTGAATATCTCCAAGGATGGAGACTCTGCAACCTCTCTGGACTATTTGTTCCAGTCCTCAGTCACCCTCACAGTAAAGAAGTTTTTCCTTGCTATTGGACTTGTTTGGAATAATTAATTTATTCCTGCATATATAGGTATATATGTAGCAACAAGTATTTGGGGGAATTTTCTGAAGCTAATAGTATTCTCACAAGACTTCCACTGAAGAGGGAGAAAGAAAACCTTGCTGAAGGAAGCTTTAAGTGAACTTTAGAAAAAAGTTTCAAATACATTTGATATTCTTCTCAAAATACTCACATTTTTCCCTGTAGTGAGCACACTTCATTACCCTCATCATGCTCTTTGTAACTTCCTTTTATATTCTACTTGCTCATCTACTTCAGTGTTCTTTATTCTCTAATTTTTATCTGCCACCCTTTCTCATTTTTTTTCTCTTTCCAACTTGCACACACATACCATCTGGCTTTATCCCACAGGTTTCCTGCACAACAGAGATCTAGTTAGCCTTGTAAAAGTCAAACTCCAGGCAAAATAAGAACTATACAAAACCTTCACAAGGTAGTTTTTCCTGCTTCTGTGTATGAGGGGCATCTACATTAGCCATAGTAACTGCCAGAACAGAAAACGCATCTTGAGCAGAGTTATGTTCTTGACCAACCTACTCTTTTCCGCACACTTTCCATTAAATCTCCTGAAGTTACTGCAACTCTTTTCCAGTCAAGAGAAAATTTGGTCTGTGTGTATATGTGTGCATGTGTGTATATTTAGAGAGTTTCAGAGGAAAGTAAGGAACTGTCTATAAAAATGCTTAGAATAAAGTAGATTGAGAACAGATTTAGTACAGAAATTAGAAAGTCATTCTAGTGTTCCTTTCTTTTCTAAATAACATATTACAAATAAAATCTCCGAGGCAATATTCTGGACAAAGACATTCCTTTGCAAAGAGACCACAAGATTCCTGGTCTTCTTAATGGATAAAACAGAAAGAATTGCTGTCAGTCTGAGACACTCAAAATGCTCATCCTTTTGAAGAGTGTGGACAAGTACAGAACATTATCCAATCTATTCATCTTTGAGCAGAAATAAACCAAATTTCTCTGTGCTCTGATTGTCTTATAGGAAGAGGAAAAAAAAAAAAAAAGAAAAAAGAATCCCTCCCTTTCTTTTTCATTTTTGCTGGTTTCTGAAGTTTCCAAAGGAATTTTTTTGCACAAGGCATTCAGAGCTATAGAGCTGATTTTCACTGAGAAATCATGATCTACTGCACAACTCAGGTTTGGAGCCAGAAGCTCATTTATTTAAGGCTTGAATCTAGAGAGGTAATTAGCAACATTTAGTAAGGTCTTATCTAGAGGGGTATTAGCAACATTTAGTAATGCCTTGATAATCTTTATATCTACGTAGGTGTAATTCCCTTGCATTGGCCAAACAGCAAGGACTGAGGTGAGTCTCCTTCCAGTCATGCAGCCTTCCCAACTTCTAAGCTGTAAATACCTTACTTACAGTTTTCATAGCATTTTCTTGTCTCTCCTGACTTAACAGTTACTGCTTGTGTCTTCATGAAGAGAATACATGTCATGGCCTGGCTCTGATAGCATAGGGACAGTGACACAGAAAAGACAAGCATATTTGCTTCTGTTGCATACCATGAGAAGGTAAAGTGTACCCCAAATCAGCCATTTCCTCCGGTTTACAGTCACTAGATGATTGTGAAAGGTAGTGTATCTAACGATGGTCAGGGACTACCGATTTAGATTACAGCACTTGACCCCATTAGAGTCTTGTGAAAAGCAGCAGATGTTATTGGCTGTTCTCAATATGACTGAGGAGTAGGTATGACATTTAGATTATAAAAGACAGTCATGTAAGAAGTAGGTGACATATATCAGATGTGCTATCTTTGCTTTACCCTATTCCTCAGTGAAAACCACAATTTCACTTTGGTTTAATGAATGTGCCCTGATGACACTAGCAGATTTATATGTTGACATGATCAGAAGAGTAGAAGTAACATGGGCTAATGTTAGCAGGGCAGGCCTTGTCTGATTTTAATTAGCTAACTAGAATTTTGCAGCCTGGAACTGAGTTTTTTGTTGTTCTGTGAGTTTACTTCTAAAATGGAGGCCTTTTCAATCAATGGTGTAGAGAAAAATATCATCTTGCTAGTTGAAATTCTTGTGTCAGTCAACAAACTCAGTTATTCAGAAACAGTCTTAAATGGTTGACTTTTAAGGAATGTGAAATGTAAATCAGCAATTTCTGTTTTTAATCAGAGTGGATGCATGGGTTCCTTTTCAGTCTTTTCAGCTCCAGTTTGGAGCTGGAGACCATAACATGATAGAATTAATTTTGATGTTCATTTTGCACATTTTCAAGGTATCTAAGATATGGCAAATAATAATAGCAGGTGTTGTCTGTTTCTCTCAGCATATGGCATGAAAGAAGTGTGGCCATAGAGCTATGCGTTATTTACATGGTGTCAACATGTCAGCAAGTGGGATGGCAAAGAGCCAGATTAAAGCACTTCTCATTTTAAATACAGGACACTGAATAATAATGCTGTGTCACACTTGAGGACACTGGAATCTGTTAAATCAGCAGTAGCTCAATATGCCAAGCTCATTGATTTTCCTTTTCCTTTCTTTTCCTTTTCCTTTTCCTTTTCCTTTTCCTTTTCCTTTTCCCTTTTCCCTTTTCCCTTTTCCCTTTTCCCTTTTCCCTTTCCCTTTCCCTTTTCCCTTTCCTTTCCTTTCCTTTCCTTTCCTTTCCTTTCCTTTCCTTTCCTTTCCTTTCCTTTCCTTTCCTTTCCTTTCCTTTCCTTTCCTTTCCTTTCCTTTTCCCACAGAATGATAAAGGAATCAAAATCAAGAGTCAAGGAAACTGTTTAAAGTTGACCTTTTTGTTTTTCCAAACAAAAGAATGTATCTAGCAAAGAGACATTCTTTGATCACTTAGTATCATGATGCATCAATCTCTGCGCTCATCCAAGGGTCCTTTGGGTGAGCATGGGCAAGTTATACTGCCCTCCAGTGTGTCTGTTTACCCTTCATCTTTGTTTTTTCTCTGTAGGTGATGAATCTATATGGTACACATTTTCTTCCATTAGCTTTTTGCAGAAGCTAGCACAACAGTGCCATGATCTGAGATAGGCTCTGCATCTATATTTGTAGGTTGCAATCACATTAGTTAGAGTAGACACTTCAGGGATTTGAGGTTCAGAGCAAATCTAGCAGCCCTGTTCTCAGCAATTGCTTCTGCATCAGCTCTGATATCTGTGTCACCCCTAGGCTGGTTCACCATGCCAACTGGTAGAAAACTATCTATCTCAACAAATTAAAAATCAATAGTTTTCTGCTGGTTTAGTGATCTGAACTGGCTCCCATATGAATGTCCAAGGGGGATGAATAGGAAGGAGTAGGCCTACATGACTGAGAGAGGAGGATGCAGAGAGAAGTGGAAGGAACAAGACTGTTAAAAGAATTCAGCCATACTGTGCAACCTTATGCTAGAATGGTTTGTGCAGAGGGAGGAAGCTGTTGGAGGGTTAAAAGCAGCATCCAGAATACTGGGATTCATTTTACCATGTCACCGTAATACCCTTTTTATGAAACTAGAGCTATGTATGCTCATAAAAACCTTTTGCTTTTTTTGCTTTAAAGGATAATGCAACTCTTGGAGACTGTGCACAGTTCTTTCAAGTTAAATGCTTAGTTTAACATTCCGCTTCCATTTCCTGGTAGAAAATGTTTTATATGAAAGCAACTTTAACCTTTCAGAAGGGTTCATTTACTGTTACGTTTGGTATCAGCTTTCAAAAAAAATGCAGTCTGCATTTGGCTTATTATAGTTTCTGTTTTTAATATTGGTTTAGAAAAAAAAAGAATCATGTGCCATAAGTTAGAAATAAAATATTGTGCCAGAATTCTCTCTCTACATGAATTCACCCTATGAGCAAGTGGTTTAAAGTAAGTCTGGTTACCTAAAGCCAATATTTGGGCTCAGTGTATCCATGAACCAGCTGGCAACAAACAACACATTGAACTCTCGGCCACAGGAAACTGTTAGGTTGCTTTTTTATAGACAACTACAGCCCTACAGCTCCTGAAGCACAAGGAAATATCATACAAACTTGAGAAGTGTTGAACACCTACCATATGCACATAAAGGAGGGTAATAAAGATGAAAGGCCTGAACTGAGCTTTAATGCCTCATTTTCTGCTTTTGATTTATCAGCTGCTTCTACGTTGCTCTGATATTTTTGGCCTAAAATTAGGCAGGAGATACTTGAATTGCTTAGTTTGACCAAAGATAAAACTGTGCCTCCCTCTCTGTTTGTGTAACAGAAGATAAATGTAAAACTGTTGAGTACTTCTTTGCTTTCTTTTCAGCATTATTGTGCATTCAGTTCAGAAGCACTGAATACTGTAACAAGGCAGTTCTGCAGGTGGTTCCCAGCCATATGTCACTGCTGGGGAGGTGGTGCAGTGATTGTGAGATGGGCACTGACCCAGTATTGCTGTATCAGGGTGACTCTGAACTTGAGCTAGGGCTGAGTTGGTTGGGTACAGTGCCATGGAAATACCGCTCAGGTGCTTTTGAGTTCTTAACAGCTTCTCTACATAGTGCTGCAGTATGCAGTGTGACTGTCTCAGCTGTCAGCTTTGCTCAGGACTCTCTGCACTGTGGTCCATTGCCATGTGTGGATGTATTCTGGAAATTAACCTCCATAGGACTTCTGCCATCACTAAGCACCTTTTAGATAATAAGGGCCTTCAGACAGGCCATGCCCATGAATAAGACAATAAAGGCTAATCCTCTGCACTGCTGAGCTTCAGCTTCTAATAAAGGACTCAGAACTTGTAAGGGTAAAGTTTCAAAGCAAGTGCAGATTTACAAGGGGAGGGAAGATAAGGGAGTTGTAGCCCTCCCATCAAGACCACCTGGTCTTAATATATTGTACCAGTCAATATTTGTGCAATGCACTCACTCTTTCCATATCCCAACCCTATTCCAGGATTTCTGAAAGTTTTGCTGGTGATGTGCTTGTCAAAGCTGGGTGCGCTACAGAACCTATGTCTGTGTGTCATACATAATAGTTTTATCCCCCCTTAAACTGTGACAGCTGAATCTGACAGTGGTGGTGAAATGGAACCTTAGTAAAATAACATTTATGATATTTAGGATCATTAATTTTTCTGATGATGGATGCATGTCCAACGCTTTGAAGATGGAAAGATCTGCAAAAGTGCAAACTATTATTTTATCTGGAAGTGTGTTTTGTGGCATCTCAAGACATACTTATATTTCTGATTTCTTTTTTGTGCAGATGCAGGAATTCTCAGGAATTTTCAGCAATCTGGGAATAATTTCTTTGTGAGAAGAAGGTTTCCATTCTACCAAGAAAAAAGGCTACATGGAAATCATGAAACACTAGAGCAGAAAGTACCATTGTTTGACAGCACTGTGGCCTATGGAAGATGGATACCAGAATGAGGATTTGCCTCCAAATTTTATAAGCTTCTAAAAAATCAAATGATGAGAAACAAATGTGAAAAGTTCACAAAACTAGTGATTACTTAAAAAAAAATTCTTAAAGCCTTATTGCTTTTAGCAAGCTTCTTGCAAGAAGGACATTAATTATCTGGAACACCATCGTTTAACAGGTACTGGTACTCCCAGTATTACTGAATTGCCACCTGGATTAGTGTTGTGCTTCTCAATTACTAACAATGAAATTATCAGCCACTGGAACAAATTATGAAGGGGAACAGTGAGCTTTACATTTCTTGAAGTCTTAAAACTATGAGTGGATGATGTGCTTCAGCAAACAATGGAGAGACAGCTGGGTGAAATTACATGATTGTACTAAAGAGCAGGGAACATGAGATGTTCTTTGTGATCCTTGCGGGCCTGAAGTTTTATAGATCTATAACTTAACAAATACTATTACAAAGGCTCCTTAGAAATAGTGTTGACATAACAACAATCAGAATCTAGTGCCTGATTTCGGATAGATTATACCAAAGTATTTCAAAAAATTACAGGCTGTAGTACTGCTTCTATGTGGTGCTGTCACTACAAGGTCACGTTACTATGATGAAGAGTTACTCTGTACCTTCTTAATTTTACAATATTGGACTTCCTTTTCAGAGGACCAAAGGGACCTTTCCTCTTCCCCAAGAGCTCATTGTATTTCAGTTCATGACAGAATTTATAACCAAGTAAGCATGCATGCTGCTGCTTTCCTGCCTGATGTATTGCAGTCATTGGAAACTGAAATGAGTATACTAATGAAATAAAAAACAGTTTCCATAGAGGAAATTCTAAGGTACTTATCATTAATGGAGACTATTTCTAAGATAAATTTTAGTTTTAATTTTATTCTGCTTGTAGGGGGTTATCTGACAAACTGCTTAAAAGAGAAGCTTAAAAGAAGATCTTTTCCCACAGTCAGTCTTCCAGTTGAGAACAGCTGAACCATTTTTTCCCCAGCTTTCCAGTGATTTGGTGCATTGGTCACTATGGAGATTTAAATCCAGTGGGGCAAAGGGAAGGCTATACTGACTGAACACCTCGACTTGAAAAGAAATAGTTCTGCAACTTGGACGTGTATTTTTCTTGCTACAAAGACAGAAGGAATTAAATTACAGCACCTTAGAGGAAGGACTGTGCCATTTCATGATGGCTCACAAATACTGTATTTACAAATCCATTTAATTGTTTCTCAGATAAAAAAAAAAAAAATGTGTATAGGCTACATTATAAAGGGCTTTGAACATACATATAGCATTTACTGTTATAATTAATCACCACAGTGGAGATAAAAGGTATTATTTCTTCAATATAGTCAAAAAATCTCACTGAACATAGGAAAAAAATTAGTCCTGTGCCAGCGTGACTTCCACTCAAAGAGGTGGTTTTGGCAACACAACTGTGACACTTGGGATGTATTGTTTTTCATGCTCCTGACTAATGTTAAGAGATCTGGAAAAAAATCATGATAATGCTTTTCAGTTACCTCAGGGGAAGCCTCTAAGCTGCTGATGGATGGATATGCATAATTCTGAGGCAGATTTTTAGTTTTTACATGGTAGTCAATGGCTAGTTACCTTTCTTTGTATGAATCTCTAGAACTCACTTTGTAGATCACCTTTTTAAAATATGTGCATTGTGCATAAATAAATATCTAATCTGTCCCTGAGCTTGAGGGCTGTCTGCAAGATGTGCTTTAGCCAGATCCATAGTGTGCATTGTACAGATATAAGGCACTGAGCATAGTACAAGGGCACCCAGAGGAAATTTGGTGGCCTGTCATATATGGAAATTCAGATTGCTTTTCAAGTAGTCCTTTCTGGCCTTAAGTTCACTGACTTCATGACCTGTGCTGATTCTAGTGAGCTCAAGCTTCTCTTACTGCTGTGTTTGTGCTTCCAGAAAAGATGACTGGAAAAGCTGGACGATGAGAAAGGGTAGTTGCCTCTGACTGCTTTTAAGCCTTTCACACGTATTACCATTTAAAAAACATCAGCTACATTGTCATAGTAGTCTCAGCATCAGCAGTGACTAATCTGCATGCCATGCAAAGGCCATAACAAAATTTAGGTGTATGTATTTAGTATTTTGAATTCATTAATCAGTAGAATTTTGGGATGACTTAGCTGAAGGAATTTCTTAGTTTATTGTCTTAAAGACTGCATGTCTTGTTGTCTTTTAAAAGTTTTTATAATTTAAATTAAAAAAAAGGAAAATATGAGATTTTAGATGTTTCAAAGGTTGCAGGTCTAAACTATGTTCCCATTCCTCAAAGTAGTTACCAAAAGTCATTTATGAACTGCAGTGCAAGGGAACTGGGAAGAGCTTGAACTGCTAATATGTTCCCTTTGTTGTGTGGATATACAGAAAACAGTTTTCTTGTCCTACCAGGATCACCAGCAATTTTGAAATTTTAGGCCTGGCATGGACTGAGTGAATATATGAGTGACTTGAGAAACAAACTTGTTTCATTTTAACAATGACCTTTCTTTTTTAACCTTTTAGTATAAACTAAATGAAGTTTCAACAGGAGAAGATTCTTTTAGCTGCAGAAACAAGACTTTTTGTTCTGAGAATGTTGAAACTGCACATTTCTAGAATTTCAAAACCTTTCTTACAAATTTGGTTGAGGACAGGATGCTCTTCTGGGAATAATGTCAGTTTTGATGTATTTTCAGTTGCAGCCATCATTCTTCTTCCATATGAAACCCCTGTTTTCACTCCCATTTCTAAACTGAGGCTTTCAATACTTTCCAGAGGTTTAAGATATGACTGCCTCAATTATCTTATTGATATATTAGGGTGAGGCAGAGGTTTCAGGCCTATTTCTTTGCCCACTGGTCCAATAAGGCCACAGTGAAAGTTTTGTGACAGTCTAAAGGATTCTTCTTCCCCGACAAGTACTTGAGATTGTAATAGTTCTGTGCTTTGTATTTCTACATTTCACATATGATTTCATCTCAATTACTAGGTCACGGTCTGTAAACAAGTAGATATGAGTTACAGGTATGATAGGAATTAATTTCATAACACACTGAGCCCATTTATCCTTTACATCTATCTGGAAGGATGATAATTTACTATAACTAATGACCGTGGTTGTGCTGATGGGACAAAATCAGATACCTTAAATGAAGGGTTATTAATGAACTCTGTTTTAAGAAGTCTGGATGACTTTGTACCTGGAAAAGGACACTAGACTTTTCTGTGTTTGATGGCAATACATATATATCTGCATTACTTCAGAGGCAAGTGCCTTTCTGGTTAGACTGAGTGGACAATCATTCCTATTCTTCTAGGAAGAAATCAAGGCACAAATTGCCCTACAGTCAGGGGAACTGTACTGCAGGCTGAAGATGGAGAACACACCAGCAGTGAAACTGAAGCAGCGATGCTCACTGGGTAAGTTTTGCCCAACTATTGCCCAATTCTAGTGTGAGAAAAGAATCACAGCTGAAGTGTTCAGAGCTCTGAAAAGAAGGATTGATTCTTAGTTATTGAATAAGAGCATAATCCTGGTTTTGATTTCAACAGGCTCTTTTTCCAAGTGGAAATGTATGTAATATCTACCAATTAGTAAATAATAGTTATCTTATGTATGAATAATATATTGATATTTTAAAAAACCATAAACCTGCAGTTTGAGAATATTTTAGTGTGTTTTATTTTTAAAAATTGCATATTACTCAGCTATATTTCCACAGGCATTGTTAATAAGTACAGTGTTAGAGTATTAGAGCCCTAAGGGTACTGCCAGACCCAAACGTGCCTGAGATGGGCCTCCCCCCACCCCAGTCCCAGCCCACATTTCAGCCCAGCCCGGGAATGTAAGTCCTTACCCCATGGTGCTGCAGTGGTGCCAGCTCCAGCCCCGCCACAGCCCTGCTCTTGCCTGGTCGGGGTGCTGGTCCGTGGATGGCTGCCTGACCCAATGTCAGCTCATCCTGATGAAAGTAAATATTGGAAATTAGCTATCATCTTATTTATTCTCTAGTGTATTCCCTTGAAGTAAGTGATTCTGTGGTGTGTTGTATAACAATAGTGCAGCTAGGCTAGAAGTGTAATTTTCAATCACTAGTTTTCTGAATTTAAGCACAAGTTCATAGCTTTATAGTTCTGAAAATAACTTTATTCTTTGATCTCAGATTTAATTGAGAAAGAACTGCAGATATTAGCTTTACATAATAGCTTATATCATAAGTTTTCATTGAAAAATGGTGAGAGTCTTGGGGAAGATGAATGACTTTTTAATGAGCCTTCCAGCACAGTATTCAATCAGTGCAGTAATTTTTAATATGGTTTATCCTGAAGCCTAGATGGTACTTAAGGATAGACTTAAAGATATATATGCATGCATGGACTTTCTCATTTTTTCCCTTTTTTCTGATGCGAGATTATGACATGGTAACAAATAGTCTGAGGTCTATCTGAAAACTGATTAGCACTGTCTCTGGGATTAAGAGATCATCATTGCCAGACATCCAAAGGCAAATACATTTTCTCCATTTTAAGGTGTCTGCATACACTGCATATTATCAGGAACACTCCTCTGAGCAAGAGGAATTAGCACTGTGCTCTACAAAGACATCAGCATGATTCTCTCATCTTGCAGAAGGATGGTGCTTTATTATGTATCTTTTTCCAAGAAATAGCTTTGAAAGAAGCATCCCCTTATCCTCCTAGCCTTAGAAACCAGAGATCTTATTCCTTTCTTGTGTTTAGACTGCCTTAGCAGTAAAGCACAGGAAAGCAGCTCACAGGGTGTCCCACTAGCCAAATACATTACCAAAATTAAATGCCCTACATAGTATATTAGCCTTCATAAAACAGGGTATGCGGGTTTTATCCCTTGCTGTCTGTGCTAACCAGTGGCACTCTTTTTGCTATTCAATTCATTCTGTATTGTTTCAAATTCTAAATTTGAAGCATAACCTCAGTGTTATTTTTGGACTGACAAAACACTAGTGCATTGTGGAAGATCAACAGAAAGATTTTGGCAGTGGAGTAGGGAGCAATGGGGGCTTGTGGTGCTGGCATTTGCCCTGGGGATCTAGGAAGCAGTAGAGGCCTGTTATGAGTGAAAGGTGTCCCACTGCTTGCTCTTGGCAGAAGCAGTTTGCAGTTGAAGGCAGAGGAAGTTTGGTTTCTGTGCACCTCTTTTGCACCTTGGAAGTGGCTGGCTGCTTCTTCATTGTGAAACTGAAAACAAAGAACATCAGCTTGTGGCTCTGCTGCTAAAATAATTTGTTTTTAATGGCAATTCTTTTTTCTTTGAATCCTTATAATAATTTGATTTCATTGATCGCAAGCTTGGAACATCTGTGAACTCAGGCAAATTTCAGAAACTTCTATCTGACTTCTGTTTTAATATATTTTCATGACTATAGGATAAGTACTTCTCCATAAAAAGAAGAATAATGCTTCTTGTGTACAGTTATATGGCAGTTAAGAAAAGCAATTATGTGGAAGTTAATGGTAATGGCAGTTAACTGTATTATCTACTTGGCCTGTTTACAGCTGATATATGGCAGCATCTTGAACCCACAGCTGCATAAAATAAGGGAGTTGTAGGCATTATAGTACACAGAGACCTGTTGAAAACAGTATTGCCTCTGAAATTCAAATGATCTCTCAAGAGTCTAGTCCTAGTACCTAAATTATGACTTCGATCATATTAATGTCTACTGAATTCAGACTATCCATTAGTTTGCAGGTAGTTTTTTGGTGTTGGAACCCTTGCTTACTGGAATAATTAAGTAGTATATTAAATATTGTATAAATACTGATGCATGGAAGTTGTCAGTAGACAATATGCATCCTCAAAATTGAGAATACGATTAAATGACTTCATGTATGAAGAAGGCATATAATATTTGTAATGTTGATTTAAGCACTGGCCAGATGTAGGCAGTGCTAGTAAGTAGTGTGAATAGTTAGATTTTATTAGATTTTAATTCTTTGTTAGGATGAAACAGAAGCGCTGGATTCTGAATGATTGATTTTGATTGTGCAGTCACTACTGATTGTATTCACTAAGAAATAATGCTCCTGACTGGTGAAAAATAGAGATACTATTTCAGACATTTGATCATGCTTTTGTTTACATACTATAAGCTGAACAGTAGCCAATTCTGTTGTCAGGAAATCTTTCCCAGCCCTGGCATTGCAGCTTCTGTACAGAATCACAGAATTACAGAATGGTTGAGGTTGGAAGGGACCTCTGGGGATCATCTAGCCCAACCCCCCTGCTCAAGCAGGGTCAGTTAGAGCATGTTGCACAGGATCGTGTCCAGGTGGGTTTTGAATATCTCCAGAGAAGGAGACTCCACAACCTCTCTGGGCAACCTGTTCCAGTGCTCCATCACTCTCACAGGGAAGTTTTTCCTTATATTCACGTGGAACTTTCTGTGGTTCAGTTTGTGCCTGTTGCCTCTTGTCTTGCCACTGAGCACCACTGAAAAGAGTCTGGCCCCATCCCCTTGACACCCTCCCTTAAGATATTTGTATGCATGGATAAGATCCTCTCTCAGTCTTCTCCAGGCTAACCAGGCCAATCTCTTGCAGCCTTTCCTCATGTGGGAGATGCTCCAGACCCCTATCATCGTCATAGCCCTACACTGGACTCTCTCCAGTAGTTCCATGTCTCTCTCATACTGGAGAGCCCAGAACTGGACACAGTACTCAAGATGAGGCCTCACCAGATCTGAGTAGGGAGGGAGGATCACCTCCCTCAACCTACTGACAACACTTTTCCTGGTACACCCCAGGATACCACTGCCCTTCTTAGCTACGAGGGCACATTGCTGACTCATGGTCAACTTGTTGTCCACCAGGACTCCCAGGTCCTTCTCTGCAGAGCTGCTTTCCAGCCGGTCAGCCTCCAACCTGTACTGGTGCATTGGGGTCATTCCTCCCTAGGTGCAGGACTCTGCACTTGCCCTTGTTGAATCTCAAGAGGTTCCTCTCCGCCCAGCTCTCCAGCCTGTCCAGGTCTTTCTGAATGGCAGCACAGCCCTCAGGTGTATCAGCCACTCCTCCCAGCTTGGTATCATCAGCAAACTCACTGAGGAGGCACTCTATCCCTTCTTCCGAGTCACTGATGAAGAAGTTGAACAAGACTGGCCACAGTACTGAGCCCTGGGGAACTTCACTAACTACACGCCTCCAAGTAGACTCTGCACCACTGAGCGCAACCCTCTGAGCTCTGCCTTTTGGCCAGTTCTCAATCCATCTCACTGTCCACTCAGCTTACCTAGGAGAATGTCCTGGAAGACAGTGTTGAAAGCCTTGCTGAAGTCAAGATATACAACATCCACTGCTCTCCACTCATCTACCAGTCATTCCATCATAGAAGCCTACCAGGTTCATTAAGCACGATTTCACCTTGGTGAATCCCTCCTGACTACTCCTGATCACCTTCTTTTCCTCCACATGCTTAGAAATGACATCCAGGACATCACCTTTCCAGGGATGATGGTGAGGCCGACCAACCTGTAATTTACTGGGTCCTCGTTCTTGCCCTTTTTGAAGCCTGGAGTGACATTGGCTTTCTTCCAGTCATAGAATCAGTAAGGTTGGAAGGGACCTCTGGAGATCATCTAGTCCAACCCCCCTGCTCAGCAGTGTCATCTACAGCATGTTAGACAGGTTTGCATCCAGGCAGGCTTTGAGTATCTCCAGAGAAGGAGACTCCATTACCTTTCTGGGCAACCTGTTCCAGTGCTCTGTCACTCTCACAGGAAAGAAATTCCCCCACACGTTCAGGCAGAACTTCGTGTGGATCAGTTTTTGCCCGTTGCCTCTAGTTCTTTCACATGGGACAACTGAAAAGAGTTTGTCCCCGTCCCATTGACACCCTCTCTTCAGGTACTTGTACACATTGATAAGATCCCCCCTCAGTCTTCTCTTCCCCAGGCTGAACAGGCCCAGCTCTTACAGCCGTTCCTCATAGAGCAGGTGCTCCAGCCATCTGATCATCTTCGTAGCCCTATGCTGGACTCTCTCCAGTGGCTCCATGTCTCTCCTGTAGTGGGGAGCCCAGAACTGGACATAGTACTTGAGATAAGGCCTCCCCAGGGCTGAGTAGAGGTGCAGGATCACTTCCCTCAGCCTGCTGGCAACACTCTTTCTAATGCACCCCAGGAGACCATTGGCCTTCCTGGCCATAAGGGCAGAAATCTCCTTAGGCACTTCTGTTCTCCTTGACGTTTCAAAGATGATCGAGAGTGGCCTAGCAATAAGATCTACCAGCTCCCTCAGCACTCATGGGTGCAACCCAGCAGAGCCCATGGATGTGTGGATGTCAGGTTTGTCTAAATGATCTCTAACCTGCTCCTTCTCAACCAAGAGGAAGTCTTCCTTTCTCCAGACTTTTTCTGTCATCCCCAGGCTCTGGGATTCCTGAGGGCTGGCTTTAGCAGTAAAGACTGAAACAAAGAAGGCATTCAGTAACTCTGCCTTCTCTGGATCCTTTGTATCTTTGTATCTCTCTATCCTATCCTTCCAGACCCAGCTCAGAATGATTTTTGAAACTGTTGTTATTCAAACAAAAATATCTAGTACTATAATAGGTTGGTGCTGACCTGGCTTCATCATATCTCAGCTCCTGTTTTCAGCTTAAATTCCTACAGGGCCAGTTCCAGAGTTTAACTGAAAGAAGGTGTTGTTTGTAATAGAGCTATGCAAAGTAGCATTTCTATTCTGGATTTAAGAGATGTTAGTTTTATGCATATTTTGGAAAATTGTTAATTCCAATAATATGGAAAATTGAATTGACTCCTCTTCCCCCTCACTTAAGCCAGAAATTTGACAGATGTGTATGGAACAGGCTGAAGACATTTTGGAGCTGGGTATTTAAGCTACATAGCATGGATGTGATTGTTTAGTAAGTATTCTCTTTTTTCGTTTCATTACATGAGGTTTTGCTTTTCTTGGACTGTACAGATCCTTATAAAAATGTAACAGACTACTATTCTGAATATGCCAAATCAGAAACAGATGGATCTCTTTAAAGAATATTCTATCAGTAATAATAATGAGATCTCATGTCTATGGACCAGGCACCTCCTTTTCCTCATGCTAGCTTTCTTGACCTGAATAAAGAGGCTCTTTGAGCAATGACTAGCACATGGGAAAGGAGAAACAGGAGGTTATGGTGGCTATGAAATAAAAACACAGCATTTTTTTCTCTTTTCACAGTGTATTTTTAATGAGCTATATCTTTGGCTGTTATGCATAAGTTCTTCTATGACTGACACAGAAATTTAGAAGGCTTGAGCCTGTTGCCAGTGTCTCCTTCACACCACACTTAAACTGGCGTTAAACTGACTCCGTTATGTCAGTAGAGTTCCTCCAACATATCTGTGAGCCTCCTTGGTTAATACCAAGTAGAGATATGCTCATGTGACAATGCAAGAACCTTTTAAATTAAGAAAATTCTGGTTGGTGTGGCATACAATAGGGTGTGCGTAATACTCCTTAGACACCAACTTGAACATTTTAGACTAGTGCTTAACTTCAGGTTTTATAATACCTTTTTGCCTTTGCTGAAATGACCTTGCTGTGCTTTTCTGCTCTCTTGCTTGGTGACACCTTTTTCAATAAAGAAATCCTAGAAGTTTGAGTGACTAACAACTATGTGGTTGAGCATTCTCTACTTCTTCATGAACTTTAGCTTCACACCACAATTAACATATCTGTGCTAACATATCTGTGACTTAACTGTTGTGCTAAAAGTGAGCCAGCAAAAGCACCTTCAGAAATAGCCAGAGTATGCCCTTTTGAACTTACTAGACCTCATGAATGCACTTAGTATGTCAGACCTTGAGCTGCTTGAGAGACAGCGTGTGACATGGATTGTGTGATTCTTGTAGCTACCCTGATTGCTGAAATATTCCTTTATTGCTGATATTTTCTTTTACTTGGAGTATTTCCAAAGTTTAATGGGTGGGAGTTACAGTTCTTGTTTATTGATGAAATGATAACTTAACCTAGATAAAAATCATATACACTGTTGTTTTAATAAACAAAATAAGGTTTACATTTAAAAAGGAAATACAACACTGTAAACATCCTATTGTTCTGGTCTAGGAATTTTTCTAAAATTGTGCCTGGCTTAGGTATTTGCCTTCCAAAATAGAATTTTTACAAAAGTCTGCAAGTTCTGTAATACTTTTTCCAGAATCTGTGGAGTGAGCCGAAGTCTGTGGTCAAGTGGGCATCCTAGTTACAACTTTTTCTTAAGCATCTACTGCATTAGGCTTTAAGTCACACAGGGCTTTCTCTTCCTGCGTCAAGCCTGTTGAGCGTTTAATTTTCAACCTCAGCCTAAGTCCAAGGAAAACACCAGAAAATGAATCCAATCTTTAGCTGTTGATGTCCATGAGTCTTGGATGTCTATGATGTCTGTATGCCTTTTTATCCCAGATTATGTTCTGATTCAACCTGTTCGAAATGATCAGGAATAAATTATTTTCTCTGATTTTAAAAGAAGCTGAAAGCATAGGGAAAGAACTTACATTTTCAAATTTTAACCCTATTTCTTTAGAACAGTGATTGTATTTTGGTACTCATTGAAGTCTTGTTAGGCTATCCTATTTAGATTTTCTCACTTTTTTTTGTGCTAATGCATCTTAGAATTATTTTTAACTAAAAAACAAAAATATACATCCAGTCTTCTTCTGTAGAGAAGTGGTTATTACCACTCCTCTCAAATAATAATAATAACACTTGTTGTGAAAAAAGGTAGAAATCAGAATAGAGATACATGGGAGCGCCATTGCCCACAGTACTGGGCATAACTATCTGGAAGTACTGGACTGGGATGCTCACGTTCAGTGACCATTTGTCATCAATGCTTATTGTAAATCTGGCTTATTGTAAATGTTAAATGTTAAAATGAATAAGTGCCCTTGCTGCTTTCTGACCTGTCAGAGGACTCTGGATGTAAGTTACCTTTCTAGAGAAGGAGAGGTTAGATTAGGTAGCCAGACCTGGGGGGGAAATGAGTCATGCTACCTTCATAAAGAGATCTGTGCAAAGAATCAGGCCACTGACGCTACAGGAACCTGGTGCCATCATCTGTGCTTAGACCTGCCACAGTTGCAACTATTACAGTCTACTCCAAGCTTTCTGCTCACAAAGACAAAATATGGCAAACTCTTGAGCTTCCAGCATCCCTAGGATTCTCCCAAAAGGCTTAGAGAGTGTTAATCAGGGAAATCAAGATGGGTTCCCCATAAGAGAAATATTTTTTCCTCCTTCAGAGTTGGAGGAGCTAAAGTCCCAGCCCAGCAACTGCTCTGTTTATTTTTTACATTACAAAAGCTCAGCTTTGGTAATGGTGCTAGCTATGCCCCAGAATGGAGGTGTGTGTTGGGATGGCAAACAGAGCAGAAATACTTGCCATATTTTGAAAGGAAGGGAAGGGTACACATGGAAGATTGCCTGAATATCTACTGTTTAAAATCCTCTTTCTTTCCAAAACACCAAGAATTCTGGTAGTACAAATTAATTTGTGTTTAAAAATCTGTCTGGGACACATTCAAAATAATTTGTCTTTGAAGTAGGTCAGGACTGGTCCAAAAATTGAGTTCCTGCTTGGAGATGTTTGAGATTTCAGAATATAGGTAGTTTATTTTTGTCTTGAGTTAGAACAGAAAGTCAAAAGTGTTTGCAGAAAAAAAAGAAACGTTTCTTTTTGATAATATCTGATCAAATATAAGAAAACAAAAGTCTTTTTAGAGAAGAAATGCTGGATATTTGATGATGACAGTATTAATGACCTTTGAGAAGGCACTATAAATCCAGAGCAATTCCAACATTGTTATTAGTGGTGAATAGGTTTGTTTAAATAGCATTTAAAGCTTATTAATGAAACACAATCTTTTGGATGTTTAGAAATGTCTTAATATATTATTATGCTTAGAGCTTACAGTTATTACACTTACAGCTGACCTGTTGCTCATTTAGTTTGGACTGAGAAGCTGTTCTTGCAGTCTATCAGATTTGCTTGGATGGAAGAAAGGCTGGCAAAGCAGCATTGATGATCATTGTTTTCAGCAAAGAGGCACCAATAATGTTCATGTAGATGCAAAGCATTAGGCCTTTGCTTCTGAAATGGTGTTGCTTACCAAAACAATCCACTGTCAATTGTAACCAAAAGAATTCTAGTTCAATGTCTCTGAACAATGCTGGTATATTTTTCGCAAAGAACAATGCTGGCCACACTTCTCCATGAGGTGGTCATTAGTAGTCTGATTAGCCTTGTTCTGTAATATGACTTTCCAGCCAAAACCTTCCCCTCAATCCCCCTTTGTAAAAACTATGCTAAAAGTCTGTAAGGAACAATAATGTTTTCCAATGCTTTAGCTAGCACGCTTCTGTTCTTTGGTCGTGTCTGTACAGTAAGGGCAAATTTGCAAAGTGATGAACATCCTCATCCCCCACTAAGTTCAAGAAAAAGTACAATTAGTCTTTAAAATCTCTTTCTAAGAACTTTCCATTCAGAATCATCAAGATGACTTTATCAAAGTGCTGTCTTTCAGTAATGAGAACATGGGGTTGTATAATTCCATGCCATGCTGGTATGCAAATGCCCAAATGATTCTGTAGTTCTATGAAATTTGCTGTATGTAAGGTCTAATGTATAATCTAACGGGCATTTTTGGTTTTAAAAGCAGGACATACATTCAGCTCCAGAAGCAAAGAGGCTTGATACGACAGCAAATATTTGTTAGTGAGATATATCTCACTGAGTTTCAGTAGTGCCTGGTAAAAGATGTGTTCCTTTACTTTTTAAATTCGGGACTGATGAGCATGAGTTATTCCCTCTGCAACCCAACTTTGTGTTTCCAAAGAGGAAACCCAGGAAGAGACAAGACAAACACATTCTGCAGGTTGTGCAGTGCACTAGCTTTGAGGCTTCCCTCCTTTCAGTCCATATTATAGACATACTAGCCTTCTGAGAGGTAGACCTTAGAATTATAGGAAGTTTCGTAGCATTTACAGCACACTTATATGTCTCTCCAGGTTTGCAGAAGATGGAGCTTTCTGCCAGTGGTGGATAATAAAACATAGGTATGGATCAGTTATACCTGACATATTTAATCATGCCACATGAAAATTCATACAGTAAATTTCATTGCATGCGGTTGTCATTCAGCAACAGTTTTCATTCAAAAGCTGGCAGTTCCTGACTACTAATAGTCTGTGGACAAGTTTTTATATAGGAGCTGGGTGACAGTCTGTAAAAAGGTGGCTGCCCAGATTGTCTACAAATGAATGATGTGCAAAGACCAGTGGTAGCCTAGCAGAAGCCATCTTCCCCTAACTGTTTCAGAGGAACTGAAAATATGCATGTCTCCACTCTGTCAATTGTAGACTAGTGAGGTTTCCTATTAACAGGAGTGTATTTTTCTCCATTGATCCATGAGTCATTGCAAAACAGTTTTACTTTTTCTGCATCTATCCTTCAGTGATGGCTGATAGGATTGAATACATAATGTCTGAACTTCATCAGCTTGATTGTGGTTACAGAAAGTTGTGCAGAGCAGATAGGCCCTTCTAGACGGCCTCACACAGATCACAGAAATGAGTGAGCTGTATCTTTCTTAAGATACTTGGAGAGCTCACCTACTCTTTTTTTCTATACCCGTGGTGCAGGTATAACCTCTAGGATCATGGTGGAGTGGGCATTTTGCAGCTAAAATCAAGATGGCAACTGCTAGCTGTAATGCTTGCTACAGCATTGTATTTCTCCCCCAGGACTTTTGTTATGTGTTTTAACCTGCTCAGAAAGTGCCTGCTGTTGGCAGAAAATTGAGAATGGCAGATATCAAAGATCACCTGTGTGATCTCACAACTTTGTGAGTGGGCTAGCCGGACTGTAAAATCAGGGATGTCCAAGCTGTGAGGGAAGCCTTGCTGAGGTTTTTTACACAGAGCTCTTGATTATTACTGTAAATATGCTACACTTATTTTTCTTGAAAGAATTAAATACACAGTCTTTATGAACTAAGGCTTTCCAAAAGGCTCATTTTAACCTGAGTTTTCCTAATTCCCCTTCCTGGCCTTTTAAAGAGTGTTTGGCCTTCTTCTTTCCCATAAATGAATAATAATTATAATAATAAACTAGGTACTAGAAGCAGCCAAAAACCACTCGTATTTTGTTTTATATGGTAATTCTCTCTTTCTTTGGAAAGCTGCAGGCTGAAGACCTAAGGCTGAGCGCTGCAGAGAGGACCAGGTTTAGGCCAAATGATGGTATTGTACACCACCATCTTACATACAATTTCATAGGTAGCATGCTGCTGTATGCTAGGAATTCATACTGCTGTAATGACATACATTTTGTGTGAGTTTTCCTGACCAAGGCTGAGAAGCTATCTTCTCCATGAGATTTAAGAGGCTTATATCTGCTCAAATCCCACAGAGTGGAAGATGATGACTGCCTTCCTTGATAATGAGAAAAGCTTGCAACTCCTGATAACCCATCTTACAGAACTCACTTTAGTGCCAGTGTCTTACTCATGTGGCCTGTGTTGGCAGTCACACACAGTTACTTGAAGTGAAAAGCTAGGAGGGCAGGCAGGGATGTCTGTTTTTGTGGTTTAGAACCTGAGTTTTGGCTTTCTGCAAAGTTAGATTATTAGTATAAACTTTTGAATCTGCTAGGTTTGTATTACATTGAAAACTTGTAACCATCAGGTAGTGAAAGACCGTGGGCTGGTGAGGTTTAGCTGTGGTGCTCTATGGAGCAGGTGAACTAGGGAGCGGACTAAGTACTATTAGACTGGTTACAGGTGGGTTGAGGTCACAACTATCTATGGAGCATCAGTGGGGTTGAGGGGCTGCCAGTGGGCAGGCCAAGTCCATGACTAAAACCCCAACCATTAAAAGAGAGTGGTATAAACAGTCACAACTCAGTAAGCCGGTCCCTTTCCTTGTTTCTGCCAGGACTGACTACTCTGACTCATCCAGATTGTAATGAGTGCTCCTTCCCCCTTTGTGTCTGAGTTGCCCTTTATATTTGTAGAGATGCACAGAGGTCCTGGCTATTAGAAACTGTGGTCTCTCCTGCACCCTGGATATATATCCTGTTTCTTGTCTGGAAACTATATCTGTCCTTGAATATCTATCATGCCAGCCTGCTTCCTGCAGGTGCCCATAAGAGATTTATATGCCCACATGCATGACCAAGCTCCAAATAGGTTAAGGCATGATTTTGTTTTTGCTCTTGTCCTTACTTTCTTATATGCAACCTTCAGTACCTGTGGTTTGGTCCTGTGATGGCCCAGGGCCTGGACGGTCCACATGGCATATATAGCATATATATGGCACATACAACAATGCAGCTCTGAGCCAAATCCTTGATCCAAAGGAAGAGAAGGGATTACTCTCTCTGGGATTGCTCTCACAGTGAGACAAGGTCAGGCAAGCCATGGGCACACATTTTTGTAGAGAATGGCCTGTTCCAGCCGGAAATGTCAGGTGCCTGCTCAGCTAAAATCCTTTGAACACCACAGCTGTGGCCCTAATAGTGGTCACAGAGAAGATGCCATAAATATGGCCATAAATAAGCTAAGGAGTAGAAGAATACTGTAGAAGCTGTTGTCTGTTTTGTAGGATTTGGACTCTGTAGGTAGCCACAGGTGGTAGCAGCACTCGCTTCTTGTGTCCAGTAAAAGACAACATTTCTTACTTTGCAGAGAATAGAAGGAGGAGGGCCTTGAGCTTGCTTACAAAGGAACCAGGACATCCAGAAACATTGTTCCCAAACCATTCAAGACTGGAGAAGGGGAGGGAAGGCCTCCAGCTGGGTGCAAAGTCCATTCAGAGCACAGGAGATTGTGAGTTTTTTTCCAGAAGAAATGGATGCTCTGACTTACTCTGAGATTTAGGCTGAGTTAAGTTTGGTATGCTAGAGACAGCCTTTGGTCTGCATTATGGATCAGTGACCTCTTTTAGGTGATTTTGCTCAAGTTTCTGCCATGTTATGAACCAGAAACAATGATGTTATTTATGTGCGAACATGTCTCTCATACAGATCTTTTCAGCAGCCCATGAGCTTGTCAATCTGGACAGAGGTAACTGCTGTGATGTCAAAAAGGGACAGCTTTATTAGGTTCTGTTAAAATGGGAAAGGATTTTTTTTCCCCCAGCCAATTAGTATTTAAGGGGGAAAAAAAGCAGAAACCATGTCTTCCTCAAGCACATCATGTACTTCTTATTAAGGACAATGTGTGTGCTGAGTGTCACATTTCAAACTTCAGCTGTTTTTGCTGTTGTCCTATTCAAAAACAAGTACGGTTAGAATTTCACTACAATGGGAAAAGTGTGTGTGTGTATATTTGTTCCCCACTGTTCCATAGCACAAAAACTGTTGGCAATTTGCTTCCATTTTAGCAAGATACATTGGTGTTTTGTTTTGTTTTTACCCTAAAGCATAAAAATATCAGCTTCAAATGAGGCTAAACATGCAAAAGCAAGAAGCTAAAGCAGAAATTATTTTCCATCTCTAACTAGTGTTGCTAATATTACTGTGATAGATGGCTGAATTCTTCGGGTAAAGATCCTGAAGCACACAAAATTAAAGGTATAGTTAGTGCATATATTCCTGGAGGTTCAGCTGAGATCAGGCTGTTACTTGATGTAGGATGTTGCTTCTGTAAGTAGCTTTGTGGCTTCTCTGTTCCACTAAAGGAATATTTCTGTAGCTGAATGTGAGGCTTTTAGGTCTCTCTTAGATTATCCCAACCACATTATGTAGGGTGAAAGGGTTAGTGTATATGTCTAATTTGACAAGATAAATGAAGTGAAGGAACCAGTCTTTATTGTTAAGATAGGTAAATGAGGTGAAGAAGACATATGCCAAAGATCAGCTAGATTAAAGATAAGAACTGAGGCCATGTCTTACAATTCCCTTAGTGATAAGAGAAAGTATTTCTGTTTGGTTACGGTATTTATAATTTACTGGTACCAAACTAATACAGGTAGTGTGCCATACTGAACTGACGTCTGTGAAGTTCTTTTGGAATTCCCCTCTTTGCTCCCCTGTCTATTTGGAGCAAAATGTATTTTCACTAACAATGATCCTGCAGTGCCTTTGTACTATATGTACAGGAAGCTGAATGAGTGTCTGGGGACCTTTTAACTGGATCTATAAAAAGTCTGTGTCAATAAAATCCTGCCAGATCTATCCTTCAGTGCTGTGATTACAGAAGAGGAAAAAGAAAGGCATTGCTCAATGTGACTGCAATATTCCAATGGGTAATCTTCTCCCATGTGGTCATGTTTCCTTAGATAAGAAAAATTACCGCTTTGGTGTCAGTGGGGATGGGGTCACTGAATGGGAACAGGAGCATTCTCATTTTTTTCACAATGGACTGTTGTTTTGTATGTTTTCCTGACTGGGTAAACTACGTCCATGGTTACTGGGCAAAGTTTATTTCTGTAGGAAATAGGTAACCATGTTTGTGCAGTGGGGGTATCAGGACACACAGGATTTGAAAGGAAGGGTCCAGAGGTCATCAGCAGAAGGGATATGATGAGGAAATGCAATGAGATATATTGTGTGGATTCTGGCATGTACTTCATGGGATGCTTCCTTTCCAGTGCTGGTGAGCAGGAGAGGCAAATAGAAGCTCTTTGATAACACAGCAGCAGGGTGAATTCATTTCAGGGCCTTGTATAAAATGGTACATCTGATTTATGTCCATGGAGGAGTTGGCTTGAAGCTTTAATTACTTTCTTGGCTAAGTTCTGTTTCCCTTATGTGCACTCACACTATCAAAAGTGTTAATTGTTATATTTCACCAAAACTTGTTGCTCTTGCCACCCTATTTGTTCATCATATTCTCCTGAAGTACCGCTATAGAGTAACTTTATTTCATAGCTCTGATAAAAAATGTGTCCAGAACTACAAATGGCTTTATGAACGCCAACAGCATTCCTAAATTGTCATTTCTTGTTAAGTGACCAGTGGAATGCTGACAGGCTATAAACGTAGAGTTACTCTTACCAGATAATTTATGCCATTGCTGCACTGTTTGTATCCTGTGTTTCCACATTCATCTTGTTTCAGGAATATTTTGTGCTGTGACCTTGTGTAACATTATTACCTAGAGTCCCAATTAAGCTGTGACTGCAGCTTCTGCAAGTATGAGCTTGAAACTGAGTGCTGTGGAGAGTGAGAAGTGTTGCTCACAGCAGGCTAAAGACCTTGCTCAAAAGCCAGAATGAAAACTCAGGCAGTTGATTTCTACTGAGTGCTTTGCCACAGCAGTTACCCAGCCTAAGTTTAGGATCTAAGACAGACCCATACTAGATTCTGACTCACCATCTACTTGATTTACTGGATTTACTTTTGAATACTATGTAGATCTTGGAGAAAGTGATGGCTCTTTTCCCAAAAGGTTAACAGTCAGAAAAATGGCAGATAACAGTCAAAACAATGGCAGACAAACAGGGGCAAGGAAAACTGATGTTTTTATATCACTTTTGCAGGTTAGGAACAAATACATGGAGAGATTAAATTACTTAAGGAGGATCACACTAAAAAATGTGGACTACAGTTAAACTGAAATGTAAGGCCAGTGCCATAACAGTGATTTTTGTTTCACTGCTGATTTCTGCTTCTTATGTGCATGGGATGTGTCCATGTTTTAGTTAAACTTGGGTCATAACCAAATATTAACTGTAGAAATAGCTGTGGCAAATCCAGATGTGACTGTATCCCTGGATGCTTGTGACCGCACTTCTGAACCAGATGCTGCAATGGGATGCAAGGAAGTTCCTCACCTGCCTCAGTACAGAAGCCATCTGTCTGGCTAGGCAGGGAACTGGTGACCTAAGGGAAGCTGGCTGACTTTGTGGTGGAGCAAGTCAAAGATCACTCACCTAGACAATTTCCATTATAGTATAGACCATAATCTTGTATTATAAACTATTAAAATTTGTACTCATTACAAAACACACTAATACATGCCGTATATCCTCCAGAGATTCTCTGTTTTAGAGCTTTGAAGTCTCTCTAGTGGTAGATAGAAAGATGTGAAATTAGGCATTTCACTGTACTCATAGTAAAAGATGATTTTTGCATAGCTAATGTACATCTCTGAATTATGTAGCAGACTTTCTGTGTTACCTTTTCTCTCATCGGGTAGATATTCTTTGTATTGGGAAGCTGTAATGCAATCTGATACTTGACAGTTTTGTACTGCTACTCATACCTTGCCTCATACTTGCAGCATGTTTTTATACATCACAAGAGAGTCATTGGTCCTCATAGTGTGCCTGCGGTTGCCAAAGGCTGCAGTGAAATAGGGTGGAAGGTCTGGAATCAGAGTCATTTTTTGGTTCACGCAGTCTGTCTGAGGGAAGCAGACAGACTGGAGCTTCCATGCCAGTGCTCAGTCTTTTTCCTTGATTGACGCTTTTAAGGTAGTATCAGTTGAAGCTCTGTGGCCTGGGTGCGGGAGAATTTATGATGATCTGTATTACAGATTGTAGATTTGGTGCTAGTAAATAAAGGTGATTTAATACCATGTAGGAGCTCTGGTGAAAAGTGGGTCTGTGTTCCAGAGGTCCTGTCTGGATTAAGAAAATGTCATTTCTGCCTTAAGGGTTTACAGTCCATGAGTGGAGCATTAATTTATACTCTCCAGTATCAGGCATACACTACCATCATCTTTGTTGAGCTCTGAAGAAAGATATAAACAGTCAATATATTCACCTCACTTGCACTCAAAGGCCATAAGAGACAACAGGAAGTTAACTGCCTATTGATATAGTCTGGAGGACAAACACTCTTTCAGATTATGGTGTCCAGATTGTGTAACTGTCACCTAAGGAAACAGTGAAACTGAATGAGTCTCTGGAAGTGTCTGAAGGGGAAAAGAAAAAATAAACCCCAAAACAGAACTCTATTTTGATGCTTTTATTACAATATAAATGTCTTTCTAGTGGTGGCTGTCAGAGAAAGCATACCCTCAGGGCATATATGTAATTCTTCCATTAGGGCTTTGAGCATTAGTGTAAGATAATGTATGGTAGATGTAAGCAAGCCTGAAAAGTCTTAGCCTACGTCTTCAGGAAAGAATCAAGCAACTCACTGCTGGAATGCACCAGCCATGAACTGCCCCTTCTTCGTCCCAAATCACTTCTGCTCTGCCAGACGCAATGTGAGGGAGAACTGCTGCAGAAGCAGAGTTGAAGCTCTGTGGACTCAGTGCTCCTTGCTTATCCACTGTATAGATACAAAGCTTAAGGAGTGTGAAAACTTTCACAAGATCAGTGAGGAAAGGACATAGTCAACCAGACCTAGTGCTGTGACTAAGAGCACCAGAAACTTCCTAGGAAAACCCACATTCACCTGTTGTGGAATATTTTGCATTTAACTATTGTGAAGGCCTGATGTTTATCTTAGCATCAACCCTGAAATGTATATTGTTTTTCTTCCTCTGTCTTTAATACTGTATATATTAACATGTCATGACATCACGTTAACATCATGAACATATGATCCATTGTAATGGAGCATTTCTATTCTTTCTGTAAATGTTCAGTTCTTTCTCTCTTCTTAATTTTTTTAGAAAGAGGAAGGAGTATTGCGATTATATAATCTGATCTTCAGCAGTCGGCCACTGTGATCGAAGGAGCTGGAGCACTTGCCCTGCGAGGAGAAGCTGACAGAATTGGGCTCATTCAACCTGGAGAAGAGGTAGGTTCAGGGAGAAACTAACAACAGCCTCCTGGTACCTTTGGGGAGGTTACTGAGAAGATGGAGCCAGGATATGCACAGCTGTGCCTGGTGGGAGGATGAGAGGTAAGAAGCGTAAATTTTAAGAGAGGTGCAGACTTACAAGGTTATAAGAGAAGGGTTTTCTACCGTAAAACTGGATAAAGCCCTGAGCAGCCTCATCTGTCCTCACAGTTGCCCAACTTTGAGCAAGTGGCTGGACAAGAGACCTTCTCAGCCCCCTTCCAGCCTGAATTATCCTGTGATCCCATGACATCTTACACAGGAGAACTTCAGTATGTAATTTCTTGAGGGAGCCTATGCATTTTGTTTTAGCAGAATTGTACATCTTGTTGAAAGTAATTTAGCTTTGATTTAGGAGTTCTATCCTGTTGATAAGTACATTGTTAATTATGCTTGTGGTTTAAAAACTAGATAGCAGTTTAGCTCAAAACTTTTCATTCTAAAACTCACAGTAACAGCAAAAAAACCCTACCCCTTCTTTGCTTTTCATCTCTTTCTTCCTTCTCTCCAGAAAAAAAATCCCCATGTAGAATGCAAAAATCCCCTGATTGCTAAGCAAAATACCAATGTCTAGGACAATACATTTTGGTCCAGTGTTTGGTTCCATTTCGGTTTGTTTAGTTTACTTATCTTTAAACTAAGGGCACTATCTTTGGTTTTTATTCAAAGGATGTTCAGCTAAGTCACTGGGGCAAGTCCTGCAGAATAAAGGTGAATTATGGGCCACAAATAGCATATTATTTTTCAAACATACATTGGAATAGCAGCTAGAAATTCCTGTCATCTCATTCAGGGGTTAATATTGAAGAACAACCTACTGCTTGCATCTGCAAAAGTCAAAGAGACAAATATCTTTATAGTCTTAAAAATGCTGGATTATGTTTCAGAAACTGCAAGAGGGGAATAAATAGCAAGACAGTATTCCAAGATGTTTATTAAGAATATTCTGGGTTAAATCCATGCTAGAAAGTCAAGCACACTTTTTGTTTGGCTCTTGAAATAATCTAATACACGTGGCTCAGTTTTTATTTCATCATGTACAAGGTTGGGTATATTTTCAAGGGATGAGTGAGAAGCTAACATTTTGAGATTGTGGCTTATTTTTGGCATTTAACTGCAAGAGGAAATCACATTCACATGATATTTGGAAAAAGAATAGGGTTGTATCAATTTCATCAATTGTCAGTTCTGCCAGCTTTACTTGCATAACTCTTCAGCTAATGCCACCAGTATCTCAATATACCCATTCATTGGGTAAAGTAGGTTTTAATGCAAGTAATGGTGGCAGAACTAACTTAAGTTTAACTTCAGAAGTAACTTAAGTTTAACTTCTTTATCCCTACACCATGAACAAATGCTCATCTTCTGCCTCCTTTTCTTATTCTCTGTAGTATCTTATTTCAACCGTATTAAGGTACCATAGCAGTGAAACACAATTGCCAGTAAGGAATGCATTAATCTGACGTAGCTTATCTAAAAGTTGTAGTGATCTGAACCAGTTGCTTTGGCTACTTTTAAAATTGAGGCAAAGTAATAGGTGTCCCCTCAAAGTTGTTCATCCAGTCCTAGGAATGCCTAATTTAAAACAGTTGTCCAACTTTTAATGCTTAAGTGAGATGAAACCTGGTATAAATATGGCAGAATCTCATTCTCTGTTTGCAGAAGTGGTCATATTATATTTTTATATATTGTCCTTTCTAGGTGGCGGTAAAAGAGATGATGGTATTCTAGAATTCAAAAATAGTCTGTGAATCATTGTAGTACATTTTGTAGTCTAAGAAACCTATATTCTCTCAGCTATTAAAAATAATATTTTTTTTTGGCTAAAGTGGCAATCATCTGTTACAATTTGTATATTATGTAGCATATCCATTCCTGCTCAACAGCTTTCTGAGCAATTGTTTACTGTGCCACAAGGTAGGATGTAAGCCAGCAATATGAACTACATAAAACAACGATAGTGGGTACAAACCTATCAGTAGCACACCTTCAGCTCAAATATTTACTGTATGTAACGCTCTTGGTCCTGCAGTACACAAAGAACCTTTTGTCCAGATAGGCAATAGAAATCGTGGAGAATCACTTTGTATTTTCTGCAGAAAGCACTGAGATTAGCTAGAGCAGGAAAAAAAAGTCAAAAGTGTCAGTCCTGATCAGGCAAACATTCATTCAGAACAAAGATTTTGTTTTTTTGGCTGTATTTTTTGAAAAAGTATACAGCTTCACAGAAATAAGGAAAGATCCCAAACTGAGCTGTTGTCCTAAACACACTTCTACATCACTATTCCTGTTCTCTGTGCCATATATTTAAGGTGAAGCTGCTACCTACGGATTACTGAGCCCAGCAAAGACAAAGCAACATTAGGAGTGGTAGAGCTGTATAGTCAGAATGAGCCTGATGTGTTCTCAGTTCTAACATAGATCTGAGAACATGTCTGGGTCCAGAAAGGGTTAGTTATAAAATTTTGCAGTACTGACTTGATGAATGCACTATATTGGTGATATTAAGACTGAGGAAAAAAATTTTTTTTTTGTTTGTTTCCCCTAAAGATTTGTATTCTCAGTGGAAAATGTCTGGACCTTGCTCATTTGATGGTCAAGTGGCTGAGAGACACAAATAACTTGCCTTGAATGAGGTTTTCCTCACTTACTTTTTAACATCTCTCCAGCGAACTTAGTGCTTGGAACCAGGCAACCCTCCTTCTGTAGGCCCCCCATGTATGACAGATGGGACAGCCATGGGGTTCCTCAGTGATACACTGCTTGTGTTTCACTTGTTTCAATAACTTCAGTCCCCTCTGTTTTACACTGCCTGTAAGACCAGCTTTCAGCAGACCATGTTTGTTCTTCAGACATTTTAAATGGAACAATGCATTATTCATATGCCCTAATATGAATTCATGGCTCTTCCGCAAAGGAAATTACTTTTACCTAGTTCTAAGACTTCTCCCATTCAAGAAAATTAAACAAAGCACTCAAGAGATGGTTTTAATTGCCTACGACTCAGTTGAGAAACTTCTAAGAATGAGTTTCTTTCTGTAATGTAACTTGAGAGCTCATTCATTGAATGTAATTATGCTGTATGATGGATTTGGAAGTATAAGTGGAGAGCTAAATAAGATGGAGATGACAAAATAATGGTAATAAAAATAATAGTTCTGGGGTTATGTGATACTTCCTCACAGTGTACATCACCTGACACGCTCTCTGAATGCTAATGTAGCCTTGTAGCTTGCTCCTATAGCATATATTTAGCAAACTGCATACATTTTCTCTCTTCTGGACTCCAGCATACAAATGGCTCAGCTGCATGCTTTGAAGAGGTGGGAGTGAGAAGGCATTTCATCCTGACTGCAAAACTACATCCCATCCTTGAGGTCAGTGTGTTTCCCCTCAGATCTGTGAGGCTGCATGGTGGTTTGCACAGTGACAGAGGCTGGCCATACCACTGCTCTTTTCCTGCTCGGGGCCGTTGGAGTCCCTAAGAGCTGTAAAGGTTACTGGGTGCGGACCCACGTGAGCAACACCATAGTGACCCAGATAAGGCACCGAAGTTGCTAACCGCTAATGAAACCTCCATGACTTTCTCAATAGCTGTGTATTAGAAAAGGCATTTATAGATTCTTTAACACAGAACAAACACATTTTATCAGTCACATGAATGAATATGTTTGCCTGTCTAAATTGCTGTGTGGTTCCAAGTCTATTCCTGTTAATCTGTAACTAGCAGGCTGGCTGGAGAAAAGGCACTTTGCCACCTTCGTAAAGTGTTCACTGAGTTCAGCAGAGGAGGAGAATAGGCCATATGTTCTTAGACAGTAACTCCTGGAGATGACTGAAGTATAGCTTCAAAGAGAGAAGAACATTTGTGAACATGAGATATGTGGGGAGGAAGGGCTTATTGCTGGACATTTTCTTTATTGAGTGCTAAGTTTTGCTGTAACATAAGAAACCAGATTACATGTGCTTTCCAGACTCCCTGGTTTTGTCTAGTAAGATGAATCCAGCCTTTCCCACTTTTCTGTTTCTCTTTTCCCACTCTCTTCCAGATGTGCGGGCCTGCATAAAACAGCAGGATTCCAATTACAGTGATACTTTCCCATTCACTATTCATCCATTTTTTTCTTGATGTGAAAATGAAATGTGACCCAAAATAACCCATTTGGGGAGGGTTCTACCATTACGCACATGTGATTTATTTTTTCCAGAATGTTTTTTTAATTTTATCGTTTTTTTCAAGTGCTAAAACAAAACAAAATCCACAAACAGGAAGGAAAAAAAATGGATATATACAGGAGACTCTATTCAAACTAATGGCATCTGAGGACAGGAATTATCTTCTAGATGGAACAAATGAGCAAGACACCAATACATCATGATTACTAATTAATAAAAACAATATCAAGAGCCATTATGATGACACTCAGAAAAATGACTACTGCAAACAATACTAGCATTCTTGTTAAGAGGATAGGGATGAATAATAAAAAATATAAAGAGCAAAACTTCTGACACTAAGTCCTGGAGCAAAAATATCGTTTGCTTCAATATCAGCTTTCTAGAATCACAGAAACATAGAACTGCACAGAATAACTGAAAAAAAAGAGTAGATGCTGTGATATTTATTTCATTTTTGATACTGGCTAGGGGATTATAATGCTGTTCTATTTTTGTTTTCCAGGCAATGGGTCAGAGCAAAAAGAGGACAATTCCTTTATGTTGTGCATTTTTTACATGAGAGTTGGGCTGTGTGGTGTTTTAGAGGTTAAACAAACACTCTCTCGAGACAAGCTGGAGTGTAAGCCATACCTTAAGGTTCTCTCAGGTCCTGTGACCTTTCTGTAAAGAGAGCAGTTTTAAAAAAGCAACACAATGCTTTAGATGGAGCCATGATAGTTTGAGCCTGGGAGAAGGATGAATGGAGATATGAGGACTTTGAAAGAAAAGCTAAAAAAAGACCTGAGAGAAGAGAGAAAGAGCCTGATTAGCCAGTGGTCAGTTACCTCCAGAAGAATTTAATTGATCATTTAAAATCAATTTGAAGATAGCATGGCTTGCTTTCTTCTTACAAACTCTAAACAATGCTTTCTTATTAACAGTCTGCTGAAGAGAAAATGTTAATAACACTTATTGTAAAGCAGTCAGGGAGGAATTGAATTGATTTTTGTTGCTAAACATACGAAAAAAAAGTTAGAGGAGTTTTGTTAACTGACTTCTTGCTGCCCTGACAATTCTGCTCATAGGGATCATAAGAATGTGCTGGACTCTGCTGGAGAAATTGTATTCAAAGTCAACTGCTACAAATGTGTTTGGCTTCTCAGGTGTAGGTAGTATCAGTTCTGTGCCAGTGGTAATCTGTGGTCTTAAAACACACTAAATAAGGCAAAGTAAAAAAAGGAAAGGTTGCTTTTTTCCTCATCCCCCATTCTCCCATCCAGGGGGTCCAAGGAGAAAATTGTGTCCTGATGTGAAAAGCTGTGGATTCCACTAATCTCTCAAAACATGTTGCTCCAGGTAACGTTCTCCACCCAATTACCCCATTTCTGTGTCTCAGGAGCTCCTGCTCCCCTGGACATGAAGATTAAAGCTCTGTTGAACAAAACAGGTACATTTCTAACAAGTTCAAAAATTTGTTAACCTTAACAGTATAGACATTTTGGTCTCATTTGCCTTTCCATCTCCATAAGCTGATTCACAGCTGAATCACATCTTCTTAATGATTGCAGCTGGTCTCACTAAGGGATTATTTAGTACTTATGAAAACTCTAGTCCCTAATTACTATATCCTCTCAGGAATGTGCTGGCTCTACTTGTGTAACAGTGGTGGAGGCTGAGGATGCTTTTCTCTCTTAGGAGCCTCAGCATTTGGAAGACCAAGCCTTGAGCCATTTTGCACTTCTTTTTAATCTGTGGCTGTGATGGTTGCTATCCTGCCCAAAGCAGGACTTAAGCGAGGAGCCTTAAGAAAAAAAGAGCATATGCTTGTTTTCTTGAGCAGCTTGATGCTTTAAGCTTTTTAGTGGCTTGGTAACAGAGAAGATGCAATGGTCAGTAGGTTACGTTCACTGAAATTTCCATTGGCTTCTGTCAGGAACATTGATTTCTTCAACTATCTTCTTCAACTTTGTTGACATTTAGTTAGTGACATGTTAATTACTTTCAAATCACGTCTTTCATGCATTTGCAATAAAAACAGTATAATCTTACAGTAGGGAAATCTCATATAGTTGGTGGTTTATCTGCAGACCTATTTACAAGTTACCAAATGTATTAATTGAAGTGTCATACTCTGTTGTAATTCTGACGGCAAGAATATAGGTTTCAAATGACTAGATCTTTATAAAACTTAATTTTAAAATTAACATTTGTCCCTAGAGTGTTTTCTTTGAAAAATACTGGGGTGTAGTTAGATTTTTCTTTCTGCTGCTATACTTGGTTACTATCATCATCTGAATTAACTGAATTAATGATAAATTCTCCTGTTAGCAATTTAAATGCTTGTATTTGTGCAGAATCTAATGAACTGACCAAAGCAGAGGCATACTCAATTATATACATCCTCATGGACATCTGTATATCATTTGAATAGACTGCCTTGAAATCCAGCTCTTTAACATCGACATAGAAATTGGACTTAGAAGGCATGATTCATTTAAAAAAAATAGTTTTTACACCAAAAGAGATTTCCTAGTGTAAGGCTGAACTATAAACTGAGAAATGACTTTGAGATATGCTTGGAGCGCTTGTTCAAGGAATTGCGTGGCAAAATATATTTTTCAGAGTAGTAGTAGCTGGAAGAATGGCCTGTTGATGGTGTTTCTCACTTTCTTTACAGTAGATCCTGGTATTCTAATTTTCCTTACTTTGTAGCTTGGGAATATAACATATGGGTGGCACAGGTGAGAATGGCAAGGCACAAAGCAAGTCTACTGTATCATTACAATTCCAGTCTCACTCTCCTGACATGTAGCCCCTTTCCTGCGTTGGCTGACAGTACTGACTGCAGAGTTTGGCCTTTCACAGCAGCGTTGAACTACCTTGTGGAATGAAAATAATATCTGTTCTTTCTCTTGTTCATCCCACTGCAAACTTTCCTCCAAAGTTAAATGATAGACTTGCTTCCCTGCTGGTTTAAAACAGGTGAAACTACTGAGTTTGTGAGATTTTGATGGCTGTCACTCAGTGGGACAGGAGAGGAATCAGGCTCGCAAATTCTACTTTAGAAGTCTGGTAAAAAAAGTCACATTTGCAAAGGCTGAGCACTTGCCTGTGCACTTGACAAGATTTTAAACAATTAGGCAACCAGCAATGCCTTCTGATCCCATGGAAACAGCTCTAGAAAAAAGCCCTTCCTACACTGAAACAGTGATTAGTTTAAAGCATTTGATCCCATTTTTGGCAGTTTGATGGCAGTTTCCATGGGGATGGAAGTAGAAGCTTGCTGAAGTGTTATCATAACTCCTGAAAATTACACAGATGGAGGTTAAAAGATGCAAATTACATTTCAACAGCACCTGTAAATTTATTAATTTTGGGAGAGGGAGAAAGGAAAGACAATGAAATGTTTTTCCTGCTTCACTGTCTGCAATACATCTTTGATGAATGATGCAGCTAGTTGGGATAAAATATAATAGTCTTTTTGGTCTCTTATTCATAGTTCTGCAATGTAGTAATACTTACTGCTTAAAGAACATGATGACCAGAAGTGTCAAATTTCTTCAGAAATGGATATCGTTATGCTCATGTTATAAATTGGAGAACTGAGTCAGAAAAAAGGTTAAGCGGCCAAAAGACCAGAAATTGTTGGTGCTGTTGGAAAAACACTGTCTACTTCTTTCTGGACTGGAGCCTTGGCCATACAACCGCCCTGCTCAGATAGTGAGATATTTTTCAGAGCCCTGAGGGCTCTGCCAGGCCTGAATATGCCTGCAACCGCCTGCCGCGGGGCCTCCTCCACCCAGCCCCAGCCCCTGTTTCAGCCCGGCCTGGGGCCATCAGTCTCTGCCCCGCGGCACCGCAGGGGGGCCGGGCTGAAAGGGGGGCCAGGGAGGGGTTGGGGGCGTCCAGGAGGTGGGCAGGAACAGGGAGGGCTTTGGTGTCCCCAGGTGCCCTGGGAGGACCACAGGCAGGAGTGCGAAAATTTCCCCCCCGAGCTGATTTTCGAAGCTTTTCGACTCAGGCTGTACAGAAACTGAAAGGTAAATTTTGTAACTTCTGAAAATGACTTCAAACCGAATACAGCACCATCTGGTCTTCCTAACATCTCTCTCCTGTATTTAACCTGGGGAACGGACTGCGTTTGAACCTGATACTCGCTCGCTCTCTCTGTTTCGACTGACGTGTTGGGCCTGAAACTTGATGGGTTTGAATTGGTTTTGCTTTGATGATTCTTGCACTCAGTCAAACAGATACCTAATGGGATTTTTTGGAGGGGAGGATGGGAGATTTGGGAGGGGTGGAGGAGAGTATATGAATTCTTAAAAACCCAAACTCAGAAAAGTTTTTTTTTTTTTTTTTTTAACTTTGTTTTTCTAGCTAGTAACGTTGAGGACACAGTTTGTGACGCTGAATTCAGCTTTCTCCTCCCTGTGGAATATCTGCAAGCAGATTAAATTCTTGCAGATAGATTCATGACTTGAAAAAAATTACTGTGTGTATTGCTCATGGAAAATCTAATTTTAAACAGTGTTGCTTAGTAGTGATTTGCTAGAGGGTTGTGTGGCATCATTCCTCTGGCCTGATCTGATGGACAGTGGGGTGGCAACTGTGTATTCCCCACTAGCTCACGGTTTCCTGTGAAAGGACATAGGAGGGTCTAAAGAACAAACATATGCTACTGTCCTTCATTTAATGCTGTCTTCATACTGAATTGTTACTGAACTTAAAGGTTCCACTTTGTTATTTAACATGGTATTGTGAATGCTAATACATTTCAATATATCTTTGCTTTTCAAATTGTTTCATGAAGCTTTGCAATTGCAAGTGAAGTTAATTTTAATTTGAAGCTGACTCCTAACCTGATCAACAAGCACATATTTCTATAGTCTGCCTAAATCTGTTTACACAAAGAAAGTGTGTTTTCCACTGTCCTATTTGATTAAGAACAGACACCAATCAAATCACAAGTGTTAAGGAGCTGAGAGAACCAAAATTTGAAGATGAATGCTACATAATTTCTTAGTACATGACTCTTGAGCCAAATGATTCATATCTATTGTTTTTTCAAACCTCCATCTATATTTTTATGACTGTGAAAAGTCAGCTTTTAAGGGAGAATTGATGAATCAAACTAAGAAAGTCATTTGTGAAAGCTGAATTACGATTTTTAATTTTTCTGATTTGTTTTTGGATATGTATTTAAATAAAAGCAGACTATTTTAAAACTATTTTTTAAATAAATTATTTAATTTTGTCTTGCAATAAATGGCATAAACAATGATTAAAGAAATGTCTAATCTCACAAAGAAATCCAGGAATTTCAGAAAATCCTTTAAAGAGGATAACTACAGCTTGAGTTGCAGGGCCATGGAGTTCATCTGGATTTGGAAGAGTTACAAAATTAAAGACAGTAATGTTTAAATGTACTGAGATGTCTAAAATCAAATCAAAGGTCACCTATCAGTATTTCAAGAATTAGCTTTCATTTTGTTAATTGTCTGTACCTGTGAAGACAAGAAAACATTCAAGTTCAAACTGCTTTATAAAAGCCCTTTGCATGTTGTAATAACACTGAAACACTCTCCGTCATCTCCAGCTGCTTTCACCTAAACTCAAAAATTGCAAATGTCTATCCTTTCTTTACTGCCAGAAGTCAGTATCAGCTGACTATTAGCTGAAAAAAATTTAATATTCTCTCAGTAACTATGGAGACGTGCTTCAACATTTCTATATGATCAAGATAAAATGCTTATACTTCTGAAATCATTTTCACAGGTAAAAGAAAAGTGATTGAAAACTTTTGTTACACACTGTTAAGGATGGAAGGATGATTTATGGATAATGCATCTTGGTATGTTATGTAGTAGGTAAACTAAATATTAAATTGAAAGCAAATATTCATTCTCATTTTCAATTAATTTGTAGGCAGAGTGGCATCACTAACGGTAATATCACCACTTGTAAATGGTGCTACATTGTCAAATTTTGAATGGTTACTTTTAGTTTATGCTGTATTTCCAAATATTTTAGTTACATTCACTTTTGACTGAAAAGTTTCAAATAGAAAGTGAATTATTCCACTTTCAAATATGTAGTAATGATCAACTTTCAAAACTATATTGAGATCGGTCACTTTAATGACAATAGAGAAAATTAACGTCTGTTAAACTAGCTTCTTAATTATTTGCACAGCTGAAAGAAAAAATAATACAATGCTGGGAACAGTAACATTTCTTCTGCTAGGATATACAGTTTAAATTATTGTAAACCTTGGAGCACTGTATCACTTAACTTACTGTTGCATACTGTTGCTTGTATGAATGACATAATACAAAACTGTGGTATATTTTTATTACTTTTTTAGCATTCACATTTGTTTCTTGCATTTTAGTGTATATTTAGTGTATATTATATTTAGTGTATATGTTATAGTGTATATTTAGTGTTTAGCTATGCTTTTTTTTTTTTTTTTTTTTTTTTTTTGCTTTGTTCTGCTTATGTATTTTATCTGAGAGTCAGCCACAAACAACTGAGAAACTTCTTCATAAACTGCATTTTGGGGCAAGTATTAGTCTGTATTGAGCCATATGAAATGATCTTCCAGCTCACTCTGGAAGGAACAAACTGTTGTTTTAGGAATCAGATGTTATGCCATGTTGATGAGAGGTAATCATTAGTCACTAGCATGCCTGTGATCTGTGAAAGAAATGCAATAAGCTAAAAATTCCCAGTTAGAATCAACTTTTGCTCTTGGTCACCCTGCTCTGTATTTACAGCAAACTGGGTGCATAGACCCCAGACACTAATGGAGAATCTTTCTGAAAATAATTATACAGGATAAATCTTTAAATACCAGATGATTAAACATACAAGAAAATGCTGGCTAAGTTCTTTAAAGGCAGACTAGAACTGTTCTAGAAATTTATTTCACCTTTTTTTTTTTTTTTTTTTTTAATTTGTCTTTCAGGGGCACTTCTAAAATGAGAGCATAAGGGATTACTTGAGTTTTAAAGGCACTGCGAAAGGGTAAACTGTTGTTTTTGAGAAGAAGCACGTTTGACAGGATTGCAGGGGACCTTCTTTTTAAGAGAAATGGGACATGAAACTGTTCAGATTCAGGCACATGGAAGACCCTGAGGGGAGTGACTGGTCTCAGTGCTTCTAGCTGCAATATCCCATGTCTTTGTCTCATTCTGGACAACTTTATTAATGTGCAAGCAGTGGTATCTGCGTAGGATGTAGGGGAATCTTCACCCAGTTTTTTTAAAGGTGTTCTACACTGTCAGTATCCAAAGCTCAAAGGGAAATCATCTCTCTTTCAAGAGCCACCAAACAGATGAAAGATTTTTTCTTTCACCTTATATGCTATTTCATTACCTATATGTACCAAAAAACAAAACAAAACAAAACAAAACAAAACAAAACAAAAAAAAAAAAAAAAAAAAAAAAAACCAAACCAGGGATAATATCTTGACTTTATGGGCAGATTTCTATGAATATAATACTTGTATTTGCAAATATCAAGTTATTCTTTAGAATGAGCATATTCAAAACAAACTAAAAGTTTCAACATTTAGAGACTTAGAAAGTAAATAATCTATGTAGAAATTCAGTTTCTGCTTGCATATTAATAATTTATTCTCCCCAAAATATCATAGGTATCTTGGATTCCAAGACTTGCTGATTAAGGACAGTAAGAAGCACAACAAAAACTTCATCTGTTACTTTACATGATGAATTCTGGAAGCTGCTACAACCCATCACTTCTAGAAACAATGTATGTGTAGCTGAGCCTGACTCTTGATGTAGTAGACTGTGTGTACAGAGATTTCTAAACATGTATGTAGTGAATCAGAGTTGGCTGCTGTCAGTCAAATCAATATAGACCTTAAAAAATGCCTAAATCTATTTATGTTGTTGAAAATTGAGAGCTATTACTGAGATTTTAGCTCATGTGAGTTATATGATGCTCTTTTAAGAAACTGTGTGACTGTTTATCCATAACCAAGCAGTCTGCAACAGGAGTTGCTATGACTGCCCTGATATCTGCGTCTTCTTTGGCTGTACAAAGCTGTCAACATATATTGTGTCTCTCTTAATTTGTTTGCTTTAGTACTGCAATGAGCAGTCCAAGTTGGATCTGTGACCACAGTTTATGAATTCTGTGGTTGGTGATTTTTTTGGCTGAAATTCAGGTAATAATAAAGTTTAATGATAATATAAACCCCAATCTTCTCATTAAAACTCTACAGACATTTGATATTTAAAGGAGAATGGAGACGAAAAGCATAGAAGGTAGAATAGCATATAATCTTTTTTCATCCCTAATGGATTTCCCCTTACACCTTATACATAGTCCTGTGCTATGTACTTTTCTGTCAGTTCAGATAGGCATATAAGATGGGGGGAAGAGTCAGAAGAAAGGTTATTCTACAGGCTATGAAATATTTCTGTTGTTGCCGGGAAAAAAGGGAAAAAAATGTTAGCATATTTAGAAGAAGCTTTCATCCTAGGAAAATTCTCCAGTGTGGTTTCATTAAAACACAGATGAATTTCCCTTACAACTGTTTCAATATTTTCTGTGACATTTCTATTATTTATAAAATCTATTTGTTGCACTACTGGTTTTCAACCTCTTTGCTCTACCACAGCCCATCTGCTCCACCTATGTAGCCTTGTTGCCAGGGTCCAGTACAGTGAATTAACTGTATTATAGTTGCTTCAACAGCAGCCAGATGTCATGTGAAATCAAAATATTTAGCTGTGGGGTAGTTTTTTAATCCAGAGAGGCTACAATCCTTTAGTGAAAACAATCTGAACCTCCCAGTCTCCCTGTGGAGTAGATGCAGCTATTGACTTCAGATTGGAAGCATCCATTTGGTTAAACAAATGAGAGAAACATACTCAAATAACTGGAATCACATGAATAAAAAATGGTTTTAAGTGGGATAAAGCCCAAGTCTGTTTACGTTTCCAAGAACACTGTGTTCCATTGTCGGCCTTATATTAACAGAAGATGTAGTCAACCTCAAGGGAATTCTTAGAAGACTAACAGAGGTGTTAAAAGTATCACAATGGAGTAAAAGAGAAAAATCAACTGAGACACAGTGTAACAACTTGAAAAATGTGGCTTTTTTTAGGATAAAAAATCCAAGCAGGAAAAAGTGTTACTCTGTATAGAACACAAAAAGGGTAAGGAATATGGCTTTTCCTATTCCTTTCTCGGCTAAGGTATTTTTTCAGTGTAGACTTATGTTTTCCTGTGGTTCTTTGAATTTCTCCTACTGTGCCAGGCATTGTCAATTATTATGCAACCCTTTCGCCAGTAAAACTGGTCAAGCTTGCAGAACATACTTATGTTCACCCCATCAGAATCAAAATTAGAAAGTGTTATTTAGCTTAAATGAGAAGCTTTGTTTCTAGAACTCCAAGAATCTGAGTGAACACAATGAGAGAAAAAGTATATATCAAAGGGGCCAAGCTTTAAGACACGGAAGGAGGTAGGCTAGATGGTCTCAGGAGGTCTTCCTATCTCTAGGTTGCCATATAATATCTAGAATTATACCATAATACTTGTTTTCATATAACACTTTTTATCTGTGATCTCAAAGCAAGATAGTACCATTATTCTCATTTAAAGATGGCAAAGTCAGTCATTAGGTAAAGGGATGGCTCCAAGTCATCCAAGACACATCCCTATGGGTCTCACGGAGCAGTTTGAGGAACCACCGTGTCCTCAAAGTATGGAATTTAGAATATAACCAAATATTGCATTTTGCATCAATGTTCTGTACTTGATCTACATGTGGCAATTCAGTGATGTTCCAGTGGTTCCAGCTGGTTCTGTGTGTGCAAAAAAAGAGATGCATCATATTTTATATTGAGAGCTCAGAAATTTGAGCTCTAAAGAAATCGAAAAATGCACTGGCTATCTTAAAGACTTTGAGAGAGTCCTCATGTAGGAGCTGTTCTACCCCTTTTGTCTTCACCTACAGCTTTCAGAAAGATGCTAGTGAAACAGAAAGGAGTTAAATGGTATTGTATCTGTCATCATTAGAAAACAAAAAAGGGAGGGCTTATACATACAAGAAACAGATACCTTAAAAAACAAACAAACAAACAAACAGTGTGTTCCTATAGAATACAAACAGAGCTGTTTGGAAAATGCACTTTTTTGCATCCCCCCACCCCAGTCTCTTTCTGGCCAAACATCTAAGTATTTCACCTGAAAATCACCTACTGGTGGTGCTTCAGAGAAGTATAGCTTATCTCGCTACTATACATACTACTATACATTTGGCTGTACCTTTTCTTGCACTGTGGCCTGTCCTTATGCTGAAAGAAACATGGCAGGTAGGCCTCATGCAAATTAGTCTTTCCAGACTCAGTGTGTGTAATATCTGAAGCATTCTTCATAGATGTTCCTGTCTTTCCATTGCCTGTAATAGGAGCTAGAGGGTGATGAGGCTTCTAGCTAAAGCTCTATAATTAGTTGTTAGGCAAGAGGAACTGCCTGTGTCTTTTTCTACTAAGCCCTATACCCAGCTTCTTAGGCATGTCTCCCTTGTGTTTTTCTCTCTATCCTCTTTTCTCCTCCTGGTCTTTCCCATGCTCCTCTTTCTAGCCCCCTGTTTTGTGTCACTCAGTGACTTCCTTTCCTCTGATTATTTGGTTTAGGTCTAGGCCAAAGTAAGATTTCTTAAAAGTTCTGATCTTAGTGTGAACATCTGGAGAAGATGAGGCCCAACCATTCTTATAATAATGAGTATATTTTGTTACTGAATTGTGCTCTCTCTCTCGGGAGTTGAGATGGTAAGCAGAAAAAGGCAAAAGATGTGTGCCAAGGAGGGAGTCTAAAACTGATACATATTTCCTCACCAAAAAAAATAAAAGGCCAAGAGCTGTGTAACAAAGTCTTTTGCAATAAAAAGTTGCACCATAAGATTCCACCAGGACAAAGCTCCAGGCTTGCAGTCATAGGGAGCATTTCTATGTTCAGATTTCAGCTCTTCTGTGTATTGAAGAATAAAAGCTGTTTCTTGCTAAGAGAGCTCTAGGGGACAAATACTTGGTCTTTCTAGAGCTTTGGAACTGCCATTATTGCCCTGCCTAGATTCCTCATGATGAACTCACCTTTCTCTCTCTTCCACTGTGTCTACAGAAAATTCAGTTAAAAATTCAGGATGTATGCTCTTCTTTTCTAGTGACTGTACCTGAATATAGTCTGGGGTGTAATCACTATAAGATGCCACTGGAAAAATGTGGTAGTGTTTTAGATTCAGCTTGAACCAATACGTGTAAGTACATGAGGTGTAATGCACTGGAGAATGTACCACAGTCTTTATATTTCACTTTACCTTCTTTTTTCTTCCTAGCCATCTTAAGTTAGAAGACCTATAGAATCTGAGGGAAGAGTGTAGAATATACTTGCTACATTTAGCAGGTCAAGAGATTTCCTTGTAAATGAGAATTTTGCTTTGTTTTCTGGGAAAGATGGTGCAAATTTACTTGAACTGCCCTGACTCCAGGATTGCAATTACCTCCATTTCTGTTGAGAAGGAGCTTTTACAAGCAGCCATGAGATGTGATTTTTTTTTAGTAGAAAACATAATAGCAAGTTCATTAATAAATAGAGAGTCCAAAGATACAGGATGAAAAGATAAGGCTTCTGTTCCTTAAAATGTATTCATGCTCATGCTGCAGACACTGTTCTCTTCACATTTTTTGCTTCATGTGGCTGCATAGAGGTGTGATTTAAAGCAGCTGAAGTGGCTTTTTTTACAATTAATTATAAAACAGAGCCTCAGTTAATTTGTTTCATAAATATCTGTTTCCTCGAGGACTCATCAGAGCTTCATTGCAGTAGCATTACTAGTAATTTTCAGTCTAGCGTGTTATAAAGAAAATGTGTATTTACCTCTGTAGCTAAGCAAATTCTCCAAATCCGACTATTGTAGATGAAAAAAGTTCAAGGTCTAAAAGGTGTTTGGCAGCTTGGGGTACATCTGAACTCTCACTTTCCCCTCCCCTACAGTAGCTCACATAGTGGGTTTGTTTTATACCTCTATGGTCTTGAAACAGAGGGGGAAATACAACTGGGTAGGAGATGATGTCAGCCTCTCTGTCATCCAAAGATACAGTGAGTATGTGTGTGTGTGTTTGGAAAAAGGGAAAAGATACTGGCTTTGAACCCAAGTTAGCCAGCTGTGTCTCCCATGCCATTACTGTTGCTGGATCTGTACTGAGAGAGGAAAAAATAGTCCTTTGGACCCTCTGCTTCTGCAGCTGTCAGACAAAGGTTTGAGCTTCCTGCAAAGGCTATGAAGACATCATCTTTCAAAAGGTCTAGAGAAAGCTTTATAAAAGCAGAGAGATGGAGGGGAAACCTCTCCCTCTCCTTTCTCCCTCCCATCTACAGGGCATTCGTCCACTGGTGTGTCAGGAATGAAATGATTTTCTGTCTTCTCTGCCTATACAATCTGATTTCCTGTGCATACTTGGACCCAAATCCTCAGCTAGTTTGGCATGGCTCTTCCAAAGTCAATGGAGCTACCCCATGCAGGATCTGGCAGCTGAGAATGTAGCAGTCGGTGTTATTCTTAGACTGGCATGCTGGATGCGGAGAGCAACATTGTGTTGGTGTGTGCACTCGCCGACCAGGTGAGCAGCTCTTACAGCTAGGAGGCTGAGTAGGTGTGAGTTTTGGAGAGGGAGTGCACTGTTTTGGGGAACTGAGTCCTCTCTGCTGTTCTGTGTTTGCTTCAAGGGTGGAAATCTACAGACTGCTGGGACAGAGTTAAGTCCTTCGGGAAACTGTAGTTTTCACGAGTCTTAAAGTCTGATTTTGTGCACTCACTTGATTTGTTTAACCATTTATTTTCTCTTTTCACAGAAACTAATCCCAAATCTGGATTTCTCATTTTCCTTTTTACGTTTTATGCCTGAGTTTCTGCCAGATTACACCCATGTGACATTTGAGACTTTAGCCACATAACTGGTGAGTGAGCTTAAGGAAATACACATTTTCTGCACCTTAATCATACTGAGGATCACTACATCTAATGCACCCGTAAACCAGTCACATGGGAAGGAAGGTCTGGAAGTACTGAACAAACTGAAATCACTTGCTGAGTGTTTGGAGTAAATCTTCCACTTTTTAGGAGGAATGTGGCAGCAGTTAAACAGTATGCGACAACCACATAGACAGTTGGGACAGGATGGAAAAAAGGAAAATATACAATATTCTAGTGGGAGCTGTGGGGGAAACACAGAGACAGAATGCAATGTGGCACACACCAGGATCTTTATGTGCAAAATAATGCATAATTGGCAGGGTAAGGGGTGTAAGGGAAGAGAGAAATAGGAAAAATATACTTCCCCTCCATGAAATGGATATTTTTTATAAAATAATAGCTGCAAGTTTCACAAAATACTGAAAAATATGATGCAAAAGAATGCAGAGACAAATATACAAGTGAAAAGGGGGTGTGGGAGAGCAAGAGAAATCTCTTAAAATCAACTGGATACTGCTGGAAATTTCAAGATTACAGGAGCGCTACTTATTCTAATCTATGTGTGATGCTTCTTGATACTGTCTAATTAAAAAGCAGATGGAAGAGTGTATTACCAAAATTGTTATCATGGAACATAAAATAGTGGGGATTTCCTTTTGGGGACTTCCTAAGCTGAACTTTAAATACAACGTAAATCTTTTTCTCTTTTTAAGGCTGTTGTTTTGTACTTACGGTTATTTTCATGTGAAAATGCTAATTCTGAGCCTACAGCTGGCCAAATGAAGGACAGGTTTTGAAAGAATTTAGCTCCTACTTTCCTCCTAGGATACATGAAAAACTTTAAAATCTTTTAGTTCACTATTTCCAAAAAAAAAAAAAAAAAAAAAAAAAAAAAAAAAAAAAAAAAAAAAAAAAAAAAAAAAAAAAAAAAGCAACCTCTAGTTCCTGGCCCTCTCTGGTGAGTATTGAACACTTTGGAGAATCTGAGCCTTATTTAGCTGCCTAATTGGGCACTACTTATGACTGGTGGAGCATGTAAGAATTTGCTGTTTGCCCCAAATGCCAAAATGATGCCACTCAACCTCTCTCGTACTCTCTAGGTTCCACTTGCTCTGCGACTGTACATGAAAGATGTGGTTCATTGCTGCTTAATTTTCAGGTTTGCTGTGTTTCCATGGGCTTAACCTGTGAGTTTCTGAGTACTACTGCCTGCTGCTGAAATCCTTTTGGTTGTGGAGGGTGCTCTACAGCTCACCAACCCAAGTCTCATGGTATTATCCCATCACATGCTTGTTCCTCTGCTTCAGCCTTTTCTGGAAGCATTGGAGAATTTTTGTTTTGTTTTTATTCTCTTCCTGGAGTGTATTTAAAATGTTATTTCACAGAATCACACAGAATCACAGAATTGGTAAGGCTGGAAGAGACCTCTGGAGATCATCTAGTCCAACCCCCCTGCTCAGCAGGGTCATCTACAGCATGTTAGACAGGGTTGCAGCCAGGCGAGCCTTGAATATCTCCAGAGAAGGAGACTCCACCATCTCTCTGGGCAACCTGTTCCAGTGCTCCGTCACTCTCACAGGGAAGAAATTCCCCCACACGGTCAGGTGGAACTTCCTGTGGTTCAGTTTTTGCCTGTTGCCTCTTGTCCTGTCACACGGGACAACTGAAAAGAGTTTGTCCCCGTCCCATTGACACCCTCCCTTCAGGTACTTGTACACATTGATAAGATCCCCCCTCAGTCTTCTCTCCCCCAGGCTGAAGAGGCCCAGCTCTCACAGCCGTTCCTCATAGAGCAGGTGCTCCAGCCCTCTGATCATCTTCGTAGCCCTATGCTGGACTCTCTCCAGCAGCTCCATGTCTCTCCTGTAGTGGGGAGCCCAGAACTGGACTCAGTACTGGAGATGAGGCCTCCCCAGGGCTGAGTAGAGGGGCAGGATCACCTCCCTCGACCTGCTGGCAACACTCTTCCCAATGCACCCCAGGAGACCATTGGCCTTCTTGGCCACAAGGGCACATTGCTGGCTCATGGTCAACTTGTCATCCATCAGCACTCCCAGGTCCTACTCTGCAGAGCTGCTTTCCAGAAGGTCAGCCCCCAACCTGTACTGGTGCATGGGGTTATTTTTCCCTAAGTGCAGGACCCTACACTTGCCGTTGTTGAACCTCATGAGGTTCCTCTTCACCCAGCTCTCCAGCCTATCCAGCTCTCTCTGTATGGCAGCACAGCCCTCAGGTGGATCAGCCACTCCTCCCAGCCTGGTATCATCAGCAAGCTTGCTGAGGAGGCACTCTGTCCCCTCGTCCAGGTCACTGATGAAGAAGTTGAACAGGATGGGACCCAGTACTGAGCCCTGGGGGACGCCACTAGCCACAGGCCTCCAGCTAGACTCCACGTCACTGATGACGACCCTCTGAGCTCTGCCTTTCAGCCAGTTCTCGATCTACCTCACTGTCCACTCGTCTAACCCACAATTCCTGAGCTTCTCTAGGAGGATGTTATGGGAGCCAGTGTCAAAAGTCTTGCTGAAGTCAAGGTACACAATGTCCACTGCTCTCCCCTCATCTACCCAGCCAGTCGTTCCATCCTAGAAGGCTATCAGATTGATTAAACATGATTTCCCCTTGGTGAATCCATGCTGGCTACTCCTGATCACCTTTTTCGCCTCCATATGCCCAGAGATGACATCCAGAATGAGCTGTTCCATCATCTTTCCAGAGATGGAGGTAAGGCTGACTGGCCTATAGTTGCCTGGGTCCTCCTTCTTGCTGTATTTGAAGACTGGAGTGACACTGGCTTTCTTCCACTCCTCAGGCACCTCTGCAGTTCTCCATAACCTTTCAAAGAGGATGGAGAGCGGCCTGGCAACAATATTCGCCAGCTCCCTCAGTACCCGTGGGTGCATTCCATCCAGGCCCATGGATTTGTGGATGTCTAGCCTGTCCAGAAGGCCTCTAATCCTTTCCTCCTCAACCAAAGGAAAGTCTTCCCTTTTCCAGACTTTCTCCTTTGTCGTCAGGCTCTGGAATTCCTGAGGGCTGCCCTTAGTAGTGAAGACTGAAGCAGAGAAGGCATTCAGTAATTCTGCCTTCTCTGCATCCCTTGTCACCAGGGCCCCTGCCCCATTCAGTAGCTGGCCCACATTTTCCCCAGTCTTCCTCTTGCTTTGACTCAAGACTTTTGTTGCTGTTGCTGTTATTGATGCTAGAAACCTCTGTATGTAGCATAAGTAAACTTGCTCTGTGGAGGCTACCTTTGAAAACTCTTAATCTGTATGCTGAACTTCTGAGCCCCTTTCAACTTCAATCAGCACAGAAATCTGCCTGTACAGCTCAGGCCCTAATTTCGCAATCAGGACTCTGTTGCATTTTTCCATAATACAGCATGTCAGCAGAAGCATGATGGATAGAGCCAAGGGATCCTAGCTCCCAGGCTCCTACGCTTTCTCTGGACATTAGTTTTCCCTTAGAAACCAATACGGTGTGGACTAAAGACTACTTCATTTGAAACTGTCTTGGTCTTTATGGCTAAAAGGATCTAATATCAGCAAGGCAAATATTAAAATGTGTTACTGCTGAGGAGGGTGGGGATGGTTAAATCTTATGAAAAGGCTTTGATTGCAGCAGAAAAGCACAGTAACCACTTTAAAATATCTTTGCTAATGTTTTTATTTTAAAAATGGAAAAAGTGAGTCAGCATTGAAAACTCTGTATTCACTGGTATGTCCAAGCTTGGCTGCTCTGGAGAGTCTCCCCATTCGCTCCCTCTCCCCCACCCCCAATCTATTTTGCTGGCACAAATGAATACAGCTACTCCTAATTTAGCAACATGCAGTTGCTACCTTCGAATAGGCTCTGACAATGACCCTGCAAGGTTTTCTGCTGTAGGACTTTTTTTTTTTTTTTTTTTTTTTCCCAAGGCTGTAAGCAATGATGGCCTGTCTATATAGAAAAAAAGGAAAATAATGCGCAAGAATCAGCATATTCTGAGAGATTACCTCCAGACAGCTGAGACAAGAAAGTGGTACTGGTATAGCAAAACTCCACAAGAGAGAAACAAAATGAATGTTCATATACACTTATCCTCATTCATACTTAGTGCAGAGCCTAATTCACAGTGACAATAGCTCCAGACTTGCACAGGGAGCCAAACCATTCCAAATGCTAGGAGCTTTTGCTCTGGGCTTGTGACTGTATTTTGCTACTGTATTTTGTGCTGTGATAAGAGGCAGAAGAGATGTTTGAGAGGGTCTGTAGCAGGTGCTGGGTCCATAAGCCATTGACAGGTGTGGATTTTTTTCTATCGTAAGAAGTAGAGTCTGTGCTGTTGGCACAGAGGCAGGTATGAACAAGTGTGGAACACACCATCTCTGCCTGCCTGCATTTTTTTTTTCCTAAAGAAAAGCTACATTACATTTTTTTTGGCTTCAGTATCTTCTGTGAATCTGATAGTTTTTTTTTTCAATGCACACTGCAAGTCTAAGTGAAATACACACCATACTGTGAAAGAGATATGTTACATAAGAGGTCTCTGAGGCTTACACTGTGCTGGACTGCAGTATAAACTGTCTGTGGCATGGATAAAAACCATCTTGCAACCTAGGATTAACGCTGATTCTTGTCAAGGGCTCTAGATTTGAGAGTAGAGAGGGAAATTTGTGTGTGCTGTTTTAGTGAGTCTTACCAGCTATATAAACCACAGTTTGAAAGTCTGATGTGTATCTAACCATCAGCATGCCTGAACTATATTAGATAAAAGGGGCAGTGAGCTCCAGTTATGCAGCCCTTACTACCATTCTGCCACTTGCTGCTTCTCCTCTGCAACCAGAGAACAGCCAGGGATATTTGCATAAAAATGCTGAGCATTTGTCACATTGTGCTGCAGCATGAGAGAAAGAGAAAGAAATTTCAAATTTCCTATAAGTTAGATTCTGTTTCAGCCACACTGGAGAAGATTTAGCGTAACCATTGCTTGCCAAATGATCACAACAATGCAGTCAGCAGGTCTGTTTTCCTATATGCAACTTCCCTACTAAGGCCAGAGCCCAGTATCTGGAAGCTGAAGGTCTGGGGTGAAGAGAGCAGCTGCCGTCTCACTCCTCAGGTATTGTGAATTTCACTTTTTGGAGGACAAGGCACAGCTTTCCTGGAGGTCACTCCAAAGCTGTGGAAGGTACCTCCACAGGAACCACGTCCTGTGATGAAGCTCACCTACTTCCAGTCTCAGTGGAAGACATTTTTCACTTTGCCTGCAGTGCATATGAGTTTGGAGAAGCCCTGCTATTAACCCCCTCCTAGACATCTCTTACCCTAAACAAATGCCTAAATATCAAATCTCAAAACAGAGGATTCTAATACATGCATCTTTTTCCTTTGGAGGAGAAAGCATGAGTTGTATGTTACTCAGATTTCCTAATGAACTACTGGAAGGCATTCAGACTGCATGGTGGAGGAGACATATATATATATATGGAGGAGATATATATATATATATATATATCCCTGTAAGGACCTGTGTAAAAAAAAGGTCAAAAAAGGAGCTTGTAGCTTGTGCGGCTCTATATCTGAAACAAATCCCTTTAATTAGTAACCTGGTATGATAAATATGGATCTGAGTGGAAGACAGAAGGGGAGAAGTCAGATGATGATAATTACTGACCACCCCAAGTCATACACACTATAAGGGTTTTGACAGTACTAAAGGTTTTGCTGGAGATGTTCAGCACTTCACAGTATTATATGGAGGCTACAAATTCAGATTCAAAGCACAAAGTAGAACTAAAAAAAAAAAAAAAAAAAAAAAAAAAGATTTACTAGGAGGAAAGTGTTACATCAACATATTAATTTTGTGATCTTAGGCATTCACACCATCACCATACCATATTTCTTCAAATTTCTCACCAAGGAGCTGCAGAAAGATGTCACATAAAAGGATAGGCAGGGAACTAGAAATGCATCGTCCCGGTATATAGTGCTTTCAGAAAGTCTAGATGCCAAATATAAAGTGTAGCAGAATTACCTGCTACAAACCACAGCCTTATCTCTCAAATTTATTGAGTGCTTTTGGTTTTTATATGTTTATGCCTTAGGCCAAAATAATTGTTAAACTATGTCTTCTTTTTGTTCCTCATTTGTCAAGGGCAATTTTTGATGCCAAGCATATCTTCCAAAGGACTACCACCTTGTGTTCTGTAGACTTAGCAAAAAGTGGTTTGCTTAGAGCTGCAGATAAAATTGCTGAACTTTTATCAGCCAATCCGTCTTCAAAATGTGTTTTCTTTCCAGGTTAAATGCCTACACAAAAGCCTTTTATGGCATTGTGTATTTATAGCCATATAGTTTGTACTGTGAATGAACTGATAACTCCACAAAACAGTACAGAGACATTTGATCAGTTTGCCTAGCTGTGTTTGAGGCCACTGTGCAGGCAGCCAAAGGTGTGAGGAACCTGCCTAGGTTTTGCACTCTTGCATGATGGAGAGAAGGGAAAGGCTCATCTGAGGTTGGGAGCTAGTGCGATGCCTTGGGACTGCCTTTTGCAGAGCTGCTGAGGAGCTGCAGCTCTGACCCTCATGCCTGGCCACTGCACAACTCTCTCCAGAGAAGTAGGTGGCAGCGGTAGAGCTGTGGTTGTGTCGGCTGGCCAGTCGAAACTGTTCAGAAGATGGTGGGGCCTGTGGTCTCCTGGTGCTCCAAGGAAAAAAAAGCAGAAGTCTCACTGAGGCTTCAGCTACCAGCAAACTTGTTGTCGTCAGCTCCTTCTAGTATTGGAAATGACTTACATCCAGAATGGTGTGGGCATCAGTGTATACATCCACGCTGTCCTACACTGATGTGATAACAGATATTGTACCTTTGACTGACTTGACTTTCTTGAATTCCAGTGCTTGGAGAAACCTCTGGAGCAGTAGCAGAAATAAAGCTGATGTCTTACAAATCCATGGGATGACAGCATTTGTTACCAGTGCAAAGGGAGTTTGAAGCAATTGCTAATGGGAATTGTGACACAAAATATTTCAGGAAATCAAGCATCAAGACCTTGACAATGTCCTGAATAGTAAAGAGGAAGACTAAGAGAAGTAGTTAAGATTTTGAAATGCATTATATTACTTTGTCCTGGAAATACAGCTGTAGTTGAATCTACAATACTAATAGATCCTCTACAGCACTGATATTTTCTTATTTAGAACACATACATTTCTAAAGATGCATGATTCTTATTTATTTGATGTGTGCAGAGTGCATCGATTGACACTGTACAAAGGTTGGTCACCAATTAAATGGTATACTTGAGCTATTTGGAACAAACTGATTTAGCTAGGAATTCTTCCCCCATCAGGTATCTACATTTATAGCCCTTGAAAGTGTGCACATTTAGAAGAATTTAGGAGTACATTTTCAGGATTCTGTTCCCATTATTTTAGGCAGATTTTCAAAAAGTCATGATCTAACGTAATGCTTCTCATGTAACTAAAAATCTGGCTTGTAGGAACAATAGCAACATATAGCTACCCTTCTCAGAAGTATTCCCCTGCCTGTATATCCCCCTCATGTGGCCCTGAAACCATTTTTGGAGGCGATTTCTGCATGCTGCACCTTTATTCCTCTGGCTACCTGCTCTTAAGTGCTATTGTGTGACAGCAGAGAGAGGCAAGATTTGAGTGCCAGTTCCTGCTGCACTGAGTATAAACTCCATAAATATATGGATTGGGGCACAGGTCCCCTCTCTAGCAGGTGAGTGCTCCAGTCATCAGGTTGTGGCTGGTTTACCTAACTTACATTGTCTGTGTAAATTTGAGCTCCTCTGCTTGTAGGGTTAGCTCCCAGAAGAAAAGGATCTCAGCCTCTCTCAGACAGAGGAAGGTTTTGAACTAGTGTCTCTTGAGAATGCAAATGAAAGGAACAAGGCAGAACCTTCTGAAGAAATGTGCAGAAGAACCTGTGCAAAGTAAGGCCTAAAGATCTCTGGAATCTGGAATGGAATCCCAGATTTATGTTTCATTCTTGCAGTACTTTTAGCAAATATTGGCCAAACAAGTTGTCCAAATAACATCAACTCATTAAACTGCCATCCATATTGAGGATAACACCGTCCCACTGCTGCCAGTTCTTTTAGTAATATGATTTTTTAAAAGCAAGATTTTATGAACAAAAACTCTATCAAAAGGATAGTATCATAGCTGTGAAAACAAATACCTGTTTTAAAAAGATACCAGAATAAAGATTCTCTTAAAAGAGCCACAAGAAAGCGTGCACTTCAAGATAAGGCAGCTTGGTTACTTTGCAAATGCAGGCAGATTTGCAGGCTTCTGTTGTTAGGGGGCATAAATGACGTAAATCGCAAGCCATAAATGTCTGTTGCTGTGAAAGAGTGGGTGCAGTTTTGGGTGAGCTGTGGTGTGATGTTTCCATCTGATACCTAGAGTCAGCCAATAGCAGCAGATGATGAGAGGCTGAAGAGCACAACATGTTCCATTAGCACCTGAGGCTTGATCTCTGTGGCACATTTACTGCACGCTACACAACAAACCTCTATCGTTGCTTCATTGATGTCACTGAATTTCGTGTGTACTAACTGAAAGTATATTTATTTTATTCAGATCTTCAGTACATAGTGACAATTTCTTGAGAGGTTGCATTCACTGTACAAGAAACAGTTTTTGATGTCCTGTTGTGTGCATTGATGATGTCTAGTAGATGTGTATTTGCCTGATTTCCTTATAGTTTGCTTATAGTTGTGCATCCTACAGGATTCCCCTCCCCACCCTTTGCAGTAATTACAAATAAATGATGGAGGTTTCAATACTTTGCCACACTACTGTTTTTCTCTGCATGATTTAGAAAAATACCACCTCTAGATGTCTTAATGGGGTCATAAATATGATTATGCATTAGGTAATACGGCTTCAGCTATGTAGAGTGCTGAGAAGGATGGATGTTTCTGTTCCCTCTTCGGGGAAAGAGAAATCTGATCAGTGTTATCTCAGGATTGTAGGTGTGCTTACCTGTACTATTTTACTGCTTTTGACAAGATGTTCTCTGGAGTGAAGGGAGTACCCTGGGAAGGAGCTTTAGTTTAGGAATGGGACCCAAATGACACAAAGAAGGGATTGGTTTAACAAAGGTGATGTTATAGTTTGATCTGAGGGGATGTGGCGCTGAGGGTTAGTGCTTACTTTGCAGGAGCTCTAAGGCAGTGGCCGAGCTCATTTTGCACACGAAGCTATAAATCCAGGGGTAACCTTTTGTGACAGCTTTCTGGGGACCAAGCAGTTCAGAGAAGGGCCAGGTGCCGCTGAGTCCAAGCAGAGGTAGTTTAGGGTGTTTAGGTGGTGAAAATTGCTTTGTAAATAAGAGTTTTAAACTCCTAAGAGCCAGGCAAAGAACAGACCAAAACTGTCCTGCTTACCTACTCCTGCTGTAATTGCTGGGTTTTGCACAGTTTGTTGAATGTAAGCATATGGGTGGTTTTTGTCTCTGTTTTCTGGGCTGATTGTTTTTTCCCCTTCCTCCCCGCCCCCCCCCCCCAAAAAAAAAAAAAAAAGAAAAGGCATTTGTGATTTTTTGTTCCCAAAGAATCTAAGAGCCTGTAAGTGGCAATACCCCCCCACCCCTGCAAAAATGGCTGATGGGGTAGTATCTCAGTTTTCTGGAAACACGAATGGGAATAAAAGTCTGGCTGGGACCTGACCTGTACTTCCATTTATTTTAGAAGGTTTCCCAGAACCTCCTGTTGCCATTTGGTTATTGCTGCCCACTGAAACTTTTCACGAATGGTTCAGAGAAGACCTCTTCAGCAGCATGAGGTTATATTCCTCCAGGCAGTAGATGCCCATAAGGGGCAGAGATGACGACCTATTTCTTCAGTACTTTCTTCTTAAATCTTCTAATGTTGACTGTTGCATCCTCTGGATGTTGTGGGTTTCATTCTCCTTTCAGTTTTACTGGTTATATTGGTTTGTTACAAGGCTCATTTCCCACTGAGGCTGAATTAATTTGCAAACTGTAAGTGGCAGGAGAATCCAGCCTCTGTGTTTAATTTGTACCCTAACTCTGTGTTGCCATGCATGCCTTTTAACTCTCAACTACATAGTAAGAACAACTGAGTGAAGAGACCTAACTACAACTTTCTGATTTTCTGACACACCGGAAAATGGTTTTGTGTGTAATCCAGATTTAGATCCAGTTTATATCCAAAATACCTTCATTAAGATGATTTGAGAATTTTTGTTTTGAGTGGGAATTCTTTCTTCCTTTGCACATTATCATGCACTAGCAGAATTTAGGTCTCTGGCACAATGTAGATAAATTGTAAGCAATTAAAGACAATTGTTTTTAATGCAACAAAACAAGGTATGTGTAAGATTTTTTTTAGTACTTGCTCCAGATGGAATTTTGTGACTGTGAATGAGAAAATAAAAATTGATTATATGTGAAAAAACAATTTGATACACTTTTAATGTATCCAGTCCTCCAAATTTTGCTGGGAGAAGGGAATGTAACTGGGCTGTACTTAACAGAAAGGGCAAGTTAAAGTGTGGTTTATATCTTAACCTGCACATACTTCATTGCCATTGTCAATTGTTTTCCCTGCCACATTAATCTCTTCTGTTTTTTTCCCAGCATATTAATCTTCAGATATAGAGGACCCTAACTAAAGGAAACATATAAGAGTGACTAGTCAGACACCATCTAGCTGTAGGAGTGACTGGATTTGTTATGCTTTGGGGTTGCTGTAACCCTCTCTAGAACTGTTGTTTATGTTTTGAAGCTCTGCATATACTCACCATTTTTGCCATAGGGTGTCTAGATTGTTTGGTGAGATGGTGCCAGTGCCTGCACACCCTCTGAAAGTGGGTGTGTTCCTTAAGGCCCGGCAGAAGGATGGTCCAGGGCTTGTCGGTGAGTGACGCTGGGTACTGGAAAGCTCTCTGATTCCCAGTGAGGTGGTAGTTCTGTGAAACCACATAATGCCCAGCCGTTGTCTTGTCCTGGACCACTGTAACCATGTGTTTTGACCAGCTGTGAAAAGGATCGGCTTATAATAAACCCCAATACTATGAAGCATCCAAATTCCACCTTGCTCTTTGAACCTAACTTTTGTCTTTCCCTTTAAGCCTTAGCAGAGAGGTGTGTGGAAGCACATTGGCTCTGCAGTTGAAGACTAGTGAAGCACCTGGTCAAAGGCAGCTTTCCACAAGTCCATAACATCTTGTTATGAAGATAACACTGCAATAGCAATGTTAATTATGAGTTATGTATCTTCTCAAATCATATCACTACTAGTTTCAGAAAAGAGGATTTTCTTCTGATGGGCTCTAAATCCGAGAAAAAGTAATTAGGGTAAAAATCAAGGCCTCAAAGAGGAGACAAGGTTAGATCTAAAGTTTAGCTACTATTCATTTCTACTTATAATTAAACAATAATAGAAAACATTTAGAGTATTTAGTGTATGATGTTATTGTAGTGTTCAGAAACCTTCCAATCCTTGTTCCAACATAAATAACAATAAACTAATGTGGCTGTACCTTTCAGACTGTTAGAGATAAGATCTGTGGGCGCAGTGAGTAGTGGAAGAATTTTAATGGAATACAGAAGAAATATCTATTCATGAAACATTAAAGAATTGGTGGGGCATACTCCTTCAGTGAAGATGACTCCGAGAAAGAAGTTTCTTGATTTCTTATTTTCTGAAATAATAGTGTACATCAGTAAAAGTGATTGGAAATGAGATATAGGAAGACTGTGGACACTCTGGAAACTCCAGGGTGTTCAAAAGGTTGGCAGATACAACATAGAGCTGTGTTCTTCTGGAGTGGCAGCTGGATTCTAGTTACCAGATACTATAGGGCACCCAAAATAGCAGTAAATGCCTACATTTAGGCAAATAAATCCCACACTAGATAACTAGAACCATTACCTATGGTATTTTAAAATAAATTAGCCTTACAAGGTAGGCATAAGTCTGCTACTATAGAAAGATGATAGCAGAAGAATGGGAGGTTACTCATAACTTCTGGGAGGAGAGAAAAACTCCAAAAAGTCTATTCTGTAAAGTTAACTCCAAGTTCTTATAGTAAACATACTGAAAGAGGCTTTGAAATTAGACTTTGATTTTTAGTGAATAAATAAAAGTTGCTGATTTAAGAGGTATACAGTGATGTCTTTATAATTTATTTTATGACAACTGGATAATGGCTATCTGTCGCTCTGCTTATTATAGTGTAAAAGAAGGTTAAAATTCTTTTGAAGCTGTGACAGGGCTAGAAATTTTAGTTTTATTTGCTTATAAACTTTGATTTTTATTTAAAAATAAGATGATGAAAGAGAAGTGTTCAATATTTACTGGTTATAATCTTTTAAAAATGAAATCTAAATTGTGCAAAGCTCTAAGTGAACTGATACTGAAATCTGTAATCAAGTTGCTATCAACAGAGTGGATTAAAGTGTGAAAATCAATCTAAAATAGTTTAACATATTGAATTTAGTTCTCTGAAATAAGAAAATAAAATCTCTTTCAGTGATGTTAGCCTGTTTGTTCCGTAAGAACAGGAAGATTCTTTCTGTTATTTTATGGTATTAGCAGGGGAGAGGGTATATGTGTTTCTCTCATTATTTCTATCATGTTTAAGTATAAACAAATGGCTGGAAATTAGACTTGTATAGTATTATTTATAATAGATAGCTCTTGTCTTACCTGGACAGCACTGGTCTGGAACAATTTTGGTTGGATACTACTTCGTGAATTCAGTATGACTAAGTATGCACTAAAGATGTTGGGTGCTCACGTTCTGTTCTCTTCAGGGTAGAAAAATCCAGGTCACACTCCTCAGCACTGACCCCACAGTGACATTGGAGGCAGACCCTGGGGTGGCATACCTTCATAAAGGAGCTTGCATTAACAGCGCAGATAAGGTGTGGTGCCAGAACAGATGCACTGTGCTTGTGGGGGCCTTGTAAATGAGTTGATGAACTCTGTCTTTCAGTGAGGGCATCCACAAGCCCTTGTCCCCAACACCTGGGCTGTCTCCACTGCCAGAGCAAGCGTGGGTGCTCATGGAGACTTCAGTGCTACGATTGACTGTACAATGGAGATTTTCTCCCCGAGCTCCTATGTGGTGGTAGAGCTATGTTAACAGCTAAGCATTGGAGGTAACAAAGCTGCTGGCATCTTGGCTATGGCTGCAGCAAAATTCCCCTCATCTGTCAAAAACCTATAATCTTGCCTCTGGAGTTAAAACCTTTCTTACTACCTTGCAAACTAGTCTGCTGTCTAGCCTAGATTAAACTTCTCCCATAGCAGTATATTGCAGTTTATTTAAGTGAATATGCATATCCTTTATTTCCTACAAGGTGATGAGAACTCCCATTACTCAGTAATTTCAGAGGAAATTCAGAGCCTTTGTCACATTGCCACATTACGCCAATAAATTAAGAGCTTTTGGGGCTAATCATCTTTGTAGTCATTGAAGTGCCATACATATTTATACTTCTGGGTGAATAAGAATCCATACTTTAACAATATTGCCTTGTAATAAAAACAAATAAATGCATACTGGAAAACTAGCCTCAGTGGTGAGGGATACTCTTTGTAAGAGTTTTCCCATGCCATTGGGAAGACCCAAGTTCATTCTTAGTCGACTGAAGGAGCCTGCCTATGAACATTCAAGCAGTTTCCTTAAATTCAATTAAAGTTTGTAATAGCTTTTAGGGCTAACAGAATATTTCTGTAATTAAAATACAAAGCCCCATGATAACAGCTGTAGTTAAAGCAAATGACATTACCCAGTCATGTCAAAACCAGTGCTGTAAACAATTTTCCTGCATTAAGATTGTGGCAATGAAAGGGACTCTAAGCAGTGAAATACATGGTGCTTTGGGTGCAGCCGAGCTGGTCCTGGTCTCCCCTGCCCACCTGGGGGCTGTCAGACGACCCTGTGGCTCTCTCCATGCACCTCCTTCCCGATGGGAGCCAGGGCTCAGGGAGGAGTGTATAATGGGTGACGAGAGCAGTGCTCAGACTGGTCCCATCTCAGCCCATGGTGGGGATGTGTTAAAAGGGCAAGATCTCTCCTGCGGCCTGAGGGACCCTCCTGTGTATTTCTGTCTAGCTTCAGCTTCTGAATTGCCTTTTCTAAAGAGTAAGGGATATGAACTCTAAAGGAACTGCAATATTGACAGGTAAATTACATTCTAAATAGCTTTTGTTTAGTTACTGACAAAAGCAAAGAAATGTGTGTGTTTACAATATGCAGCATGTTTACTGGTGCCTCAGGAACAGGTGTGATGAATTACTCTCTTGAGAGATAACACAGAGTATATTCTGTGCTTTAACCTCCTTATAACTGCATAGTTTATTATGTGTCTTTTTTCCCCTAACGTGTTAGAGTATGTCTGCATGGCAGAGTATTTCACCAGGCAGAGATACTAGCTTAAGTCCTAGAAAGAGAACTGCTATATTTGTGTGGCAACATTTGTACTTCTGCTACCAAAAACTGAGCTTTGGCAAAACTTGCTATAGGTGTTTAAGAAGGTACAGTGCTGTGACTTCAAACTTTGCAAAGTGCATATTCCTGCCTGACAATAATTTTGTATTGGGGTGGTAACATCAGTGCAGAGGCTTGTCCTCGAGCTGGTTGTTTGGAGCCAAATGGGACTATGTCCCTGGTGAATCTGACGGCATGGTGCACAGGCACATACCTTGTGTCTCACTGTCATTACTGAGGTAGGAAGGATTTTTTCCCCTTTCAACACTAGCTTGTTGAGGCTCCAAGTAAACTATACAAATTTCTGAAGAGTTTGTGGCTGAGCTTGGAACTGAACCAGCATCTTTTGTGTCCCAGTCTATTGTCCTAGTCACTCTCTGTTATTCAGGGTCTGACTCAGCTCTCCTCAAACATCCTTGTTTCCATTTTTCCATTTTGTTCTGACTTTGTGTTCTCTCCCCCAGCAAACTTCTACCTCCTGTCTATTTTCCCTTCTTGCCACTCTCTATTATTCAATCCTTAAATATTCAGATAACTCAACAGAGAGTAATATAATGTTGTGGAAAAAAGCAGTTATGGTTGTATGATGCTACATAATCTCATTGCTTGTTGGATTAGAGATGACTTATTCAGTTTGATCTGTTTATGAACATGTTAACCTTTTTTTAGCTCATAACTGATCCTGTAAATTCAGTAATACTTACTTTAATTTATTAAAATTAGGCTCCTTTTCAGGAGGAAGAGGAGAATACTGAGTTCTCTTTTTGAATAAATTTATAGATTAGCCAGTATGTAGTCTCCAAGTTTGGACAGGAAAAATTGTGGAAATCATAAAATGTCATCCAAGATAAAAATGAAATTGAGGCATTCCTCTTAAACATAAGAAGTAAAAATCTTTAAAGGTGTTCTACACAGTTCTACGTTTTGAGGGCTGGGGCTGAGGGGATTAAAGTGATTATATCATAGAAGCAAAGCCAATAAACTGCAGCTGTAAACTATTGGTGAGATCAGCACTGAAAGGAGAGAGTTTGTTCTGGAGGGTGATTTCAGGCTCAAAGGCATTACTCTCAAAGCACGCAGTGTTACTAGTAAGAGCAAATAATTGCACCTCACGACATCACCGCATTGTGTCATTAACGGTGGTGCCTTTGTTTTATCTCCACATGGTTTGGGAACATCTCTTCTTTCCAGGTTAATACTGTGACATGTTGGCATTGAGCTGGCATCCTTCTTTGTTTAAAAATGCAGTTAGAGAAGCTTGCTTTGGAGAGAGAGTTTCTTCAAATTATACTGGCACTGAGATTCTACATTAATGTATTAGCAACTTCTATGCTATATAGTTACATTTCAGTTTGCAGAGGATTGGGCCAGCTCGTTTTTCCGTTTGTTCCCAATCAAACCTGCCTATAGAGTCATAATTATATGATGTTTGCATGTATTAGGAAGGGGAGAGGGTAGAACAGTTTAAAGCTCTGTATTTTTTTGTGATTTGTTTTATGGACAACATTCTGATTTTCCTACAGTGAAATCAGTTTTCCTCTATTCTTTTCCCTTTCTTTCACCCATTTTATTCTCCTTTTCATGCAAGCTGGACAGTGGAAACAGACTTTTTTGTTTGTCATGTTTCTACGTTTTTCCTTTCTAACTGCAATGTTACGGCTTGCCAGCAATAGTAAAATCTTAATGAGGTATTTGAGAAGTCCCAATGGAGGACCTGCCTTATGCAAAGCAAATACAGAAAAAATGCAGGAAATATGCCGGTCAGTATTTACCTTTATGGATTGTCCTATCACACACAGCACAGAATTGTTCATTTAGTCATTTGTATGATTATCCATGACAAATATTTTTCACATAATTTTATCTTTCCTAGTAATTCCTCATAGGTAGGTAGGCGGTTTCAACCAGGCACTTGATCAAAGTAGCCCTGACTTCTGAGAATAATCAGATCTGTTTTGGAGATTCACACCCACTTCTAACCTTTGCAGATCATGAAATAACTACTGTACCAAAAGTTTTGCAGTACGTGTAAGCTTCTCTTTTCAAAGACTACGCTTCTCTGCTGTGTTGCTGAGACTGCCTCTTTAGAGTGAGAGCAATGAAAAACCAGGACCTGAAGGGTCCTCTCTCCTCGCCTTTTTTTCTAAGCTCTTTTCCTCTTATTGCAGTAATTTCTGGGCTTTGACAGTAGCTGAGCTTTCAGCAAACCAGTGCATGACAGCACCCTCAAAACAAGAAAACTCAAGCTAAGTCTTGCAGCTGAAACGTTTTAGGCAGTCTGAGCAGTGCCTGACTTTTTGTATGAGGGTTATGCTCACACTGCTCTCTGGTAAACTGTAAACGCCCAAAGAGGGGAAGGCAGTGGCCATGGGGTGAGCTGTAAATACAACAGTCTGTGAATCAAACCACTCTCTCTCTCCCACCCTTTCTAGAAATCTATCAAGCTGGCAGGCTGCCCTGCTCGAAATAAATGTGGAAAATATTATGTAACTTTGCCCTGTGCACTGCGCTGACAGCGTAGGCACTAGGCAGGTTTTAGTTACACTATCTGCTGCGGCTATTTTTGGTGACCACAGGCCTCCCTCTTTAAATTTATGTCTCTATTTCCTTTCGCCCACCCTCTTATTTTTTTTTTTTTTCACTGAGGACAGAATGCAACTCAACATCTGCAAACAGGAAAACAACACCAGCAAAGCTGTTTAAGGGCAGGCTATTCCTTTTTGAAAAATACTGACAGAAGGAGGGATATATAGCCTCTAAGTAACCATAGCCAAGCGCTGAAACAGCCCTCTCTGATCCCCTCCCCGGGAGTTGTATGCTGTGTCAATACCTCCCTCTGCTGAGAGCTCTACATTCTTTCTCTCCCGCTTGACTATTTTTTTCCTGTGACAGGACTTACATAGATCAGGAGCAATCTGTGATATATAATAGAGCAGCCTGCTTACTGCAACACAGCTGCCTTACCAAAATTATACACTCCGGGGAGTGCATCAACTTAAACTATTCGTCCTCCCCCAGCAGGACTGTTTGCAGGCTTGAATCTGAGATCAGGAAAGGATGATAATTCAGAGGCAGATGACTTTTAAAAATACTCTTTAAGGAACCTCCGTGCTGGAATTTAGGCATTGCCGAGGGACAATCTGTTTAGTGCCAATTCTATGTGCATGTGACTTAAAGCTTCGATTTCTTCCCTTGAGTTTTACTTTCTTATCTGATTTTTTTCTAGAAATAGTAAAATTACAGTATGGTTTGTGATATATTGTGCTGCATAAACTACCAGGTAGGACTTCGAGAGTTGTATTGCTCAAGCAGACTGAATTATCTTGATGTCTGGAAGATCTATGAATCATCACAGCTACAGCTGGTGTAGATTTTAGGGAACTTAAAGTTAGGACCTCTGTTTGTCAGAGACTACAGGAAATTTTGGCCAGTGTTGCAGGAGAGGATAACACATTGCAAAGCAATAGCTAAGCTGTAGCAGTTCACAGCTTGTTTTCCTTAGTATTTCCTCATTAAGTTCAGGAGCTGTGTCAGAAGCAGTTGAGTCCTCTTTCTATTTGGTGGGCAGATGGCAACCATACTTCACATCGACCTTGGCTTGGAAGTACAAATGAGGTCCACTGTATTAACTTTTCAATAGCACTTTTTAATGTCTTACGGGATTTTGGTGATATTAAGAATGAGAGGAGGAATAAAGCACACAATCAAATAAACATCTGGGGGAGAAAAAAAAAATTGTACAGGCAAATTGTCCTGATTGGCCAGGGGTTAAAAATCACATAAGACAGGGAAAGGGTAGAAGGCAGACGATAGGGAGCAGGAAAGAGCACAGCTGTAGGGGATAAAAACACCTGGGGGAAGATAATATAAGGAGAAGGAATCATCATTTGGTGAAGTTTTCAGGAAGGTGTTATCTGTGGAGATTTGTGAGGAGGCTTGACCGTATGAAAGAAGAAATAAAGAACTACCTTCCACAGAAATGAGTGTAGGAGGTAGGCTTTGGAGAAAGTGGCTGGAGCTTAGCTGAAAGTGCATTGTGAGGTTGAGGCTTTACGGCTCTTGGGTGAATGGTTCTTCTGGCTGGAGAGGGCTTGACCAGGGACGTACAGCTTGCGAAACACCAGCCCGTCTGCATGCTGTAGAGAAAAAGAGGTGCCAAAGGTAGCTGTGTGTGATCCATTAAGCATTAGGGTAGTGTCTGGCTGGCTTTTTAAGTTGGTTTGTTAATTACTGTGTGGAATATTGCACTTCCTTTTGCCTTACTTCTTGGGTATTTATAATTAGTAGAAAAATATTAGTGAAAATACTGGGTATACCAGAGGAATATTTTGGCATGTATTTGCACTTGACCTTTCCTCAAAATGACATGATACAATTTAGAATTTGTTTTGATATTAAGTCCCTGTTAAGCAGGTACAATAAGTTACTGGATCTGGCTGTGACTTGCTAAACTGGTAAATAAGAGGTACAAAATTACTGAAACAGGTGGGGGGAAAAAAGAAGCTGAACTGATTTTTGTGGACTTAAATGCTTTTTGGATGGTGCCTAAATTTCCAGCATTAAGTTGGATTTTTTATTCATAAGGAAAGATGGGGTGTTTTTTGTCTCTGATTTTCCTTTTTCATAGACCACAGTGCATAAAGGTAACTATAGACGAAAGTAAGTAGCTTTGTGACTGAACTGCTGTGTAATTGATACATCATATAAGCACTATTGTCCCTTAAATTAGCTTGTGTTTTGCATAAATTTCAGATGAATAGGGAGATGGATCTTAGATGATAAGGCTTGTGCTTTAGTGTTTTCTTAGATACTCTAACTGCTCAGCTGAATGTTTGAAAAAAAAAAGGCGCTAGATTTAGAGTTCTTTGGGTGCCTACAAAATGCACATCCTAGCTGTAATAGAACAGTCAGAAACACATCTGTAATACTGTGAGTATGTAGTTGTCTTCACTTGGCTGCGTGACAAAGTCTAGAGCAGTGATTCAGTGGGAGTCTGCTGCTGGCCTTGGATCTCCAGAGCTGGGTTCAGTTCTGTCCATTTGCTGGTGATGTGCATAACGACACTGAGGTGTTATGGGCTGTTCTTGTCTGTGAAAATTGGGCTTTTTTCCCCCTATGTAAAACAAAAAGCGAATGAAGAGAAATACAAAGTCTGGATGGTCCAAGAGTTGATTGTTATGCCTCTACTAAGAAAATGAGTAGCTTATAAATAGTAACTTTATTCAGGTACACTAGGCAAGTATGTTCTCTCTTGTATTGGCAAAAACCTTATGTAAGTGTTTCCACTGGAATAGCTACCCCTGGGTTATGCTGCTAAAAGATCATTCTTATACTTGGCTTGGTGAGTTTTTTTTTAACGGTAGTTGCTCTCTACAGATAGAATATCATATTCTTCAGAGACCCATCACCTACTTTTCTTTTTTTCTCTCTTCCCCCCCCACCCCACCAGCTGTGTGAAATAACATCTTAGAAGACATTTAAGAAACAGCCAACAGTAAATCCATGTTGCTGAAATTCCAGTAGAAGGCTATTTTTTGTCCTCTTAGGATCCAGAAGAGGAAGAATAGTGCAATGGCAAGTGTGAAGGAATTTATTTTTGAGACTTATTTCTGTTCTACTATGTGCTTCAGCGTTGCCATAGGTATTTGTTGGGCATGTCTTACAAAGATGCAGGTGAAATCTGTGATGCAATGTCCTGCTGTTCATACGATCCATTCTAATGATATTAGAGATAATAATACTATAGCTGCATGCTTCATTTTCTTGGAAAGTGTATCCTCCATTTTTCTGAGTATATATTTTCTGCCTTTAGAGTGGGAATATCATAACAGGTAAAGTTATGTAATATGAACTTACCATGTCTGCATTATTAGTAGCACTTGCTGTCTTGGTTCTATAGTAGGTACTCTGTTTTTGGCACTCTGGGTATGCCCTTAGTTATTTGTGTTTGAAAGGTGGGTAAGTGTAAGTTATGTATAGGATTTGGTAGCAAGTTGCTGCTGAAGTGTTTATAAATCTTGTCTCAGCATTCTTTGAGAAGATTAAGGGTATTTTTGCCAAGCAGGGAGGCGAGAGCACATGTGCTTGTGTTTCCTAAATACAAATGTTAGTACCCTACACATGCTTGAAACACGTGAATACGTAAGGTATCTAGAACAACTTGTTGGGAGTGTACTTATCCTTCAAAAGCAGAACATCTGCATGTTCGTGTCTAGCAGCCATCAGAAAGTAAACCAAAAGACTCAAGGAAATGGACTATAAATCAGAAGGGATCATTATTAGTTATGCTAAATGCTCACTGAAACCTGAGACCAGGCAAATCTCAGCTGGTTTCAAGTTTTCCTACAGTTGAAACCTGGTTTCAAGTTTTCCTACAGTTGAAACTCAGATCAGGTTCCTTGAGAGTTCAAGAATTTCTGAGCAAACCTAGACCTGCTGAACGCTTAGAACTTGAATAGTAACTTTACAATATGTTTTCAAAGCACTTGTTAGAAACATTAACTAATTCCCACAGCACCAATGTGATTTAGAAGAAGTATGGTTAGTCCTCTCTTAAATATCAGCCCAGAGACAAGCAGAGTCTTTTTTTTTTTTTTTTTTTTTCTTTTTTTGAACCTTTTAGTATGTAACGGTGCAGCTGTTTGCACTGTTGCAGCAAAGTATTGTATTGGACAGCTTGTCCAAGGCATCTTGGTGAAATCTCTAACAGCTGTAATGAAAGCTAGATGAGCTTTTTATAAACAATGCTTTGTTAAAATAGTATAGGAGTCTCTTTTTGTAAATTGTTTTTACTTTAGTATGGTTGTCTACTCCTTAGATTGTTAGGTGAAAAATTAAAAGGAGCATTTGTGGATAAACTATAATTTGTTCGTTAAATACTGTGATTTCCATTGTGCTTCTTTTGTGAGTACTCCCTAATCCAGTGGCTACAAAGCCTGCTGAGAACTTTTGAGAGAGACATGGAGCATTTAGATGAGAATATTTGAGTGAATGTTTATTAATGTACATCTGCCAATTATTTCTTTTTAGCCAGCTTCCATAAGAAAAAAAAAGGTCTGCATTATCACATTTGAGTGAGTAATTTGAGTAATTCATTTGAATGCGTAAGGTTCTGTGTGCATGCACATCTCCTCTTCCCTTGGTCCCCAAAGGAATTACACAATGATCATGTGCAAAAGACTCAGGATGGCTTCTTCATTAAGTCACTGAGTAGGAAATCAGGAGAGTTAACTCCTGTTCCCGACCCTGTAAAAGTTCTTGCTGGTGAATCTGGGAAATCCACTTAGGAGAACTGAGGTATGTGAAATCGATCAGTAAAAGAGCCTGGAGTAATTTCACTGTTGTATCTGAATGCTTCAAATTGGCACGGAAATTAAAAAATATTACTTAAACGGACTTTGAAGCCTTGAAATGTATGTGCCCAAGTACATAAAATATTAAAAACAACCCCCCCCAAACTTGGATTATAGACAGGTGTTGCTCCCCCCCCCCAAAAAAAAAAAAAATCTTGCCCACTTTTCAGTTAGAAAAGCAAATTTAGTAACATTAAGCAGATCTGTATCAGTTCCATTAATTGTTCCTAAAATGTTTGTAGACTCCTTTATCAAGACTTAATTGTTTTGCTTGAAATGTCCTCTCTTAACATGTTGCTTGTTCTCTGGCTATTTTTAATGACTGTTCGGTTTACTTACAGTCTTAAAACTTTGCTCAATCTGAAATGTTTTTCTTTCCAAAGGTGCCAGAGAACTGAATTTCCTCTTATCCTTTGTTCTGGTTAGTTATATGGACATGCTTTTACTATCTGTAAATGCTTTGGATGCTGTGTTTTATTTGTAGTGTCAGCATGCCACCATGTCTGTACCCCATGAGCAGGGATTGTAGTCCTAGGATGGTGGGGGTTAGTACAGTTTGGTATCCTAAGGTTTTGCCTCCTTAATAAGATTTGGAAACTTTTTGTACATTGTGCTCATAAATTCTTGTAGTCTTTTGTGGATTTCTGGGTGTCTTACAATGTGTGAGCTCATTGCTTTTCCACTAAAACTCTGACAAGAAAGTGTCTCAGTTTCCAGTCTCCTTAAGGGAACATCCCATATACACTAGAAAATATTTCTGCTAAGTTGGTTCTCCTTCCTTTTTGTTTTGTTTTGTTTTGTTTATCATCTCAATAATAAGAAGAAATGCTTAACAGGTCTCTTGCCCTAAGTAGTTGTCCCCTTTAAATATAGACTTTGGAATCACTTAGGCCACTTTAGGTCGCAGGAAACTTGCCTTAAAACAAATCCAGTCAAAATAGAGTTGTTAGATATCTGTCTAAAATTTTCTTCTTCCTCTGCCATAGAGACAATATACTGTGAAGTCTGCATATAAATTATTGAGTAATACCTCAAGAATGTAAACCTATCTTCCAAAATGAGGAAGTAACACAAATATGTAAAGGACCACATCTCTTATTAGCTGCACCAATTAAATTCTATTTGCAACCCAACCCAGTTCCCTTCTCCAGATCTTCCTCCAGCTCCAGTCTGTCACCTTGTTGCTCCTCAGTGGCAAGGACTTCAGGCATCTATTTTTGCACATGTTTCTCTCAATTCGGTGACAGCAGCGGGTGCTAGGGAGTGAAGCAATTGGCACTGGTCTATCCACCTCTAAGGTGTCCATTCTGTCAGTCTGGGGTGAGCACACAGGACCAACTTTGTATTTGTAAACCTTCATTGATAACTGCACCTGTGTGGCTGCCCAGGTCAGTTTGTCTTTGAGAGAGTGTTTCATCACCATAGCTATCTGGCTTGGCATAAAATTGAGGGACATGGCCAGTTTCTGACTTGGTTCTGGCAGTCTGAAAAGACTTTACTGCAAGACACCAGCTTGCAAAATCCAGCTAGGCTATAGCTTTGCTTTTGGACAGTTATCAGGAACCTGGAGCAAGGAAGAATGTCTAAATCCTGCCTAATGTATCAGTAAAATAGCTAATAAAAGAGAATGATTTCTTCTCATTGATAAATATGCTACTTCTGAGAGTTTGGGATTAAAGAAGCTGAGATTCCTTACACAGCTGCTGTTTTATAAACCAGCTACAGGCAGTACCTTCACAGGCATTACCCTTCGATTTGGAGGAGGAGAACCCGATAAGGCCATTGGTATCTGTGCTTTAAAAATAAGATCATTGGAGTCTGAAGAAAAAAATGCAAGGTAAATGAGTCCACTTTTAAATGCCACTTTTAGTGGTCATGTAGCTTGGAAACTGGGGAAGAATATTGTTTATGGTAGACTAATTGACATGAAATATCTGAGACAGATGAGACTAGAACTTCTGTTCTATCAACTGTTTACGGTAGCATGGATGTGATCTGTACAGATCTGCTCTCAAACTTGAAAGCGAACATTTTCTAGTTCAGATTAACCTGGTCTGAAACTCAGATTTTGCCCTGAAGATGAGGCCATGTCCTCAAATGCTGAGCTGTATTGGCTCTGAAGTTTGGGCCAATGTTTATTGTTGCAGTAATGCCGTCTAGGCTATAACCTTTGTTCAGCTGACACATATCATTGTCCCTGCTCCAGATACCAACAAAAGGCTCTTGCAAAGATGTCTTTTCTTACTCCATTCAGTGTGTTGCTATGAGTAGATGGACAGGCATGCAGGTGAATACTGCCTTTTAGATGAAATAATTAAAATTGAAATAAGAGAAATGAAAAACTTCTTTCTGATTAGCTGCATAGTCCTGATATTGATGTGAAAACGGGAGGTAGCTGAGAACAGCTTTTGAGTATTCTCAGTCCTTTGGATGGCCAAAGGATCTATGTTCCTAGTTAATAAAATAGTGATCATTCAAGCTTTGACATCTCTGAATGAATAGGGCTTTACTGATAACTGTATATGAATTAAAGGACAGAACTCAGTGGTAGAGGCTCTTTCAGAAGTCCATGCAAAAATGTATCTGCTTCAGCCAATCTGTTATATGCACCTGGCAGAAGACAGCAGAGAGATTGATGGAGACAAGGTGGAATGCAAGGAAACAATAGCACAGGACTGATCAGGATGGTGTGGGGCAACCTTCCTCGAAAAACAGTTTAATTCTTGCTGAGTTTTCTAAAACTTATCATGATAGGAGAACTTTGACAGGAGATTTCAAGAAGGATGAAGTGGATGTTTGTGGAGAGCTTCCTCCATAAATGAAGACACCACTAGTGTGCCTATCTGGTAGAAAGGTGATGGGAGTCAGAGGTCAGCTGGAGGTGGCTTCTTGATAATAAATGAGAAAGGCTTTGAAAGTAGGGGCAGGGAGCTTGTATTTGAAGTAAGAGGAAACAAGAAACAGGAACTAACAAAAGAATTTTAAGTGTGAGCTGACATGGTAAAAACAATTGTGTAGGTAAGAGATCCCAAAATATCAGATGCTCTAGATGAAAAGATAAAGTCAAAAAGGCTGCTCAAACTTGAGTAAGAACAAAAGTTTTCAGATAGTGCCTGGTACAACTGAAGAAAGCTCTGCTCCGGTAAAATTAAAAAGCTGGGTTTGGCCATGCTAAATTTGACTTCGTCAAAAACTAGCCAAAACCTTTGTTTGTACAACAGGAGGCAAGTCTGAAACAAAGGTGACAGTCTGAGAAGTCCACATAATGAGACCTGGACAGGCTGGAGAGCTGGGTGAAGAGGAACCTCATGAGGTTCAACAAGGGCAAGTGCAGGGTCCTGCACTTAGGGAAAAATTATCCTAGGCACCAGTAGAAGCTGGGGGCTGACCTTCTGGAGAACAGCTCTGCAGAGAAGGACCTGGGAGTGCTGGTGGATGACAAGTTGACCATGAGCCAGCAATGTGCCCTTGTGGCCAGGAAGGCCAATGGTCTCCTGGGGTGCATTGGGAAGAGTGTTGCCAGCAGGTCGAGGGAGGTGATCCTGCCCCTCTACTCAGCCCTGGGGAGGCCTCATCTCCAGTACTGAGTCCAGTTCTGGGCTCCCCACTACAGGAGAGACATGGAGCCACTGGAGAGAGTCAAGCATAGGGCTACGAAGATGATCAGAGGGCTGGAGCACCTGCTCTGTGAGGAACGGCTGCGAGAGCTGGGCCTGTTCAGCCTGGGGAAGAGAAGACTGAGGGGGGATCTTATCAATGTGTACAAGTACCTGAAGGGAGGGTGTCAATGGGACGGGGACAAACTCTTTTCAGTTGTCCTGTGTGACAGGACAAGAAGCAATGGGCAGAAACTGAAGCACAGGAAGTTCCACCTGACCGTGTGGGGGAATTTCTTCCCTGTGAGAGTGATGGAGCACTGGAACAGGTTGCCCAGAGAGGTTGTGGAGTCTCCTTCTCTGGAGATATTCAAGGCCTGCCTGGCTGCAACCCTGTCTAACATGCTGTAGATGACCCTGCTGAGCAGGGAGGTTGGACTAGATGATCTCCAGAGGTCCCTTCCAACCTTACTGATTCTATGATTCTAAGGTAGCTGTTAGATCAGGGAAGGGGAAGTACAGGTTCTCAGGTCAGAAGACACTTCTGTACTCAACTGAAACCAGTCTTCAGAATGTGTAGAAAAGAGATTCTTTAGCATTTATGTTTGATTTGGAAGAGTAACTGTAACAGAGACGCTGCTGTGTTGGCTTAGAGTTAAGCGAGACAGAAGTGGTAAATGGGGCCAGTAATCTATTTTTCCTTTTTCCTAGGAAGGATGATAAAATTGCAGGTTGGAAGGGATCTCAGGAGGTGCCCAGTTCAGCCTGCTACTCAAAGCAGGCTCAGCTGTGAGGTCAGGTTGCTCAGGGTCTTGAAAAACCTCTAATGATGGACACCGTACAGCCTCTACAGTCAGCCTGCACTGCTGTTTAACTCTCCTCTTGAATAAGGTGATTTTTGTTATATCCAGTCTTAAATTCTCTTGTTTCAATTTATGCTCTTTGTGTCTCATCACACATCTCTGTTTAGTGTGTCTCCATCTTCTCAATAATCTCCCCATAGGCAGTGGGAGGCTGCTGTTCCCCTGACAAAGCTGCCCCCGACCTACCTCTTCTCCAGGCTAAATAAGACCCATTTACTTAGCCTCTCCTCACAGGGCAAGTGCACAAATACTGATTGTCTTGATGGCTCTCCTACTTGTATCATCAACCAGAGGATGGAGATCTTGAAGTGAAAAGGGAAGGTGCCAAAGACAACTAGGGTAGACAGAAGGGATTAGAAAACTTTTGCTAGGAAGGGATATTTTTCTAATTTCTCACTCTCACTGTTGGGGAACGTGGAAAGATCATATGTGAAGAGGAACTGAGGCAGGATTAAGCAAGAAGCTTAATGTGTCGATTGGAGGTGCCAAAAATAAAAAAGGAGGCAGGACTGCAGAAGATAGCTGAAGGGAATAAAAGCTTGTGGCATTTCTGCTTGACAGGATGAAAGGAAAGATGGAAAAAGATACGGGCTGGGAACTATCATTCTTCAGGATTTTAAACTGAGACTAAGATGACACAATGAATTCATTATAGTGAGAAACTTCTTGAACTGGTATAAATTTTCAAGCAATCATTTAAGTATGGTATTGTCCTTTGTGCTGTGTCTACTGTCCTTGCTTGTCACTTATTAGGACTAAACTCACATAAATCTAAATACTGTCTGTCACATTACTAGGTGCACATAACTCTTGAATGAATACTAGCCTTTCTCCAAATTCTGAAAGCTGCAGTTTGAAAGCACTGACCAAATTCCAAAATAAGAGACTTCCAGGCATTTGCTAAGGCTTCCTCTCAACTGCTCCGGGGCCCATTCAGATCTTTGCATCAACGCTGCTTTGTTAAATACAGTATATTTTTACTATCCTGTGGCAGTATATTCTAATTAGAATGCTCTGTCCTGAAATGACTGCAGGTAATACAAGTCAGTATGATGCCTAAGTACTACATTGAATTAATTCATCTTACTATATTTGTGATCTTTGAGCTGTGCCTATATTAAATCAACTATTTCAGAACAGAACAGTTTGTCGCAAGATCTGGCTAATATAGGGGTTACGTATTTTAGGTTACGTGGTATGTTTGAATTTTTTGAGGTTGTTTATGGTCCCTTGATATCCATAAAACTGCTGCTTGTACTTGTGACAGGACTGCTAGCATACATAAATAATGTGTGTTCTTTCTTCTTTACTTCCTGATGGGTAATTGGTGTATTGCCCAAAAGCCTAGCTCCAGAAGAAGCAGTACACTGGAAAATATTAGTCTTCCAAGTGATTCGGCTAATAAAAATGTTGATCAAGCTTAGAAAAGCTTTAGCATCATTGCCTATAGAAGCTTGTGTCACAGAATAAATATGAGCATGGGTTCTAACCTACGCTGTTTCAAAGAGCTCTTTTGGCCTCATCAGAGAATAGTAAGCTATGTTTGGTCTGCATGTATAGATTTGGACAGGAAAAAGATGCTGAAACACTTTGATTCCATAGGTTTATAGACTGTGTGTTTGAAGAGGAAATACAGAAAAATTTCCAAAGCTGTTCCAAACAACACAGGAGAGGTCTACATTTCAGGCACTGTTAGAAGATGAGGGCAAGTATCTTTAGTAATTGCTTATTATAATGACTGACTTAACACATGTGTGGGCAAACAAATGTCTTTTTGGCATACCTGACTGCAAGCACAAAATGTACTGCTGTGTCTAGAGTTTTCATCTATAGTATTCAGAACTGGATGTAATTGGGACTGAATTTCATTTCACCACCTGTTTTTCTTCAAACTGGCAAGCTGTTTTGTTCCCTGCTGCTTAGTCTCCCATTTGGCTATTATTTCTCTCCTGGGGGGGGGGGGGGGGGGGGGGGAAGGGGGAAATTGTTTATCTTTGGCTCTGAAAACTTGCTTTTGTCCCTCGACTGCATGCTTTTTATGTGCTTTTTCATTATGTTTACTTGTATGTGAGCACTCTTATTTTCCCTGCTTATGCTTTACTAAGGAAAACTGCAAAGAAGTTAACTGAAGAAAAAACAGTTCTCTGACAGGGAATTTCATGACATATTAAAGGCCAAATTCTATCCAAATTGCTGATCTGAAGGACATTCATCTGACTGTAAAGATTTCAAGAAGCTTAGTATGTTTTGTGTGAGGCTTTTTGAATGCTGAATTTTAAATGTAATGTCATTGACCTCAGTGGAATTGCTCTTTCTTTCACTTGGCCATGTAAAATGAATAGCTATATTGCCATGATTGATTAATTTTATTCCTTTGGTGTAAGAGTTGTGGTTCTTCACTGTGTGGTTACATCCTGTGCTCCGGGGTTTGCCATCAATTGAAATCTTGATCTGTAGGCAGGATGCCTTTCTGAAAAATATACTTTGTTTAGTCAGATGTTTTGGACTTAAAGCAGGATTTGCTGGGTAAAACCATCCTTGGTTTATGCAAGACGTCAGCCTAAGTGATCATAGGTTTCTTTGTTTCTGCTCCTTGTGAAACTGTTACTGACTTTCAGGCAGTGGGAAATCCTCATTTCTGTATAAAATGTCGAGTATCTTACCCTTTTTCCAAATAGGAACACTGGGACACTGCAGTTTTGTACATTTAACAGACTCAAGAAGATTCCTCTTTGATGTGTCTAGAGACTCCATCCAAGTAGATCTTCCAGGATTGCAGTCTACTGCTGCAAGAACATTTTTAGATGGGCAATAGCTAAACTTGGCAACAGCCACTTTGCAATCTTAAAGCATGTAGCTGCTAATTCATGATCTCTTCCCTCCTTGAACAAAGTGGGAATGTTGCAAAAGCTTAGCTGAAGAGCAACTGGGACAGGAAGCCAAAAAGGAGACAATGTGCCCTGGTGTCTTTTTTTTTAATTTGCCACAGTTTGTGGACCTGTTTTCATTGAAGCTGATGATAGAAAAATTATTGTTTTGCTTAGTGGAATATGTATATCTTAATTATATCATTGTCTTAATATGTTTTGCAGCTATTATCACCTAGCTCTAGAACTACAAGGGTGAGATCTTGAACTGTACAAATAAATAATTGAAAGTAAAATCATGAACTGGAGGGGGAGACACTTTGTCCCTCTCCCTAGGTATGGTGGATTTTTTTTGTTTGTTTGTTTTGGAATGAAGTAATTAATATTAGCTTTTCCTGGGCCCCGTGGGATGATCTTTAAGTAACTAAAGTAACTACTTCACTGTTAAGCCTTGATTATTAAGGCAGAGCAGAAATGTGCAATTCGTAACTTTTTGAATGTATACATTTTTTATTTCCAGCAGCTCCAAATTTTTCTCCTATCATCTGTATGGGTGTTTGTATGAAGTCCTTACTCTTGCTGTATTCTATCGTTCATGTCACATGGTTGCCACTACCTGGTATAGTTTAATTTTTCAGAGCCTTGGTGTTCACTGTACAAGAGCTGCCGTGTGCTTATACAGTATGCTCCACAGCTGCTCAGGCGTGACTGTGCTGTGAATAGCAAGATGTAAGCACCGAGCCCTTCAACATCAGTCCATTACATCAGAAGTGTGAAACTGCTTCCGGAAACCAAATGGGTACCAGGTTCAGAATGTGCCTTCCTGTTTTTCTACTGTTTTCTGAGTTGAACCTAGAGTGTAAACAGACCTTTGTTTTTGTTCCTTTTGCTTTGTACTTGTCTCTCTATATGGCAGCTCTTTCTCCAACTATCGGCAGAGAAGCAAGGTTTTTCCTTAGAAAGAACGCTGTAAATGTAGTAGGCTTCCACGCTACCAAACCATAGGCCAACCTTCAAGCTCTTTGAGCTAAATTGACTGCCCTTGTGTAGTGGTTTTGTTTGAGTAAAAGGATGTCAAAATTTTTGATTCTAATGAATTTTTAAAGCATGCATGATTGTTTATTCTCCTGCTACGACATTGTACAATGAAAACATTGACTTTTTTTTTATTACTCAGGCTCAACATCTAAGCAATAAGGAAGTAAAGCAGAAAATTTATTCAGGAAAATCTGACTGTATGATATGTACAGTCAAAGTTGAAGCTGGATGAATTCATACTAAAATACCACAGGCAAAATTGTAATGAAAAAGTTAATTTAGCTTAAATGCAGCTTACCTAATGATGCAAGGGTTTGCCATCAATTGAAATCTTGATCTGTAGGCAGGATACCTTTCTGAAAAATATGCTTTGTTTAGTCAGATGTTTTGGACTTAAAGCAGGGTTTGCTGGGTGAAACCATCCTTGGTTTATGCAAGACGTCAGCCTAAGTGATCATAGGTTTCTTTGTTTCTGCTTCTTGTGTAACTGTTACTGACTTTCAGGCAGTGGGAAACTAGAGATTAGATGTGTTAAAATGCCATATATATAATCCTGCTGCCAAATCAGTAAGTAAAAATAAAGGCTGAAGATTGAGATTGCAAAGGGAAGCATTTGGTGCCTGGCGAATGAGGGAATGCATGTGTGATAAATCCCATCCCATCCCTTCCATGCATTTTGAGGTAGTTCTTACACACACACAATAATGACTGTATGTTTATATATATATATGTGTTTGTTTTCTAATCTAAAAGGCAATTGATCCAGGGTCTCCCTGCAGGACTTTTGTTTTCTACTTTTGTGCATTTCCTAACGGTTATTTTGTGGTGTTAATATCCTTTTAACAGTCTTCACTCTTGGGTGCAAGCACCACAGTAAAACCCCAAGGACATCCTTTCTCCAGAGCAGAACCTCTTAGTTCCTCAGTCTCTCCATAGCCTACCCTAAGCTTTTGGGACAAAATAATATTCTTTTGATGTGTTTAAGCTCTTCAGGGATTTGCTGGTTTACCAAGAGCAGACATAGTCTCTGCTTTCAGATCCCCAAACAAGGGAGACTGAAAGAGGTATTACATTAAATAAAATACAAAAAAAGGGGGGGGGGGAGTAATGTGAATCATCCATTTCCTCTCAGGCTTGAACGTATTCAGATGCTTTGTAGGCACTAGTGTGCACAGTCAAGTCACAGGCAGAAGTTTTAAGTGGATGAAGCTTGTTTAAAATTTCCCATTTTGAATAGTATACACAAAATCTGGACGTTTGAGGCATGTCAACTTGCTGTTGTAAATTTGTCATCGTATCTTTCAAGGTAAGAAAGATGACAAAAAGAAAACCAAAGAACAAAAAAGCTTCTTGCATCTGAATTTCCCACTTTTGGTTATTGAGGGGATGGATGGAGAGATACAAGTGTGTGTCTGTGTGTATATGTAGTTATTACATTGATGGTCTGGGCCCTATGAATTCTTAAAAGTAGAGTCTTCATCTGAGCCTGAATTTTTTCAGAAATGATTAGAAAATGCTGGGTTACAATTTTCAGAGACTGCCTTGTAGTCATATTCAGAATGACATATACAAGTTCCTTGATATTTTTTTCCTTGTGAAATACTCCATGGCTCCTCTTGATCTCAAGTTGGATACCCAAACTACTAGTGACTTTAAAGCTGTCCAAAGGAACAGACTAAAGTGAAAAAAAATGGAGATTTCTTGGTAGGTCACTAAAATTCTGGTGATATCTGTACAACTGAATGCTTTGTTTTACTGTTCAGACAGTAAAGAAGTAAAGAAGACAGCATCAGTAAACAGCAAGTGAAGTATCAAAACTGGTTGGATTTCTTCCCCCTCTTACTCTTTCCCCCACCCCTCAAAGCCAGGTGATAATCTTATATTTGAGAAGTCCTGGGAACTGTCAAGAGCTCTGCTGTCAAATGATTTCATGGCACACAGTTCAGCATGAAGTTTTATTGTGAATAGTGCTCTCAGAAGTGAAGCAAAATAGATTGTATTTCATAGTATCTGTGTTGTTTCAGGTTTTCTCCTCCTTATGCAACTTTCCATGTTGGTGTTGATAGACTTATCTAAATTTCTAGAAAGCTCAAAGTGTATCCAGGAAACACTGGAGAGAATTTGCTAACAATAGCATCTTTACAGAAACAAATAACAGCTAATTTAAATACTCCTTGTTAATCACTGTTAAATTGCCATCCTTATGGTAATCGCCCCTGGATGTTGATTCTTTAAAGGCAGGTTATGAAAACAGGTTGGCCGTTGGTGAATCGTGAACTCTTCCCCTTAGCGAGGAAGGACACTAGAGCTGTAGCCTCGGGGGAACACAACATGACTGCTGCAGTCTCTGCTGTAACTGATGGCAGTTGAGAAGGGCCACGTGTTACCACTACGACCCATAGGCTTGCACCCCCTCCCTCCCGCTTCTGTTATCCCAGATCTAAATTTACAGACATCCTAAGATGTGGGCTGATACTTTGCTAATTAGAATGCAGCTCACGAAAGTGAGAAGTGGTCATAGTTCAGCTACGGACCCCAAGGGAAAGGGGCAAGTTGATACTGTGGACCGGAGCACGGGATGCTGGAGGCCCCTTGGGCAGAAACGTGTGTGTTGGTGCAGGGCAGTCCTTACTTTCAGCATTCGTACTTGTAAACACTGCCTCCTTTTAGCAGCTTGCTTTTTGACTTCCTCGGTTATTGAGATGTCCTTCTGACAACCACTACATTCGAACAGAATAACTTACAAGCATATTGTAATTATTCCCTTTGAGCCTTTGCACAGCATGGGCAATAACAGCTATTTCTATTAGTACAGGGGAGTTTCCCCAAGGCAGCTATTCATACCTCTGCACAAATGTTTTTAGAAAGTTATGTACAGTCCCTCTTTTATACTGCAGTAAAAGTTTTGTGGTTTAAACCTCTTAGAGGATGCTTATATATAACTAGACTGAAAATCCCCTTATGTGACTGTTGTTAGTGGCTAGACAGGTTCTTCATATTTTTATTGTAAGGTTGAAGAACTACTATGAGGTGCTATTTGGCAAAGATGCTAGTTAGGAAAAAGGTTTATAAAGTGCTGTGTAATCCATACATACCCTAACTGTCCTCTCTAAATCTAGGAGTGAGTCTGTTTAAACTGCTTATAAACGCTCATGCTACGTAGGGGGGATTGATAACCTTAAGAGCTGTGGAACCTGGGTGCTACTCTATTTTGGTAGACAATCTGGAAACAAACTGATCTTGATTGTCTGTAATAGACAAAAAAATAATCCTCAGGAGAAAAACTTTAGTAGAAGGTTGTCTGCCATCTTCTGAAATAACTCCTTAAGAGAAAAACATGGTACTAAACCTGCTTTTTCTAACACCTGTTTCAAATTTATGTCCCTCTGATTTCAGTGAATGTGCTCCTGATTTTCAGTTTATGGTAGAGGAGAATCCCTTGTAATTGAGAAAAGCTTTTCCAGTGGCAGTGCCAAGAAGGTCAGAAAGGCTTATTGGAGACTCAGTGTGCCCCAGGAAGGTTGGTACCAGACCAGGACTGTGGAAACCTGAGTTCTACTTGCAGCTTTGCTACTGATCCTTACCGCCCTTGGGCGAAAAGCTTCAACTCTTGCTTCTCTCTTGTCCTTTAGCTGGCTTGTGTATGTTGGCCTTATCTCCAACATTAAAATTTACCAAACCTAATTAAATGGGTTTAAGCAAAAGCTGCAAGCTAAGTGAAAGAACCCTAAACTTGTTTAGTGTTTTAGCTATCTGACCTCCATTTTCTTAATTGTTTTTCTTTCTTCTCAGTCTTCTTCCCTGCCGTATTTTACCCAATATCTGGGCAAAAGAAGGGGGAAGCTGAGCTGAAGTTTAGAGATCATCCCTTGCATTGCTAACCTATCCTCTCAGGAAGGAAAGTTGTCCTGAGATTATGCAGAGACTCTTCTGGGTTATATATCGGGCTGCCCTATAATGTAATGGAAGAACTTGCAAATATTTCAGAAAAACAGGGGTGAGATCAATAGGTCTGTTATGGCCAGAAACAATACTCTGAGCCAAAAATCACAGTCCTGTCTCCCTCCTTGGGGTAGGTGAATGGCAGGGATGGTTTGGATGGTGTCACCAGGTCCTATTGTAATTCCAGATTATGTGAGCAACTCTGTATGTTGCAGAAACATTGGCCTGAGAAACTGAGGGAGCAGCAGAACTTCATGTGCTGGTGGCAACTGAGCAAGTGCTCGGAGTGAATAGACCCACACTCAGGTCTCTGCGTGTATTTAAGGAACAAGGAGACTGGCCAAGCCTGAAGAACAGGGCTGCCTATGGACAGGTGCCAGCTGGTTGAAAATGAAGTTGAGGCAGAGTATTCTCAGCAAATGTTGTTTTACAGTTCTGTGAATATATTTTGAATATATTTACAACATTTATCAAAAAAAATGATTGCTACTGGCTCTTGAAACAACAAATCACCACAAAACAATTTGTTTTACTGATAATGGATTTTCCTCCTTGTGTTCCTACTCACCCTTGTTAAAATTTGCTTTATAAAGTGACCTGATTAGCTTTCAGTCGGGGTAGATTTTACCCTAGGACTGCTCAGTTTGCATTGGGAGTTTATTTGGATTGTTGCTTATAAAAGCAAGAGACAAATGAGATCTTTGCATCTGTTCCAGTTTTAATTTTTATGTAAGCCCCTCAAAAACCCAAAGAAGCCAACTCCCATGTCATGTTTTCTATTTGGCAAAATTTCTAACGTTATAGGTACTCCATTATCAACTGTTTGTTGTGAAATTGGACACGACTTTATTCTTTGCCAGGTAGGTAATTACCAAGTCAGAATGTTAACATTGTAAAACACTGTATGGTGATAGAAAGGGCAGTGGAAAAATGTATATAGATTTTCATTTAATCTGCCTCACCAGCAGTCTTGGCAGCTTCCAGTTAGCCTCTCATAGCAACAGCAGTGAGAGAGCATTTGGCTCAAACAGTGATATGATCTCATTATGTGGGACAGGAATATAGAGTGAAAAGACAAAACACCCTGTACTAATTTTAGGTTCAGCTTGAATCTGACATGTCTTTAAACTCATCTCTGCAGCATCCTAGTTTAGGCTGAATCTCTTCTATAAAATCTGATTTAAACAGTTCCCCAGCAAACAGCAAGACTTGTCTGGTGCTACTTTGCTTCCTGTTCGCTACCGGAGCACTTTATATAAGCACTTCTGTACTTTCCTCTTGCTGTCTTTTTATATTGGTGTCAATCAGAGCAGGGTATGCTCCAGACTCAGTGTTCTGGAGAGCTGCAAATTTAAGCTGTCAGAGTCCAGAGGAAATTTAGGGTGGATCCATCCTGTCAGAGTTTAATTCTGTGTGTAAGAAAGGAGGAATCCACAATGAGCGCACTTTTAAAACGCTAGAGATTCAAATTAGGTGGCTCCTAGGCAATCCGTGCAGAGCTGGTGGAGGTATCCTAATTCTGTAACATCTTGTGCCTAAAGGGATGGAAATTCTGGGACATGTAATAACGAGAGCCCTATCGAAAGCTGATCTAGCCCCTGTGCCGCTCCGATAGCTCAAAGAAATCGGAAAGGCGACCGATGCCCTGGCTGGGGATTCCCCAGGCGCGAGGGGACCTGCAGCTGGTGCTGCCCCGGCAGAGCTGCCTTGCTGCACGAGCAGCACTCCGCAGCTGCTGCTGCGACGGGAGCTGGGCAGGAGTGGCCGCCTAAGAGGAAAATTAGGGCAGCCTCGTGGCTGCTCTGATGCTTTTTGTAGTTCTGTCTGAAATCCAAATGCATTAGAGACCTCACTTAAATCTCACAGATTTTTTTTTTTTTTTTTTTTTTTGACTCCAGTGAGCCACAGGTGGTTTGGATTACTTGCATATAATCTGAACTGTTTGCGTTATATAAGAAATATCTCCATCTTGTTCTCCAGGGCATAAACCCAACATAAAAGCTTAGATTTTCAGGAGGGCTTAGGACATTAGGCATGTAAATCCCATCGAATTTTCATGGAATTTAGGGGACTATTTGGGGTCCTCTGAAACATTAATTCTGTATCTGGGCAGGATTAGAGGAAACTCCCACTGTGAACAAAACTCTTTTCCAATAACGCACACCTTTCTCTGAAGCTTCTAGCCACTGCTACAGTGTTCAAAAATCACTTCACGCCAAGGAGTCTGGCAGAAACCCTTTAAAGTTTCCCTCACTTCAATAGGTTGCACACTGGTCTAATTTACAGCAGCAGCAGCTCCTATTGCCCCCTGAAACTTTGCCTTTCATTTAAGTTAATAGAATGAGAATTTCTACAACTTTATTAAGAGTTGCTGGAGGCAAAGAATATATGAGCGAAGGGCTACAACAGTGGGTTTCTCCCCTCTGCCCTTCTCCCCTTTAAAGGTGAATTGGAAGGTTGCTGGTATTGTTTTAATGGATGTGCTGTAAAATGTCTTGTTTTTCTTGAAAAGCGAACATCCTCCCTGCTCGTGACATTCAAAGTCACGGGAGTTACAGTAGTCATCTTGAGCCGTATTGCTGGTATTTCTTCTCCGGGACCCCACTGGAAGAGCTAGGAGATGTTCTGCCTTTGGGTCTCGGCAGCGGCACACCGCCTCCCGCGCTGCTTCCGCTCGAGCTGGGGCACCTCGCAGGTAGCGTTAGATACTGTAGAAGTCAGCTGCCAGCTATTTTCCTGCTGCAGAGCAGCGCTCCCTTCCATATTTTTTTTTTCCAGTTTTGGGGTTGCTGCTAGTTGCCTGCTCTCAGCTCCGAGTTGTCTCCTGCGTCGCCCCCTCGGAGAGGTGGCGTCTCCTGGTGCTGTCTGGCTTCCAAACTATTTAAGCTGAAACATCCCCGTAGAAATGGGAAGAAGCAAAGGCCGTGGTAGCGGCCCTGTGTTGAAGGTCGGCAATGCCATGGCAACGTTAGAAATCCAGCCAGCTGCCTGCAAAATAGTTGCACCCCTTAGGGACGGGGAAATAACCCAAATAAGCAGGGAGGTAGAGGAAAAGCAATATCTTAACCCTGAGCCACATGTCAAGTGGAAATGTAACATTTGAGAGCTTGCTGGGTATTTCCTACACCTAACTTTGAACTGTGTTACTCAAAATACAAAACTGTAGCAACGATTCAGTAAAATTGTTGCCTCTTAAATGCTCTGCCTCTCAACCTGAGGCTTTTTTTTTTTCTTTGTTTTTTTTTTTTTTTTTTTTTATTGCAAGCATGCAGTGCAGCCAAGTGTTGTTTAGTATCCTTCCTGTGCCTTAAAGTGTGACTTTTATGGGTGACGTTATGTTTACGGGTCTTTGTTCGTGCCCGGCCCCCTGCACCCCAGCGCCGCTTCCTCTGCAGGTTTGCCGCCGCACCGCAGGGTGTTAATTTCCTGTTTTGAGTCTGTCGCAGAGAAACCCGGGGCCCCGCTTCAAACACAGCGCGCGCGCGGGCCCATCCGCGCCGCCGGCAAAGGTGCTCGTAAAACGCACGGGTTTAAAGGCGGCCCTGGCGTTTCCCGGCGAGCAGCGCGGGCAGCGTTCGCCCCTCGGAGCCGCGCCGTTTGCAAAGGTCCCTTGGCTCCTTCCTCAGAGCTCGGCCGGAGGCTCGAGTTTCCGCTCCAGCGTGCGGGGGGAGCGTTTGGTTTCTGGATGTACTGACTATAAAACCTGCGCCGCTCACTTCAGATTTTTTTTTTTTTTTTTTAAGTCATCTTTAAGAAAGTTACAGAAACTATAAGGAAAAAAAAAAAAGGCTTAAATAGCAAATGCATTGTTGCAATGATGGGTCTGGTGTGTATGGTCCCTGCAAGGGATACACATGGGCAACTGCATTTCCTGACCTCCTCCTCTCTTGGCTATTGAGCAGAAAGGAAGAAAGAAAAAACCCTCAGCTGTTTCTTTCTTGGGGGGGGGGGGAACAAAACCAAACCCCTCCTTTCTTCTGAACTCAAAACCAGCAGTGGAACAAACTTGCAAAAGTCATCCTTCAGGCATGAATTTCTACTTTTTTTTTTTTTTTTTTTCCCTCCTCTCCTCCTTCTCCATCTAGCTCAGCTGAAGTGTCTCAGCCCACTTGTTTTTGGAGACTATCTTGTAAAGTCACAGATCTGTCAAAAAACAAAACAAAAGAAAAAACCCTCAAAATCAACAGAAAAAGTGTCCTAGTACTCAGGACATGTCTTACTCCTTTTCAGTTTGTTGCATTATTCCTGGTACTGTTATAAAAGCCTTTGCCTCTTTTACTGCACACATTTGCAAGAGTTCATTCTTCAAGCTGCTTTTGTTCTAATGGAGGCCTTTTTCATTCACTGGGATTTCTTCTCCTCCTATCCCCGGCAAAGCTCTCCTCCTTATTTCTGTGTTGTAATGAGTTTCAACATTATGGAGAAGTTTTTCTGAAGCCTTAAATTCCTTACTTTGTCATTCTGATAACAACAATTGCTATTAGCCTTCATGTCTGGTACAGTTGGTCAGAAGGCCAAATGCCTCATCAAACCACCCTTTCATGATCAAGAGGGAGGCTCGTGCATTTCCCCACTGACCTTTCTGAGGAGGTCCCTCTTGCAACATACCTGAAGATTAACTGTATTTAGGCTAATTATATCTGGAGAACACATTTTGGAGTCTGATTTCTTGCACATGTTGCTGTAACCCTCTCTCACAGCAAAGGGAAATCCCATCCATGTATTCTATATGGGCTTCAGATAGAAGGTGGTGTTAAAGCCTTGGAGCATCTGCCTCTGACCATCCTTCACTGGCCATCTCCAAGCCTGCAGCGTCTTCCTTCCTCCTTGTCCTCTGGTACTTGATGTATGAGCCTATTCTTTGCTTCTTGACTCTTCTCTGTATTTGCATCTCAGAAGTGTCCTATATGGGCCATGCACTCAACTTACCCTGTCCTGAAAAGCAGGTCCCAGTTTAGATGTAGAGGAGACAAGTTCAGGCCTGATACACGGAGACTGCATCGCATCTGGTAGCATGAGAGTTCACATACTGCACAGCAGCTCATGCACGTTATTTTCTGGTATGAGGTGGAGAAAGTTAGCATCAGAAACAAAGGCAGTTCCTCTGCATTTCTGCTGCAAGATTTCTACAGTCCAGATTCAAAGTCTTATGTCGTGTCCAGGGGGTTCTTGGACTCCCTCTATCTTGCAGCAGAAGGGAAGAAAATACAGCTGCAGTTTACTACTACCTATTACCTGCCTGATCAGGGCATAGTATGTAGCCAGGGAAGGCAGGAGAAGTGGCCTGGGTCACACCTTCAGTGGCTGGATAACCAAGACCTAGTACCTGGAGATAGCCTCCTTGCCTGTAAAGCAAGGCAGGTGGACCAAGCCAAATGCACTGAGAGGCTGGTACAGACTATGCTCTGTACGCTCAGCAAAAAGGGAGATGAGAAAACAATACTTCCAAAGGACTTGGGGCTTAATTAGTGAAACAAGTGGTCTCAAGTTATGAAATTCAGATTCCAACTTGGAAAATTTTGAGTTGCAAACAAGCCAGCCTAATTATTTCTTTAAATAATGACAGACCTTTGGTGCTGTTAGCATGAAGGTGGCATAATCTGATGCATAAGCATTTCCTCATTATAGAGAGAATCTCAAAGATGAAATGGGATGTGACAGCTCTGTGCTGTAGAAGCTGTAACTGGAAGGGGTGAGGAATGAAATGCTACTATAAACCTTAGGGTTAATTTAGAGTATTCAAAAGGCATCTTTAAGTCTCCCTGAGGGTGAGTACAGGGCTTTTTCAAACTCTTTCATGTCTACGCTTTACAGGACCCCACTCCTGCTTTCAGAATGTGTCCTTGTTGCCTGGGATGGCTGAGTTGACCTAAGGATTGGTTAAAGAATTAAGCTGTTAAGTCCTCTGAGGCAGAGAGTCTTTGTTTGACTCTGTACTGTATAAACATCAGTATGGGTGGTAGCCCATAAATGAGATCTAGGCACGCCTGCTCTACCTACAACACAAGTGTTAGATGAGTGTTCTACATTGTTTGGTCTTTTCTGTTCTGAAATGGTGCATTCTTCATTGGTCATGCCTTCAAGGCTTCATCTATGAGGAACTGTGCTTTATAGAGAGATTTTTTTTTTTTTTTTAAGCTGGAGGCTGGATATTGACATTCTGATAGAAGCTGGGATGAGCTGTTCAAAAATGAGGAAAGTGAATTATGCTTTAAATGAGATAAATACGATGCGTTCCATATGCAGGATGTATATGCTTCTCTGCATTATGACTAAGGCGTAGATTTCATGAAAGTCATAGGCTCTATGTTTTTAGCAAAACATCTGTGACTTTTGACCTTCTCAGGCTTGTGTGCATATGAGTGAGAGCACTGGTGTGATTACAAGCTGTGGAACAAACTTCTCCAAGAATCACAGAGTAAATCTTGGAATGCATTAGAGAAGCTCATAGAGAGTTGGAGGCCAGTGGCAATACTGGGTGACACAAAAGACCAGACTAATTTCCCAAGGCACTGAGTTTTTTCCACTGAAACAGAGGCATTGTTTCAGTTTCTCAATTTTCCAAATCATGCAGCTGACGTTCCTAAAGTTATTCAAGACTGATATGGAGGCGATGCATTGAAATAATTTCAAAATCATATTTAGCAGAAGGTGTTTCTGTAAAGTAGGTACTAAGCTGTGGAACAGACCTGAGTGTTGTCTGTCAGCATGAGGAACATGGACTGAAGTAGCATCATTAAAGTCTCCTAATTTCACTCACAATAGTGGGTTGTTAACCAATTCTTTACACATCAAAGATGTTTATCAATATGGAGCTAATTTTAACTACTCTTTACTCTCAGATTATTGCTTGGCTTGTCCTTCTCAGAGGACACTCAGAGCAGCATCTTTTCTCTTCCTGTCCAAAAAGCCGCACATTTGTTTTCTGAGTGCCCTCCTTGCCTTACTATTCTTTCCACGTGTTAAAGCTTTCTCTGATTCTGTCCCTTCTTTTACAGCTAGTCTTCATGCTTTTTTTTGTGGCTCTCTCCACCTATTCCCCTGTGGGGTGGTCATGCTTCCCTTTCAAAATCCTTCTTGATGTCTGTCTTTTTGCCCAGAAGCCTCCAGTATGGGCCTACTGAAGGGAAGCTGCTACTGCTTTTCCTGTGGGTAAGAAGTACGGTGATAGACTGTAAAGACCAAACTAAATGTTTTGAGATGGCATCTCACTCAAATCACCTCTGCAGAGAGCTCTGCACCAAACTCTGGAGAAAGGAACTGTCTTCTGTAGCTTACAAAGCAGATTGCTTAATGCCTCAGAGCTGATTACAGCTCTGCCACAGGCACTTAAGATGCACTATAATGGCTTACTGTATCTGCAACAGGTTAGGAGACAGATCGAGTTTTCTGTGTCATTTTGAGAATGAGTCACATTGTGTCTTCATCAAAGGCTGGTTAATATCCTGGATAGGTAACTCAGCTGCAGGGCTTGTTCTCCCTGTGCTCTGGAAGAATGCCATTGGACATCCCAAGCTGAATTTAACAAAACTTCAGTCATTATTGTATTGTAGCAGTCTAAATAGATTGTGCAAGGTTAAGTGCATGGTGCCTGGAAAATCGTGGAACCTACAGGATAAATTGGTTGAGGTGTAGGTTTTTATGGGTCATGAGCTTTATCAAGAGTGGGCTAAAAAAGGGTTCTGAATGTTATTTTAGAAGCTAGTAGCAAAGAAATTCCACCCAAATGATGTATTTTTTCATGAATGCTCCACATTGTAGTATGGTATGACATGGAAAAGGTTGCAACCCCCACATTTATATGCTATGGTCCCCAGATTGGAGAGAGCCTTACAGCTGTTAACAATATTTCATACTGCCCGATTAAAATCTTGCCAATATTGATATGGCAGGAGTCACTAGATGGCAACATTACCTGTGTTCTTACAGGTCCATGTGTATAGGCATTGCTCAGCCTCTTGAAGAAATGTGTAGTGTTTAGTGGAGTTCTCTTTTTTGTGGGAGCTCTGGCCAGCAATCAGAGTGGTTCCTTCTTTCCTCCCACCCTGTTTCCTGAATGGGGAGATTTTCTGAAAGCTGATAACTACATCATGTTGTTTTGACTGCAGAATGTCAAATCAACAAATTGCTCTAATGGCATACCCGCTAACTTCTGTTTGCGGCGCTGAGACAGCGGGAAGCTGTGATTCAGGAGTGTGCGTGTACCCCGGTCACTTGTGCCTGCTGTCAATGGGGACCATGTAGCCGGGGTGGATGGGAGGGGGCAGACGCCTAGAGATGTTTCTGTAACTCACACACCTTTATCTTCTAGCAAGTGTGAGTTAAAACCCCCTTTTAACACACTGACTGGAAGTTGTAGTGGCAGGGCTTTACATCTGCTACCACTGAAACTGTGAGCATCCCTCTCTGTTTTGGGCTGTGTAAGTTTTGCCCGTGGCTGTGATTTTTATCTGAAGTTGTTTTTAGGTATGCACCATACAGTGCATGCTAATCTAAAATTGCTTGTTAATAGATCATTTGGGGTTTTAGTACTTTCATAAGAAGTGTATTTAAGAAAAATGCTTGAGATGCTCTTTCCTTAAATGCTCTTTGCAGCTGTTTGGTGAGAAATTGGCTAGGTAAGATAAATGAGAACGATGGACTTGGGTAAACAGGCAAAATGAACTTGTTATAAGTTTCAAATTTTAATTCAAAAAGTTACGACAGGTTCATGCAGGTTATCTGGAAATCACAGAACTGTCTGAAGTATGCAGAAAATGCTGCCTTCTCTCTGCCTTTCTTGTTGCAGATGTTGTTTCTATTCTTAACAAGTGTTTTGACTGAAAATTACGTGAAAAAATCCTAGGGGCACCCCCATTCAGAAAAGTCCTGATGCAGTTAATTGTGTTGTCTTAATTTACACTTGAATGCAAAATAAAAAAATAGAGTTCTGAGAGCAAATGCAAAACGAACCAAAATTCCCCCTAAAAGCTTTTAATAAAATATTGCTGTTGGGGATATTTTTTTTAAATAGTGAAACTTTAATAACTAAAAGAATATTCTTTAGAATAGCTTAGTAGTTTTCCCCCCTACTGCTCCATGTTTCCCAATGCAGTAAGCACACTGTTCAATTCTGTTTTCTTGCAGCTGACACATCCTATCAAGAAAGCTGATGCCAGACTCACATATGGGAGAGATTCCTTTCTCAGCTATGTAGTTAGCGAGTAAGTTAAGAGAAAGATGAATTTGCCTCACTTGCATCATGAACTGATTCTTGTAGGAGAAAATTCAGAGATGTATTGTAAATAACGCATACTTGAAACGGAATATATTGTTAGGCACAGCTTGATCCTATAAATAAGCAATTGATAGAAACACAGGCATTTTTTCCCTCCCAGTTGAGTGGGGGGTAATTTCTACTCAGAGATAGCATCTGAATTAAAATTTTAAAGCTATATTAATTAGCATCACCTATACAGGCTACTTGTTCTACGCATGCAGTAACCTGCTGCATGCGAGGCCGCAGCGGCGTTGCTGAAGGCGCATGCTGGTGGCGGCCCAGGCAGCTCTTACTTGCAGAGCACCAGGATTTTTCCTGACTCTTATTTGCACTTGGCGAGGGCCCCTCGTGAGCACTAGTGCTGCTGCTCCTCATACTGAGTGAGGAAATTGAAATGTACTTGAATTAGAAACAGATGACTGGAATTTAGAGATGAGTTAAAACTGCTCTAAGCAAAGGGCAAGAGTGATATAATTAGTCTGGCTTGTGATTTGTTTGCTTATGGTACATATTAGAGCTTTTTTTTTTTTTAAGCTTTAAAAAGTAACAAAAGAAAACAAAATGGGTGTAGGCCCAAAGATAGCTTTTCAGTTCACTCACAGGTCTGAAACGTCCCAAAGAAAAATGCCAAAGTCTGATTCTCTGCTAGCACAGGTCTCACCCAGGTATGATTTCACTGGAACCAGTAAGATAGTTTCTAACTGAGATAAGCATGAAAGGACCACAATGAAATTACTTCCTGTCTGTCTGCAGAAAATCTGGATAGCCCCCACACTTTAACGAGCAAAGGAAAATGCAAGATGGAATCTGTGTCCTTGATTTTGTAGCAGTCCAAAGCATCATTTAAACTGTACGGTTTGGATACATCTGCTGTAAAAGCTTGAATTTGATGATGGACAACTTTTTCTGCAGTGACCACTCCGCTTCGTTACCAGCACCTTTAAAGAATATTAAAATGGAAAACTTCCGAGGAGGAAATGGCTTCCCAGTGCTTTTCAGAGGCTCTGGCTGCAATCCTGGAGCCTGCTGCTGCTGACATCCACCAGGCTGGTTGTTGGTGGTGGTTGATGCAGCCCTACTGCTGGTTCAAAGAGTGTTCTGGCTTTGTGAAGGCTTATAGCAACTCAGAACAAAAAAGTGGAACAAATCCAGGAACAGATTAGGTTATATGCTGAAGGCAAGTAAGAGTTTTTGTATGTAATGTTTCGTTCTCCCCTTGTCCTCCGGGGTCCCAGTTGCCAGTTCGATTGGTTTCTCTCCCAGTGTTTTAAATAGTGTGTGTATGAATGAGCGCGCCAGGGCCTCTGGTCGGATAGACGTGAACCTGCAGATAATTAATTCCTGTTACAGCTGCAGGAGTTGAGAATAATTTTAAAGCAGTTTGACTGCTGCAAACAACAAAATGTTCAGCCTGTTCAGGCTCCTCATTTCAGAAAAAACAGAAGTGGAAAGGGCAACAGAATACAGCAACCCACTTCAGCATGTTTGAGTGTGTTGCAGATTCATCTTATTTGGCCCAAATCCATTTAAGTTAATGGAGAGATCACTGCCCCTAGAGGTGACTAGGATGGAGGAGACGCAGGCAGCCATTTATTGTATATTGCGTATTTTTGGGCCCAGATACAAAAGCTAGGAAAATGGCTCCTCAAAATTTACTAGTCTTCGTTCTTTAGGGCTACTATTGACATATAAGGCATGAGGCACTACTACCTCATAGAACTTCTCTTTTATTCTTGCAAAGCACCAGCTCATGATCAAAATAAGTTGAAAAACTGCAAAAATAGTTTTATAGCATGTCTTGTAAAATCAAACTTTCTTTGTTTTTCAGGACTTAAAAATGAGCTTATTTTATCTTCTTTTAGCTTAATGTTTTAAAATAAAAGCATGAATTTTTGAAGCTTCATTTACTCAAAATGGCTGTCTATAAATGGACATGTTCTGCAATGACTTGAACCTTGTGTTGGTAAGTCATGGGAATTTTTGGCAGAAATGGAAAAATTTGAAGTTAGCAAAATTTTTGAAAAGTCTTGCCTTCATGAGAAAAGGTAGGCTTTATTAGAAAAACTTTCTTGCAAAACAGCATTAGTTAGTAATGCTGTTCTGTCATGTCTTATTTCCTGAAGTGGTCAAATAATATGTTGGTTATTGGAGGATTTCTGGTAAAAACAAAACATGCAAAACTCGAGTGGAAACTTAAGAGTGCAGTTTTAGGGCCAGCACATTCTTTGTGTTGTGCGGTGCTTTTTACAGAAGGTCTTCATCTGGAACTCCTAGATGTTACCATGATATAAATTGTTGGAGCGAGTAATGAAAAATTACTCATTCAAGTATTTCTTGTTGAGATATACAACTTTATTGAAACTGGTATTTGATATCATTTGATATGACTGTGATGTATTTTTATGGTTATAAATCAATGTATTTTTATGGTTATAAATTAACATTTTTCAAATCTTCCTAGAAAGTTTATAAGTTTTAACCTATTGCTTGGAATCTTTCTTTCTTTTTTTTTTTTTTTTTTTTTTGATTTTTTTTTTTCTCCCTTGCAAAATAAATTTTTCTTCTTGACCAGCTTTGTGTACAGCAAAGGAGGATAAGGCATTCTGTTGCTTCTTTGAATATTTCTCTCTGAGCGTGTTTGTCTAAATACAGGGAAAAATATAGTTGCTTCTTGCCTTCAAGGTGTTAGGCTTTTTCTATTAGTAATTTATGGCAGAACAGCTCTATGGGCTACTGCATAGTGTGCCTGACTGCAGCAGGTAATCCAGATGTTCCTGAAGAGAACATCTCCAAAGAGTAATGAGGAACCCATATTTCAGCTTCTTTGAGTGGGAGAGGAAAAAGTCCAACTGAGAAGGAGTGGTGTGAAAGTGAAGACCCGGGAGCTTGGTCTTTTTGTATGGTTTGGCTTTCTGGCTGTTACTGAATTCATTGGCAGAAAACCTTCATTTGAATACCTGGAAGTCAAACAGCCACATTATTTACAAATTGTCTTACTGCATTGCTGAAGCTTTCAGCAATAGCAGAGCTCTTCATTTTGCTCTGAGCAGTGCCTTTCCTCCGAATCCAGGCTGCGTTCCCATTCTGTCCCCACCTGCGCAAAACCAACGCGTACAATGAGCCTTTAAGCGTGTCTGCTTGTGCAGGAGGGACAGAGGTGACAAGTTAAAGCTTGCTGCTGTGACTGCAGAGCGTGCACAGTCAATATTAACCTGCCCAAAGAAGAGACATTTGGCCAGACTTCCTGGGTGCATAGCAGCAGTGCTCGGTGGGGCTGCTGGTTTTTCTTCCTCTACCTTTCTGCCTGTTTTCGACCTGATTCAATCACAGGAGCAGCTGGGCTATCCCAACCCTGGTGCAGTTTAGACTCTCCACGGGTGAGGGACAGTCACTGTAATTCTCCTCTATTTTGTCCCCTACCCGTATTGTAATATCAGGCAGCTGATGCGGCCTGACACAGCTGAACTTGCACTGCCCTCTGTTAGGGAAATGCTTGAGACATTGTCAGCTTTAGGACAAATTTAAGTGTCTGTTGCACTAATTAAGTTGTGTAAAGGAGCCTTAAGAATTCTGGACATTGCTGTCTGTCTGGGTTGCTATAATTTTTCCAAGTAATTCTTAATGTTTGACATGCAAAAACAGCCAGTTTTTGAACTGCTAGTTTGCCACTGTAAAACTACAATAAGAAATTACTGTTTCCATATTTTTAAAACTGAAAGTACCACTAACAAAAAAATCAAATTTTCCAGTTTGATGCAATGGAGCATCTGCAAAAATACTCTAGAGGACATGATGATAACCACAATCTGCAGCTGTTGTGTTATTGAGAAGTGATCTCAGATCTGTGGTCAATGCTGACTTCAATTTTCTACTTCATTTAGAGATTCAGCTTTTAGTTATAACGCGTTATTCCAAAATTGTGCATCTGCTCTTTGAACACAGAATGAATTTGAGTCTAGAAGTAAACTTGTTTTAAAATAGGTCATTTACTAAACAATTCTCAATTAAAAAGTTCATCATTGTGCACTATTTTCTTCTGCCCACAGGATCTCCAAAAGAGAACAGCAGTTAAAATTGTATTTAACTGTGATTCAAATTCACTTAAAACTTGGATGGGCTTTGTTTGAAGAAATATTTTTTAGAAGCAGTGGTCATGTGTTGCCATTACTTATCAGACAAAGGTGGTGGTGGTGGTGGCTGGGGGGAGAGGAGGTGTTCCAGCTGAGAAATTACTCTTCAGCGTCTCATGGGGAATTGTGTAATGATGGAGTTCAGGCTTAAGGATCCAGAACAAAAGCAGCTTTAACTCAAGTTTGCACAATTAAGTGTCTGGGTTTGTAGCATTACTAATGATGGTAAGTGTTACAATTTATCATGGAAGGGCATGAAACAACCTTTTGGCTCCTTTGGAGACTCACGGCCCTTGTGCATAGCTTTCCACTAGGAAACATCTGTTCCCGAGTGGTCTGACTGCACCTCAACTGCCTGTTGCTTCAGATGCAAAGATGTCTCCTGCTGCTGCTTATTAAAGAGGAAAAAAGAGAAATGGATGCTTGGTTAGTAATGCTGTGCTTTGGGGATTTCACTTGTCATCTGTGGGGTCAAAAAAGACTAACTTCCCCATGCTAGGTTGTAATTTGACTTGTCATTTGGGGGTTCTATGGTCTTTTTCTAAAGCATAGGAGATTAGCCACAGCACAAGGTGGGATGTAGGCAGAGGATGTTCTTTCTCTGAGTGGCACTGTGTTCTCGGGGGTTTGGTTTGTGTTTTCTTGCAGACATGTTTGAGCTTACTGTTGTCAGCTTTGAGGTCAGACCTGTTAGAATGTGAGAGTCTATTGCTTTATTTTCTGCTTTATGCAGATACTCTGAACTATTAATGCTTGAACAGGCAGAAGGCTGCTCCTATTCAAACTGAGATGAGCTAGGTTTCTTTATGATTGCAATTCAAATATGAAAACTTAATTCATAGCTTCTAATCTGATGCCAGAAATTAATAAAATACTTTGCTACAAGATAGGTCTACTGGAGGTCCTTATTCTTTCTGCAAAACTGCTAGGACAAATACCTCCCTGCTACCTCTAACCTAACCTTACTGGCAACAAAACACAACATTGCCTCAAGCCTCTAAGGCCCTCTCCCTTAAGGTGGGCTGAATGTCCTAAGAGTTGCATGCAAATCAGTGAGGAAAATCTCTTCTATAACAACTGGAAAAAAAAAAGGCATTATGATTTAATGGAATTATGTCAGCTACAACATAATTTTATGAAATTTGATCATAGAGATATGGAAACAAATAAAACTCTAAAGGTGATGTTACAGTGCAGTTAATAGGAACTGAGAAAAAGCAAAAAGCTAGACTTAAATATATCTGAGTCTTTGTGTTTTTGTTCCTCTACAAGAAAGCTTTTCTGTTGTAAGCCTGAAACATTTTGTTGCTCTCTCTTGGGCTATAGTTGTGTGTTAGACTAACAAGGTCTATTTGATTTTGACCTTTGAGTTGGAAAGTTTCTTTAGTCTAAAACCTAAAGCTGTTCTGGAGTTGAGTAAACTTCTGTTAAATGGGAACTAAAACACAACCTATACCTAAAGTCTGTTCACAGTCATTACAGTGCTTCAGTGCTTAAAGTACATTTATAGAGAGAGCTCATTTTATTACTACTGTATTTGTATTGGGGTATTTGAAAGGAATTTTGAAAGACAGAAGAGAATAACTGCATAGAAATTCAGTTTAATTTGTAGCACAGACTCTGATGTAGAAAACTAGAAGATTAGAGGTAAAAGCAGATTCTTTGAACCCTGTACTTAGAAATGGAGCCCTTGGTGTTTTGTGCTTAATGCATGCAGTAAAGAACAGCTGCTGTTCCAATAAATCAGGGATTCATCAAGAATTGAGAAGATGAATACACTGTGCCAGAGAAATGCATCAAAATGCCTGTTACATGGAGGTACAGCGATGCAAAGAAAGGAATAAAGGAGAGGTGGAGCAAAAGAGGCCTAGAAAAGTAAGACCCTGAAATTAGAGTGCAAAGCCTTTATCAAATGTAGATGGATGCACAAGGAAAAAAAACCCAAACAAAAAAACCCCAAAACTGCACCTGTGAATGTAGTCTTTCTTTTTATCTCTTTCCTGAATGATGGACATCACTGCCTTTTTTCCAGTTTATCTGTGCTGTGTTCACACCTCAGGGTATTTGTGCTCCTGTTACCTACCTGCAAATGGAAACAGCTGATAAGGGGTATATGAGAATGTGCACGTAGCAAGCAGCTGGGCCAGATCCCCTTGGTCCATTGTATTCATTCAAAGCTCAGCATGTCAAAATTTTCCTCTGTGTAATTGTTACTGTATTTCCCATTTTCTCCTTGATTGAGCAAAAGACAATTTAAGTTACACCCCACCCTGTTCTCCGGGTGCATTCAACCTGGACCTGACTTCAGGTGTCTGAAGTGAGCAGTGATCAGATTCCCTGCACTGAAAGCAATTGCTAAAATCCCCTTTCCTTTTAACACTTAATTTGCTGGAGACCTTCAAATGTTAATAGCTGCTTATGCTTGTACAAAAATAAATTCTCTCTGAATTCTGGATAGGTTTCCCTCCCAAGGAAGGCAGAAAGAAAGAAAATTGCTATATAGATTACCCAGCCGGTATAGTCTTTTTGAATTATTTCTTCATAAGCTCTATGATCAATCTTTGAATATTACCTTTTTTTTTTTTTTTTCTTTTTTTGGGTGCTTGCTTGTATCGTTGCTGCCCTGCACCTCTTGCAGGCCTACAGTCTGCAGAGGACTCTAAAATAAGAATCAAGCTTGGATCTGTAGTTTTAGTCCCTATGAACCTCTCTGCAACTTCCTGTGTGAAGAAAGGCACAGTCCCTTGTTTTATAAGCATAACAAATAAAGAACGAACTATTCTTTTCTGGAGATGTGAATAATGTTCAAGGTTGTTTCAAAATTTGGTGTTTTTTTGATGTAGTTAGGCCGCAGGATTTTAATGTACTGGTAGTATTGACTCAGATATGTTTTTTCTAAAGTATGTGAAACATTTGCTGTCATTTGAAAGACCTCATTCATGTTTCATTTCCCTTCAGTAAGAATTTGATTCTGCTATGTGATGTCTCTATCACTATAATATCCCATTGACTACTGTCGATGCTTGAAGAGTCGATTAAGACCAAGATAAATCTATTACAAAATATTTTTGTTTTGTACCTGTTACAAAAGGGTAGATTCTGAATTTGTCTAGATAGTTTTCAGTTACCTATAAATAAAAAGCTTATTTTGAAAGTCACTGTTGTTACCTCTCTGACTTCCAAGTTGCTGAGTAATCTGTAAAATTGTAATAGAGGAGGTATGACTATATTAGAGGAGATACGAGAAATAGCAGACTGAGCAATGGTGAATGTCAGAGTTACTACTTGGTATGTTTGGATTGTTTAAATTGGTGATCAGATGCTGTAGGGTTAAAAGTTTTCCCCATATACACGGGGTATTAAAAACATATATATATATATATATATATATATATATATATATATATATATATATATATATATAATCACAGATGTCTTTTTCTACCAGTGTAGTTCTTTGATTCTCACTCAAAGCTGTGCCATCCTGCTTTGCTTCACAGAATCACAGAATGATTGGGGTTGGAAGGGACCTCTGCAGAGCATCTAGTCCAACTCCCCTGCTCAAGCAGGGTCACCTTGAACATGTTGCCCAGGACCCTGTCCTGGGCTTTTGATCATCTCCAAGGATACAGACTCCATAGTCTCTCTGGTAACCTACTTGAGACCTTAGAGTGAAATAGGGAAAGACAAAGATAATGATTAACCTTCATTCTTGTTGAGTATGTTAATCCCACATGGCTAAACCTCTTTTAGTCACAGAGGATCAAGTCCTACAGAAGCCCTCAATTAAGGAGGAAAAATAATCTAAGTTTCTGAACTGTACCCTGAATTTTCTGAGAGAAGACTTGTTTTATTGTCCAGGACCTTGCTGGAATCCAAAAGATGCTTGACACAATATAGAATTGAACAAGAATTTCGAGTTTTGGCCTTTGGGAATTTCCTGTTTAAAGAATGCTGGGTCTGACTGTTAATGTCATATATGCACGATATGCAATACCAGATGTGTGTCTTCCCTACAAAGCTGAGGGAACTGAAGAAACTCCTAGATGTTTAACAGGATGTGCAGAAGCTCTGACACTGATAGCTACTAGCATATATCGTAGCTCATGAATTGCCATAATAACATGCACAGAACTCCATAGCAGTCAAGTATAATTTGTACCTTTACTGGGAATATCGGAAATTTAAATACAAATTTTAGGGAAATAACACACTTCATAAAAATTAAATTTTATGAAAACACATTTTTTTCTATGTATATATTTTTGAGGATGTGGAAGAGGAAAGCATGAAAGCATGACTTTAAAATGTTAGAGATAAGTATGAGCTTTTGGTGGCTCTTTGGAGTAAAATGAAGAGAATACCTGATTGCAATATTGCAATATATATATATACATATATATATTTTTTTAACCTCCTAAAGCTTCTATAATCCTTGCAAATGGCCAAATAGACCCTCATGACATTTCCACTTAACTATGGGGGCATCACATGTGGAAAGTTCCCTCAAAAGCTATGGCACATGCTGGTGTGCACCTGCACACCGTATGCTCGAACAGTGCTCAGTTGTTCAGTTATTCTGGGATGATGGGCAGTGGGTGAGAGAATGAGCATCTCTCGGGCTGGGCTGGTCAGCCTCTGTGGCCTGTCCTTGTTCACATTTCTAGTGGTTTCTTTCAGCTAGTTTGCATCTCTCTCATCTTTTCCCCCAAATATTTCACTAATCTGTTTATGAGAATATTAACAGACTGAGGCAAGATCTTAAAGTCAGAGTGAGTGTGTGTATATGCACACAAGATGCATGCTTACATTATTTTCTTATAAATGCAGCTAGTTACCCAGTCAAGGGGAGAAATTAGGTTAATATTGCTTGGTTTCTTCTTGGCAAATCTGTGCTGACTTCTCATACTCCATGACTTTCTTTAGGCTCGTGGTGCCTGCTGATGGTACGTGTGGCCATTTTTGAGCAGTCTACAAATGGCCTGTGCAAAAATGAAACATTAAGAAATGGTCTGACATGTATGACTTACTAGTTTGAAGGTTGCTGGTTCTGGATGTGCTTACAAAATGCTTAATCACATATAAGATATACAGAGAGATATTAATGAAGTCATAATTCTCTGTATCCTCTAGCAGCGGTACCTTTTTCTTCTACTCGCTCAATCTTTTTTCACCCCTTTTTTCCCTTTCCATTATTTGCACTCTTTGGTCGTCTTTGAGCTCTTGGAGGCATTTGAAATTGTTGGCTATTTCTAAAGAAAATCCAATTGGTCTGTCTCTGCTGGCTCGAATTAATTTATCTTATCTAAATATTCTTCAAATTATTCTGGCTGATGTTCCTGGCCCACTTCTCTCATCCCTTATTTACCTTAACTGTTTGAAGCACACTTTCACTGTTAAATTTCTCTGTTAAATTCTCTGTAATGGGAAGTGCTTCATCTCTGTTGGACAGTGGTAATGGCAGCATCACTACTAGTCTGAGAAAAGGCAGGTATAGTTTCCTGCAGCCTGGAGGTGTTTGAGGGCTGTGAATACCATTTACAGATAATCATAGTCTATCTTCAGCATTTCCTTCTGGCTAGTTTGGATAGTTTCCTGCTTCATTTTTTCCCCCACTCCCACCCCCCCTAGAAATTTCGCCAAATAGTAACCTTTCTTCAGCACAGAGGTCAACTAACGTTGTGTTATTAACACTTACACTTGAAAACAGTACCATCATTAGATCAAAAGTTATTTCCATTACTTTTATGCTTAAAACTTGCAAAACCTCATAACTATTACAAGAAAAAAACTAAAAATTTATTCTTATACAGTTGCAGGATGATAAAGCAGTTACCTATTTTTTTTCTTATTCAGCAAATAAACTTTCTGGGCTGTTTTACTTTTTCCTGGCCATTTCCTGTCAGAAAAAAAATCATGCACCACCAACTATACCAGCTTAACTTAGATATGGTTGTTTAAAGTCTTTTTGTCACTACTGCTTATTTTGTTCAAGCAGTGTTATATGTTCAGAAAGGACATATACTTAGCTGATATGAGCTTTCTCTCTCCTTTAATTTTAGTGGACAGAGAACAGGAGCTCTTAGTTTGAACTATCTGAAATTGAATATATGGATCATACAGTGCTTCGTAATGTCTCTACTAACTTTGTTGAGAAGGGCCTCTTCCTGCCCCCCATGGGCGCACATTCCAAGCTTGATTACGAAGAGCAAAATGAAGGCACCACATCGAGTGTAATGAATTGCAGCGGACTCATTCTGACATTCCAGATACCTGATCTAGTTTGATAAGCAAGAACAGTTGAAAGCAGGAACACAGTAAAACAGACAAGTGAGATAAATCAGCTCCTTGACTTTTATTGCACCTTCAGGGGATCTTTGTACGTAGATGGTAATATTGACACCTTGTTCCTCTACTGGTCATCAAATATATGGGGATGTGCTGAAAGCATAAGAAGTGAGAGGTTTTTGTTTGTTTTTAAGCTGAGTCAATTTTATCAATTCTGTTAAAAAGTTTTCTTAAAAAATCAAGTAGGAATAAAGAAGTAAAGATAGGGGGCACAAATAGAAAATTACAGAGAATGTGAAGGATTAATGGCAATGCAAGGGGGAGAATACCACGGAGATGAATAGAATGAAAGGATGATAAGGTTCCTGTTGGTGTTTTATGCATCCTTCACTGATTTCATTAAATACCATACCCTCCTCCAGAAGGATATGCTATTAAGTATTATAATCCTCTCCTGTCTTTCCCCCCTCCCCCTTTCCTTTATGGGACAAAAAAGTAAAATACAGATTCTTGGCAAGATCTTCATTATAATTCTGAACTAGAATAACTTTTTTGTGTGTGTCTTCTTTTTGTCCAATTTTTGACAGCCTGAGACCTCTCTTCTGTGAATGTCAGACTTGGATAGCTGAGTCAAGCTAAATGAAAGGGAAGTATAATTGTTCTGTCACTGTTAGCATGCCTTCCTAACGGCAGTTTTGTCACCAATATGAGAAATCTGTTGCACTCCTATTCCTGTCTTGGTCTGTACACTTAATTGTATTCAAAACTGGTCCCTTCCTAAACACTCATGCTACAGACAGACTAAAAGCTCAGGTGCAGATCCTGAAAGATATTTAGTTGTCTAACTCCTATGAATTTCTAAGAGGATCAGAGCCCTGGTGTGGACTGTAGAAGCAGTGCAAGCGAATGCTGAGCTGGCATTATCTGGGAGGCTGAGGGCAAGGAGAAATGAGTCTTGCCTCTCTTTACTCCCTTGCGGCTCCCAGATCTTGGGGACCTGTAACTGTAAGGCAGGATCCAAAGAGGAGGGGAGCAGGCTTCAGCGGCAGATCTCTTCCTGGGTTGCCTGCATTTCCCACAAGCTCCACAGTGAGTTCCTGTTGCTATTAATTCTGGAGGGACAAGTCTGTACTTACAGGTGTCCATCTTAAGAAATTATTGTAATTGGTAAGTAGCACTCAGGACTGTCCAGATATTTTCTATTGACACCCTTTGAAGAAACAAATCCTTGTTACTTGATGTTGGTACCTGTAATTTATGTACAAAACAGTCTTTAGCAGGCAGGACTTTTTCGTGCCAGCTTCACCAGAAGATAGATTTCCTTTGGATTTATGTGATAAACTTGTCTCTGTCATGTGGACTTTAGACTAGGTCTTGCCTGACAAAATGTATGGATTGCATTTTATCTGTCATACAGGGAAAATCTAATACTGCAACATAGTCTGTCCAATATAGTTTGAATGTACATTTTTACAAGGCAAACCTTTGAGTTACTAAACCAGGAAAACAAAAAGACAAGTTTTCACTCTAAAATCAAATTATCACAAACTGCATTTGCAAGAGAAAAAAAGGCTAAAAAGATACTATTCTTATGATTTTGTTAAAGCAGATGTTTTTTCAACCTTTCTCTATCTTAATTACTCACAAAGCAAAATACATTGCTTCACACTTCTTTGCATTGATAATGTAGTCATAACAGTACCTAACAATATAGAAGCAATATTTTCACTGTGACAGTGATACTTGAAGGGTATACTCTCCTGGCTATTCCTAGACATTTTTAGTTACTCTCTGCAAAACAGGCTTCTTAACACTTTGCTTAGTGGCAGCATGAAATAATGATCAGGAATCTGGTTTTCTAGGGTGGAATGACAGACTCAATCATCTCAGTTCTTGAAGTTCCCATGGCATTTTCTTTATGCTAGATTGGCAGTAACATCTTTGGGCATTGCTGGTGGTTAAATGCTTTGCCCGAGAGGTGTCTGGAGCCCATGTGTGACTGTATATGTGTATGGCTGTTGGGTTATGAGCAAGATTTCCCAAAGCAATACGTACTGCCTTGCTTCTAGCCCCATTAAAGTAATTTACTTTAAGAGAAGTGGCATTAAAACAGCACTGACTACACTGGGAAATAACACTTTTAACTTTTCACTTGATACCAAGTTAAGGATAGGTCCATTTGGAGCTTGCATATGGCCTAAACGTTAGGTACAGAATATGGAAAAGTAACCAGAGAAGGTAGAAGGTAGTCACAAATCTTCTTTTTGCCTCATAGAGGAAGACCAGGAAGACAGGATGAACCAAAAAGTTGCATTACTTGTGAGATACACACCCAGGTAGGAGGGACTGTGGAATATAAAATATACAGAAAAACTGGCCCCCAAAAGAAATTCAGAGGGTGGTGGAGAGGACCAGACACATTATTGCTAGACAGTACTACTCAGTTTGTATTTCCTCCCACTGATGACTGGAGTTCTGATTCTAAATTCAAAAAATGCTGTGAGAGATAAGACAATATAGTATACACATAAAAGTAAAGAATGACTGTAATGACCTATGCAGAAATCTTATCTTTCTTTTTTGGGGTGCAATCCTGCAGGTGCTTTACAACAAAGGGTAATGAAAATAACAGTTGGCTCAATTTCTAGAATATTTTTGTTCACGCATTGTAAGCCATTTAATTCCCTCCCTCCCACCTGCCTTTTTAAAGATTTCATGGGTGCAACGATGTAAAATTAGCTGCTGAATCTTTGAAAGGAAGCTCTGGGAAACAGATGATATGCTTTCAGGCTAGACTTTCAAAACACTTCCCTCAGCAAATCAGATTTATTTTGTATCAGATTAGAAAAAAATGAAATAGTAAATTATGTTGCTGTGTCCGCTGGCTGAGAAACAAACCATTTTCCGTTGAATGCATTACGCTGGCGTGGAGAATGCAGTGCTCCTCTGGGGTGGGCTGAGGCTGGAGCTGCTCACTTTGTCCCAGATTCTGAAATGAGCCTCCAGAGAGACGATTGCACGTAGCTTTGTAATGAATGGCATTTGGAAGAAACTCCTTCAGGAGCGCTAAAAATATCTTGCTTTCTCTTCAGGCCTTTTTCCTGTTCTAAAGGGATGAGATTGCTCAACAAGAGAGAGAAATTTGGAAAAAAAGTATTGGGGGTGTGTAGCCTTGTGTCTATTTAGAGCTATAGGAAGTTACCGCCAAGGAGAAACCCTTTGTAGACCTTCAGTTTTAATGGCTCCTATAACTCTGTGTTTAAAGTAGCCCTTGTTTGTCTCCAAAGTAGGTATGCTATAGACTAGGTATACCCCTGTCTCATGTTTTTTTTCCATGCAAAAGCATCCATACTCATTTACAAAGTCCATATAACAGAGGGTGCGTGGATATACTGGCCTCGTTATCAGAAAAGGGCAGGAGTCTGAGCAGCTCTGATACTGACCCGATGCCTCTCAACACAAGTGGCTGCTGTAGCTACAGATCTTGAAAGAATTTCAATATTGCAAGCGAATATTTATTCCTCCTTTGAAGTAACAGATGGCATGGGAACATCTGGAGCCACTACATAATGGCACAAGACATCACGGTATGAGCAAGCAGTAAGTTAGTTTTTTAGAAAGGATAGGTATAAGGGGAGATAAGCAGGTATAAAGGCTGGTCTGAAGTAAAAGCAACAGAGGCGAATTTCAAAAAGTTGGAGACCTGAATTTCCATTTTCTCAGCATATAAATTTACCTCTGCTCCCACTGGTATTTGAGAATAACTGTTTCTTTTCTGATTGTGTTTTGACTTTTATAGAGATGGGCAAACTTTATATGCATAAATATATATATTGTATATATATATTTTACGGTGCCTGGAAGTAGATTTATAGGCTTTGAAGACAGTGAGGACTGTTAGGTTCACCTAATCAGATCTCTTATGTAAGACTTCCTAGAATTATTTCTTTTTGGAACTAGAGGAAGTCTTTCAAAAACAATAAAAGAAAAAATCTTCCAGTCTTGATTTAAGATTTAGAGAGTCATTCAATCCATAGCACTTTTAAGATTGTTCTACTTGTGTCTTTTTAAATGACAACTTTGCTAACAAGTTTGTGTCATGACCAGCAGGCTTAGGAGAGTTGCAGTTTCCTATGGATTTTGTGAACTTTGTTGCTGAGCAGCTTTCACTCTCCCCTCCTGCTAGGCAACCCTTGATAACCGAACTGAGCAAGGGACATCCATGCTAACTAGCTCAGACCAGCATAAGCACAGGCTGGCCAGCTGGCTGCTCGCAAATGGACCTGCCACTGCTGGCCCCTACCTGCTTTTCCTCAAGTGCAGGTTGCTAACTAAAATCTCTTAGTCATCAATTTTTACAAAACTCAGTCTCTGAGACCTCTTTTCAGCTCCTAAACTTGAAATTGGCCAGCCAATTTAAAGTTGATTGAGGAGGGGTATAGGCAGGAGAGAAATGGCGAGATATGTGATGGTGGTGTCTAAGCCTCATTTCCTTCAATGTTTAACTAGCAGCTGGTAAAATCTTAAAAGCTGGCTTTGAATTGAGCCCACAGATTCAGACATTCCCTAACTTTGTCTTTCTTTGGAGGTATAAACTATGCAGCTGGCTCTAGTTCATGGTGGACATGAGCTCTATTAGCTTTGGGAAAGTTTGCAACTGGATGTTGTATGGTAGGCTCACTTTAATTACATCGTCTAGGTCATGTTCTGCCAGTATAGGATGAGATTTTTTTTTTCTTCTCTATTTTTTCATGGCAATTGGAGTATCCCATCTTCATAAATTTGTTTCTGAAGCCAAATGTGTTGTATCATTTCATTTAGCAAATCTAACATAAATTAAGAATTCATTACCACATGATCATGGTAGACATACAATTTCACAGATGTTAAGATGTTTTATGGCTTTTGGATTTTCTGAGAACCATAATTGTAAGAGGCACCAGATATTAATGAGCATGGAAACTAAACTGCTGCTATGCTATAGAGGGAGAAATTATTCCTCCAGGTTACGGGTGATGTGAAGTGATGAAGCAACAAACTGAAAGGAGTTGACAGCACACTGCCCACTGGCAATTACTTCTGGACTGTGGCTATAATGATTTTCCATATGTTACTAAAAAGATCTTCCATCTTTATTATAGACAGAACTGGCAATAATAGTAAGAGTTCATCCCATTACTGAAAGTAGAGTCTATTTGGCCAGTTATCAACATTCATTTAAATTCCTCTGCTAGAGATTTAAACTGGCATAGTCAACTATTAGCGAGGTCACAACAGTGAGCTGCATTTCTCCTGTCCTGAGGTGGCTAGCCAGTCTGCTGCGCTACATATGTACACTATTTTTACAGTACTGTCTATTGTTGCCAGTGTTGATAATCAGGAGCACTCTGCCCAAAGGCAACAGGCTCTAGGAATGTAAGCTATTTAATGAGTCTTAGCCTTTTTCACATGCAGTAATAAGAGTAATAGCTTATACAAGAGATCATTAAATTGATCAAATAGAGAGCATTGAGCTTGCATGCTGGAAGCCTAATTATGAATGGAAACTTGATTTAAAAATAGTTGCCATCATGTCCAAAATAGCAGAAGCAAAAGAGTGTTTCTGTTGCTGCTGTTAGATACAACAGCATACTTAAAGGTCTACCATTTAATTCAGTGACAGGGAGACGGCCACACAAACAAGAAATGAGTTCTCATCTTCTGTTTGGTCTTGACTGAGTAAATCTAAGTGTGTGAATAGCTCTGTGGTTTGAAAGGGAACATGTTCGTGTTAACTGTGTGCTAAGACACCATTCTGGATTGGTCCTATACACATACAGGTACACCAGGCAATGACTAATAAGTTATTTAGAATGAGCAATAAGATATTCTGAAGCATATATGGCAAAATTATTTCACTTTGTAAAGGTCCAACATATATTAACCTAAGGATAAGGAGTTTGTGCTTTGTTAATTTTTGGATTGAAATTTTGAAAATGAAGTAAATATGAAGCTACTTGCTTAGCTTGAAGCCAAAATCATGCATAATCACTTTGAGTGTAAACATGTTGACCTTTCCTTGGTCTAGCGATGTTTTTGGTTGAAGACATTAGCTTCCCTAATACTTCAGCACGGCCCATCAGTTGGAAATGGAAGTGTGCATAGCTCTTCATTGGCAGGTGGGGAAATACTGGCTGAATTTGCTTGCAGATATGTCCTAATGAGTCTTTCAGCCAGAATATCCTCAGGTCAGTAACTACAAGAGTGCAGATGGTGACAAGCACTGTAAGGTGCTCCCGTTTTTAGCTTGCCTACCTCTTGACAAAATAAATACCTGTCTAATGCTTAAGCATCTCGTGATTCTAATTTGAAGCCTGAGCTATATCACTAGAAACAGTCTCAGAATTTAGGTTTGACTTCCAAGTCAGTATTAAGACACCAGCATAATTTAGGAAATAATATATGTTTTTTTTTGGCAGCAGGAACTGCAATATGTGCCTCTGGCCTGTGCTTGCACGGGTGTTTGGGTGATTGGTACATCAGTTTGTTTTCCAGATCCTGTTTGCCTCACACAAATGTGATGTGCACAGTAGCCCTAAGTACTATGAAGGTGTGAACGAGCAGCCAGGAGCAGAGGTGGCCTAAGATGACTTAAGCAGTACTGTTGCTGAAGATGTAACTACAGGCTCAAAGTTCGTGCTACTTCTGGCAACAAATGCAATTTCAGAGGCTTATGTCACTCCTTGTGTGGTAGCTATGGGAGGGAAGGCCTAATACAGCTCAATTTAAAGATATTGTATACCTTAAAAATACTATATACCTCAAATTTGCCAGATTTATGACTTGGGTTTACATGACACACTCGTAAGGAAGTGAGAAGCTAGATGAGTCCTTCCAGACAATGACAAACTAATTGAAAGGAGGAAGTCATCAATGATCTTAGGCTATAATAGCTCTCTTAGCGGAGAGGGGCCCTGCAGGAACCTGCCGAGGAATGGCTAAAACTTAAAGTAATCTAGACAAACTGAAGAAAACTCTTGAGAAATGGGACACAGGTCAGTAGGGATAAGCCTGAAGGTGGGATGACTTGGGCAGAAAGCAGTACAAATGCGGGAGGGATAGAGACTAGTACAGGTTCAACAGAAAAAAATCTGTCAGTGTCGTGGCCCAGCAGCTGAGCAGCAATCAACAGTGCCATGTATTGCAAAGAGAAAAAAGCAGATGCTGTAGAGGGACGTAAAAAGACACAGTTTCACCACCTGCATAAAATGAGCCTTCTGGTCTCACCTTGGTCACAAAGTCCAGTTTTAGATGAAGGTATAAATCAACTGCAGAGAAGAACTAAAACAGAGCTTTAAGGGAATAAAAAACACCGTATCTGCATGGAAAGACTGAAATAGTCTTCCTTAACCTACGTTAGAGGAGAATGAGAGAGGAAATCATAGTTCTAAACTATATACCATGCAGCTGCAAAGAGGAAGGGATCCATCTGATAACTATGTCCCTGATATTTAGGACAGGAAGTTAACAGGCATAAACTGGCACAAGAAAGGCTCAAGTTCGTTTTTTCTACTGGTAAAGATAAAGCACTGGTATGAATTGCCTGGGAAAATTGTAAAGGACCTCCAGTGATGAAAATTGTAATAGCAGTTAGATAAACATCAGACATGAGTGACGTCTTACCTCGAGGCGGGGGAATGGCCTGGATGACCTTTCAAAGCCTTTCACAGGTTGGTTTTTCCGTTATTCTATAATCAATTGCCCAAATCTTTTGAGGAATAGTGTTATGGTACAGCTGAACTCCAGAACCAGCACTGCTTCCCAGATATCTTGGTGAAGGCACAGGCTATTACCCTACACAAGTTACAACAGACCCCCCTCATGTATGCTGAGTCACTGGCCACATCCAGAAGCTGTGCTCATTGACACTGTGTTTTTGGTTGACATAAATATTGATGCTGCATGTAGGCAATTCGAGAAGAAAAGTGTTAATAAAATATTTTCTTTCTAGACTCAAGGGATCCAAAATGAGCTTGTTAAAGTGCTTATAAATGTGTCACTTGCCTTGAGGAGCTAAACTTAGAAAAGTATCTGTATCCACAAATACTTATTTATTTTGCCATTAACTTGTTACCATTTTATAAAGCTCATAGTATCTTTAGCCAGCGGTGACCCTATAAATTTAGAGTGGAGTGGAAGGTGCTGAATAGTCTAAGAATTGCCATAGGTATTTGATTCTTGATCTGGGCTGAACTTACATAAATGTAAAGTGTCTGGCCACTCTGCTTTCATTTTCTATACATTGTACCTTTGTGAAGAACATTTTTGTGTCAGTTATCTAAGATAGAAAGGAAAAGTCAGAAATGGAGAATCCCAAAGGATACGTTCAAATGGACTTTAAGCCTCTGAACTTGACACAAACCAGGCTGAATCTGCCATATTGCCCTATACAGAACAATGTTGCCTAGCTATAGCTCCTGCAGCAAATGCCTATCACTTATTTGGGCAGTGATTTATATTTAAAGTAGACATAGGTTTGCCATACCAAACTGTGAGATGGCATAAATCCATCTGAACAATTCCCTATGGTGCTACAAGTCATTAAGGGATCAAGTGCTGAAAAGAAGAGGGTTGTATTGAAAGCTGGCATTTGTGGTGGTGCGTGTGCTGTGAGAGGCAGTAAGGAGTAAACGGAGTCTGACTCCTCCATGGACTCTCTGCTATTATAGGAAAAATGAGGGATTTTACTGCTTTTCAGACACACTGTATCTTTTCTCCTCTTCCTTACATTTGAGGCTCTTATGTTGAGAAGACACACAAAAACTGTATGGACCAATAACAAAAACACTGGTAGCTTAGTGCGTGCATCCATAGTGAACAGCTTGCAGCTGCATGTCACTATGGATCCTCCTAGTCTTACACTAGAAAGCACACTGAATTTGGGCAGATTTGTGCAAACCTAATGCTCATTTATCATGTGGCAGCTACAGTATTAAACAAACACAGGGTATTTTCTGAGTCAGTGCCAAAACTTAGCTAGTTTACTGAGTTTGGATGCACAAACAAATCCATCTTTCAAAGTTGGCAGAACAGGCACTGTGTAGGAAGTTGTTTGTGCTGATGCTATTGAAATGGCAAAGATGCCTGATATGCCTGGTGCAAGAGTGTGAAAATGTTATATGAGAAAGCTGCTACTGCTAGATCTCAAAGAAAAAGACAGTTACCACGCTGACTTTGAGATGAGTTTATTTTTGTGATGATAGCTGCAGGAAACCAAGATATGGCTTTCCTCCTTGATTCATATAGTCTTCTGACTACTGAGTTGGAGTTTGTATGCTCCCCTCTGTTGCAAATTGAGGAAAAGAATTTTTTGTAGTAGCAGGAAACTACATGTTTGAGTCCTAGTGGTGTAGGAGCTTTCACAAAATAGGTTGTGTGCCTTTTGCAGTCTGAAACCATGTGTTATCTCACACCTTGCATTAACCAAAAGATGCGTGAAACACTGATGATGAGAAATGGTCCTTCCAAATAGTCACAAACTAGCATTGCATATTCCTCCTCACCAAAGCTGTTAGTAGAGTTAAAGGTTTTCTTCTACAGGACAGTAATCATTACAGATTCACTGTTGAGCAGTGCCTGCCTGCCTGACCCATTGAGCTGCATATTCCATATGGGACTAAGAGGCAAGACACATGCCATCATTAGCCCAGTTGGTTAGAGCATGGTGCTAATAATGCCAAGGTCGTGGGTTTGATCCCAGCATGGGCCACTTGGTTTGAGGATTTGACTAAATGATCTCCGGAGGTCCCTTCCAACCTTACTGATTCTATGATTAGAGAATGAGGTGCAGGTGAGAAGTGGGAGATGGCAAGGTCCCAAGCTTCTGTAGAGTGGGCTTTGCTGTAACTGAGTCCTGGTGTAATGTGGCAGTGGTGACTATTTTTTTCCTAAAGCTGGGGATTTAGATTAAAACATAGCCTCTATGTCAGCAAAGTCCTGCCACTGATCGTGAGATCAAGCAGGATCTCTGTGTAGGGGTTTTAAGTGCTGGGAAAGCATAGGCTGGCCTCCTCTGCATCTGCTGATGCTGTAGTGAGCAGCCTTTTCTACTGATCTCAGTTCTGTCATTTCTTCCCTACTGCCTTCTGCCACTTTCGGTTCTTTCTCTGCTTGTAAGATTTCCCCCTGCTCCTCCCTAAGGCATGTGGATGAAATCTCTGTGGGTGAGAACAGGACAGCTCTGTTCAAACAGAGCAGGGCTTTATCATAGAGGTTTTAAGATACTCCTGACATGAGTGGAACTGCTTACGGCTTTTGAGCCTGACTAAGGACTTAAAACTCTGCTCTTCAAAGGTTTGTGATCCAGTTTATTTTCATATTCAGTCTGAGTGCCGTCACCAAGAGGCACTGAAATTCAGGGGGAAGTTCCCTGTGGTTCTTGTGCTGTTGTCTTTCTCCAATATCAACCTTTATTGCCTTCCTCTGAATTCTGCCTGCTTGAAGGTCTGCACGATTAGACCTATGTGGAGCTTTGTGTGTTTCATTATGAAATACGTGAAGGAGCTGGAATCTACCAATAGTAAACACAGCTGAGCAAGATTTTAAATGCACAGCACACCTTCTCTGCTTTACAGATCTCTGCATCGTTCTGAGCCTTTGGCAGATGCACCAGAAACTACACAAACTTGTGTACCCCACTGTGATATGGGTAAATAAACTGGGAATAGATTTCTAATGATACCAGTGCAGTGGTGTATTGCCAATGTGTATATCTAATATTTATTTGGAAAAAGGAAAATAGTTCTGTAACTCTTTTTCAAACTACATACGTTCTTACTGTTCAGTACGTATATTTGATGCAAATCACTCTTGAGATCAGCAGATTTTGAGATGTACCTGGCCTTACTGCCAATAGCTTACGCACCATGTGGTTTTAAAAAGCTATTACTAAATTGTAGATTAGAGTTGTTACATCTTGTTTATTCTGTATGCGGTTTTTCTAGCAAAGAGAGGAATTGAACTTGTATCTAAAACCTCATTTATAAAGCATGGCTATATTATTATTTTTATTATTATTATTTACTTGTCTGTAGATGCAAATATTCAGGAGCAAGTAATAACTACGTGGAAAAAAAATCCAAACCATTGATAGGTTTCAAAATCCAAATGGAAGTGTCATGGAAGTAAATGCATGTTTAGCGGAACAAAACAAAAAGAAGCTCTACACTCTCTGCCCTCCTGCTCCACCCTCCTTGAGAACTAGGGATATTTTCTATGAAAATGAAATGCTTCCGTAGAGACCTTGTGAATCTTCTAGTTAACCAACATGGAAACAGATGAACATTAAGGCACCATTGATGCTAGATTTCATAAATACAAGTAGTTCCACTGACCTCTATGGGACTATTCCTGTACTGAGACTTATCCATACGTATTTTTGGTCCAGCACTCACCAGTTGCCTGTTTTGTAGTCTGGAAAACCATCATAATTGCTACAGGAGAAACAGAAGGGCAAAGACAGTATCTGAGACTAAGAAATAGGCCAATAAAAATTCCTGAAAAGTCTTTTTCAAAATAAATGTACAAGATTATAGCACCTAGCACTGCCCCCCTCCGCCCACACTGAGGGATTTATCTGTTGCTGTTCAAGCTTTTTACAGATGACTCAGTGACATGCTCTAGAGATGCATTTCAAAAACAGCAATAGTTGTGAATGGATGCTGCCGTGATGTGATGCAGGATACAGTCAGTACCACCGCTGTAACTGTGGTACCACAGCTATAACTGTTCTCAGAGTGGTGTAGGGCAGCACGGTTTCAGCACATCTGTCTTAAAACTTGCACCTCAGAAACCTGTGAGTTGGAGGAATCCTGAGGCTTCCAAGGTACAGATTGTAGAGTCAGAGCATGGAAAAAATGTTTCATTATATATAAAGGTAATTCAATGCAATTTTCCATCAAGGCTTTTCTGCTTATAAAAAGGAGAGTGCAAAAACAAACAAACAAACAAAAAGTTAAAAAAAAAAAACCACCCAAACCATTCCTTACTGGAAATAATTATCTCTAAATTTGGACACAATGAAAAGTCTGAGCAAGAATTTCACTTTCCCCTTAAGTTACTTTTCTGTGTAATGTTGGTGATTTATCTAAAGTGTGTCACCACTCAGTGGATTCCTGTGGCTGAGAATAAGTTGATAAAATGTAGATTAGTGATTGTATATATATAAAATGATGTATGCACATGTGTGTACTCGTGCGCGCACACACACAGTTTCATACAGCCGGTTCTGCAAATAATTTGCGCATGGGTTTTGTTTCTTACTTTACCATGGTTATCAGACTGTCAGGCTGCTGTTTACAAATGAGCACTTTGTTGTGACATCCAGATTTATAGTTGTGATCCTTTCATTTTCAAATGTTGCCCAAAGCCAAGCGAAAGATGAAGAAACTACACAGCTGCTTGTATTCAAATGCATACCTTTCCTACCCTGTGTTAGAAAGACCATGAAGGGTCGTAACAACAGCGCTCAAACACTTCCACGTTGCAAAGCGAGCGTCATGCGGTCGTGTGTGTTGCTAACGTTGCAGCTTTAAAGCCATTTTGGTAAATCTCTGCTTCCCTCTCCCCTCCCTTCATTGGTACTTACCTCTTTGTGGAGGTGTAGATTTACTGCGTTTATGTTAGCTTCTTGTATCGCAGCTGATGTGCCTTTGCCGTGTGGTGCAATTTTAACAGTAACTGAAAGCAAGTGCCGGATCTTGCTCTCCCTCAGTACCTTTACACCGAGAACGGAGTGGGAAGTTAGGAGCAAGGGAGCTTTTGGGATAGTGAAGGCAGAGCTATGGTATTGGAGACCAATAGAAAGGAAGCTCAGGGATAAATTTCCCCTAAGTGTCTCTGACAAACATATAAAATGCTGTGCTCTTGAAGAAATGCAGTTTGTTTTTTTACACATAATTTGTGGGTTATGAACGTTAAAAATAATACTTATAATACTTCTAAAGTTTTTGTGCTTAAAAGCTATAAAAGGTGGCGTAATAATGATGGACTTATTTGGACTGGCTATCGTAAAGATGCCGACAGGACTACATTAATGACAGGTGACTGGCAACGATCCTGCCGTCTGCGGGTACCAAGGGCTCATTCCAGTTCTTGGGCCATTCACTGGGAATCTCGACAAAAAAAGGATTACAGCTGGAACAGGTTATGAGGCTTTCTACAATGCGCGCCCTTGTCCTGTTGGAGCGGTGTCGAGAGGGCTTGCTTTGGGAAGACGGTGCTTCTACTTTTTCTTCCATTCAGTTCTTGAATGAGAGGTCACAGTCTGTCCCTCTGCATTTAACTCACAGGAGCGATCAATGCAGTACTGAGAATTTTTATTTCAATGGTGTTGCCTGTGTGCGTCTTTACAAGATCAGGGCTTCGATGTTTTGGCTGTCCACTCTCCAGAAACGGAATTTTTGTTTTCAAAGCAAGATAATGGTAGGGCCGTAGATGCAGACCTGAATGATGGTGCTCTTACATGCAAAGGCAGTTGGAACAAAAAAGACTGTCTGGATCAGAACAACAAAAGGCTAAATTTAAATCTGCTTTACCTTATTCAAATGGATTTTGAAACTTTTACTAGTAGCTTTGAAATGTTGACAGTGGGCTGTTCATAATAATAACAAATGACAATTTCTCACTGAAAGTTCATATAAATAATAATAAGCCCCTCAAATTTGAGTCCAGCATTTTTCCCCCTCTCTTGGCAGCAGCAGCAAACACACTATCTGCTTTCTTACCAAATAACTGTGCGTCTTCACACGTTTGTGCTGCACAGTTTCTCATTAACGATCTGCTGGCAACAGTCCTCTATTTTGAGAAAACAGAGAGCCTTGAAGATAATTATTTTATTAAATATATGCAAAAATGTCAGCTCAGTGGCTCACCACCCTTGACAGTCTTTCTTGACACTTCTGTCTGCTTTAAAAGTAGAAGTATTTGGCATTGTGGTAAGGGGATGAGTGAGAGAGTGAAGAGAGGAAACTTTCTGAGGGGAAGTCAGGGCCATGTCTGCTTGGCATGGTGGGAGGACAGGTGCTGATTCTGGATTTTTAAGATTACAAAAGCCAGCAGCCACGGCTGAGGTGGCTTAACTGACAGACAGGCTAGTTAGAGCTGTTTCCACAGTACTTTGAAGAAATTTCTTACCTGCGTGCTGCCAGAAAAGTCATGGACATCTTGGCTGATGGTCTGTAGATTGCTGAGAGAATGAGAGCACGCATTACGAAGATCATATCGAATGCATGTTTTAAGTTTGCATCTTAATTTCTTTTTTTGACGTATCATACATCCTGTATTTCTGGAGTCCATCAGCTGAAATTACAATAATGCAAAATGGCCCTCTGCTTTGTTTCTTATAATGCTTTATGTACAGAAAACATATGTGATGATGCTGATGTTGGCCAACGTTGCTTGTGATTTACTTATTCCCCATAAAAAGAGGAAAAAATAAGAGCCCTTCTCCCCTAAGAAGTATTTACATAAAGCAGTCTGAAGCATCTGGTCACAAGTGGTTACTTGCAGGTTCTGCCCACTTGCTTGCGTGTGCTGCTGTCAGGCAGTCGTCCCGAGCTCGCAGCCGATGTCCCTCTGTCAGCTGAACTGTACATTCGCTAGATGAATTCTAAATCTTCAAGATCTGCTCAGTGAACCAGGTCATTAAAACTTGGTGAACTTTTTGCATCAAGGCTTTGCTCCTTTTGGACACTCTTTACATTTGTCTCTATTTTATGACCTTCAAAGGGTCTGCTCAGTCAAACTCTGCCCTTGAGGTAGACTTGAGAAACTTTAGGCAGCATTTCCAATGTTCAGCATTCCCAGGAAGAGTTATTTATTTTTCATGGTCTCTCTGACATGCTGTAAATGCATGTAGAAAAAGAAAATGAAGCAGGGATTTTAAGATGTTTAGAAGCTTAAGAAAACGCTGCATGATTTCTTGAAAAAGTATAGAAAAATATTGTTCAACAGAATACCTCCCAATGAGATAGCTGCCAATGGCAGCTGTTTACTCACACCATAATGGAAAAAATCATATACCCTTAACTCAGGGTGTGATCTTAAAATGGCTTTGGAGGCTTCTGTTTAATTTCAGAACCAGGATCTCCATTCTATGGTTAATTGCAAACTCCCTGTCAGTTCAGGTAACATCAGAAATTCTCCTTATATCCTGCACAGGAAAAGGAATCGGGTAGAATCAGACCAAATCCTAGTAAAAGGAAAGAAAATTATCTATTAGGTGCCAAGGGACAAGCCGTTCAGAGCACATCTACCAGCTGTTGTTGGGGAAATACAATAGAAAAGTGAATCAGGACAGGCGATGACCCTGACTGAGATTATAAGTGGAATTTAGGAGTCATTTAAAGCTGCAAAGCCCAAATGACTCAAAGGTCTGTGTTGTTTTGGAACAGATTTGTACTTCTGAGTGTGAAATGCATGTCTGTACCATGTGAAAGACAGTGGCGAAAAGAAGCCTATGTTACTGGAGATGATACTGGAAATGGAAAATATGTAGCTGGATTAATATGGTGCTACAGTTGATCATGCAGGACCTACTAAAGCACTGTACAAATGCAGCTACACTAGTTCTCAGGTTTAACTCTTTGTCGAGTTGGTGCTGTGTGGAGGCTCCAGTTTGAGCTGGTGCAACCTCAGACGTTTGGAGCTGTAATGTGATTACATTATGGTGATTTTCTAAGATGCTTCTAGAAAATAGCGTTCCTCTTCCTCCTTCATTTAGACCTCACTGCAATGTCACCAGAAGCATTGCTTGTGTATTTTATAATCTGCACCAAATGATCTTTTAGTTTGGGGCACCATGCCTTTTATATTTTATCATGTTTTTAACTTGAAGACCAAACTGAGCCAGATAAAAGTTCTTAGCTATATAATTTGTTATGTAGTCCTTGTTGCTGGGGTTTTCTAATGTTGCTCATTTTTGAATTTAATCTTGCTGGCAGAGGCTATTATATCGCAGGAATAAATTACTCTCAAAGGATGGTAACTGTTAATGTTTCCACTATTACCTTCCTATGGTGGAGGGTAGAATCTATGTTTTTGTTATAAAATGAAGGATGTGTGGTTTTTTTCTCACTTCAGAATTTTGATCTTGAGATAACTAGCCTACTGTAAAAACACAACAAAATAGAAAATCACTCCTCTCCTCCCCCTGCCAAAAAAATCCCCTCCTATTCCTCCCCCTCCTCCTCCTCCTCAGCAGTGTGATGACAGTTTGTAAGTCTGACTGTAATTATACATGCTGAGATAAAAAATAAACCATACTTCATTTCTGTTACTTATCAATGTAAAATCCTATTTTGACATAACAAACACTATATTTTAATGCTATCATTATTCCCTTCACTGAAGGGGGAGTGCCAGGATGTGCAGGGTCTGGGAAGACGTTTTACAGCAGCCTTCATGCTGACAGTTATAGAGGGACGTGGCATATAACATTCCTGATCAGCTTTTCCTTAGCCATCGACCTACCTATTTCAGGCAACTACGGGACTGCCTGAAATATTTCACAGCCTAGTCTGATTGCCAGTTAGTGTCTTCATCTCTGAAGATCCCAGGCAAGCTGAATTAAACTGCAGTGAAGAGAAAGCCCAACGGCACATGAAGAGAGAAGCAACGTTGCAAGTTGCGTTAGAAAGCACTGAATGAAGATAGAGGGCACCAGACATCTCCAGGAAGTTGTAAGGAAAACCAAACGGGCGGCTCCATTCTGAGCACAGCAGAACGAGACGCTTCAAATTCGGATAAAGGGCGAGGGGTAGCGCTCTGCTCATCTTTGCAGTTAATGGACCACTTGAAGCAGCATGTGTGTGTGACTCGCTTTGCATGTAGAAGTAGGTCTGAGTGAGAGGAAGGATGTTTTCGTGGGAAACTGAGTTCACAATCCAACTTCACTGCTCATGTATAAGCCCTCTGTGCCTCAGTTTCCCACGTATAACATGGAAGTCAGAGTCCACCTCCAAGTCTCAGCGGTTTTGTGAGGGTAAGAAGTGCAGAGTCCATTGTAACAGGACTTCTAATAAAGCACTGAAAACAAGATTAATTAGATTTTTTGTTATTGTTTTAGCCAGTGTCCTGGCCTTAGCATTCACGTGAGTTCATGCAATCTGCATTATTGCTATTGCATTTCCCTCTGAAGTTTTATTCAAATTATCTTCACAATTCAAAATGAAACTCATTTTTTTTCCCCATTTCACCTGGTTTTGATGTGAAACTACACATTTCTCTTAGATCACAAAGCTTTTCTTGGGGCTGGGCCCCAGTTGACTCAATAGTTATGCAAACATTAGCAAATTTTCCCTTGAGCTAAGTTTCACGTTTGCAATGAAACCTGAACTGAGGCAAATTTTGTGTGGTTTTCATTGCAAACATGTAGGCAGTGCAATAAAGCTGCGCCTTTTCCTGTCTATCCTCTGGAATGATCTAGTTTTTCATTTTTATCAGTTTCTCTGTGTTAATGCCATAGCAAAGTCATTGCTAATTTGCAGTTAAATATATGTATAGGATCCATCAGGTGGGGTGTTTGTTGTGATTTTGCAAGATGTTTTTGGTAATTTTGGCAGTAAGAATTTGACTGAAGTTTCACATGTTAAGGTTTTAGCCAACACATTAAAAAGTCTCCTTTTCCTTCTTGGCGTAGTCTAAAACCCAAACGTACTTTATTGTGTGTGGTTGTTTACAAGCGTGTGCCATTTGAAACAGAGGGGCAGCCGATTAGTGTGAACGTCTAGTCCCCTTCTGCCAGATTTTATATTTGGGCTGGAGCGGCGGATGGCTGCTGTCTCTCTGTAGATTGGCAAGAAATTTAATTACATAGAGCCTTTCTACCCCCTTATGGCAGACTTGGAGTATTTATTGCTGTGCTTTTGAGCCCACAGAAATCTGCTCTAAGTGCAGGAATGAATCCAGCTCCAAGCAGCGATAATCAACCTTTTTCTGCCGGAGATCTTTATTGAGAGTTCTATCTAAAATTCTCCAGTTGTACGATGTACTTTATATATGAGTAGAGCTTTAGGTCATTGTCTCTTGTTTTTTGTTAGTTTTTTTTAAAGGGAAAATATTTTTTTCTCTCTCGATTTCAATTTCTTCTCTAGGCAGTTAAGACAAGTTATCTGCTTATGCATCTTAACAGCCTACGGGAAATCTTGCACCTTTCTCCTCCTTCACAGCCATGATAAGCACAAGAAAGAGGACTTGTAAGCTAGTGCATGAGTCTATAATCCTGATTTACTGAGCGGAGGTACCTGTGTCTGTATGTGGTTACAGGGAAATTAGGAATTCTTGTTGATGCTAGTTCAGAGCGCCAGATGACACAGTTTTGAACAGAAAACAGGCTACATTTACTGGAACTCTCTAAGTTTGCAGCAGTCCAGAGGAAAACGCACAGATGAGCAGAGCTGGATCTTGCTGCAGCTGTTCTCGCTCCCGACTCTGTCAAAGGCTCTCCCCTTCAGCAGCATGTGCCCTTAGTGACTTCCAGGCATCACCTAGCTTAAATTTCCAGTCAAAGTGGTGCCTTCACACACAAGATGGCAATGAGGGGGTTGCGGTGCAGAGAGTTTTCTTTTACATGTTTTGTTGGGCTGAGGGAGTAATTTTGTGCAGAGAGAGATGCTGGGAAGTTCATGTTTCTGTCTGGCCCTTGTAAAATACTTAACTGAGATTACTGGTGTAATATTAGCTATCTAGTAGGACAGTTAATCATACAACATTAGCCTCTGAATTATTTTACCCCTTGCTAGCTACGGATATATCACAGGAACACAGGAGCTGTGATTCCAAATATGGCGATTTGTGACTCGCCAGGGAATCAATATCTAGTACTTTTCAGGAAGAAAAACTCTTTGAGCAACTGTTTTTTGCAGAATGAAGTACAGAGGGTACAAATTTCACTTTGACTGTTGAAGGAAATGAGCTTATGTACTGAAGGAGATTATTTAGAGATTTATTCAGATACAAAACCATCCAATTCTTTTTACATATAACATGCACAGTATTACTAATACTTAAATGCAAAGACAGAGCAGCCCTCAGTGGGGATTTTTCCGGTTATCCCCAGGCTCCCAGAGATGAGCATGTGGCAATTTGGGATAGGAGCAAAAAGGGGCTCTCAGGAGAAAGTCCTTTACAGAGTAATGGACATTTTTCCTGTTTTCCAATGCATAACAACTAGATATTCCAGTTCTGTTAGGATTATTGGATAATGAATAGCCTGTATTGTGCACTGTTGTTCTAATAGTGCACGTGTGTTGCTCACATACACTATTACTACCACAAAAATTTCCATTGAGATATGCACCATCCAGAAAGACTAGCATTGTCACTGAGCACTGCAGAATGTCCACCCAATGAAAGAGAAACAGAAACTATTTCAGTGATAAAGCTACGCATTTAAAGTTATTTTTGAGTATGCAACAAATGTATAAAAGCATTTGCTTGTTACAGCTGAATATGAATACACGATACAATATGCTAGCTCCTGCCCAAACATTTTTTGCTGTATGCTGGTCAAATAAATAGGTTGATGCAAGTGTTTAGGTGAATCAAGCTGCATGCCATGTTAAAGGAAGCTGTTCATGTAATAAAATTCTGTAAAGCATTTGTCAGAAAGCATGGTAGTCATGGAGAAAAGCACAGCAGGCAACAGTGTGCTGCTTAATTACATGTAGAGCGTATATCTACTCAGGCTGCAGTTGTCTAATGAGGACCTGATCATACCTTTTTTATGCATCTGCCCTCCAGCTTGATCACGCAGACATGGGAGGAACTGTAACATGCAATGGATGTTGCTGCAAGCACATAGTCTCTTAGGCTTTCCTTCAAGTCTGTGTCCTTGTTGTCTTTGACCAGCTAGCTAGTTTTACTGCAGTTAGTGCAAGCTAGGAGTATTGGGAGAACAGGGCCCTAGCACTTTTCAGCTTTGTTTGGTCTGCTTGCTATTCAGGGTACTGACAGAGAACATTTGCTCGTGCTCTTCACAGCAGACCTTCCCACCATTCCCTTTCTTTGTCCCAGAACTGACTCTCAGCTCCTAGGCTTACACTGAGTCCTTCACCATTTCCACTGCAGTGGAAAACTTGGAATTGACATCCAGTCAGTCTGTGTGGTTGTTGTCCTGTGCCGGGATTGCATACCTGTCATGGCATTGCTCCCTACTGTGCCTCAGAGAAAGAGGAGGCGATGTATTGCTATTGCTTTACTTTTATTTTAATGAAGAAGCTGGAGATTTTATAGCACAAGATTAAGGTTCTGTGTTAGGGTTACGTAATGTTTTCCTGCATTTATTCATACTTGCTTTGAAATTTGCTGTGAGTTCTCAAAAAGACTTGTAACGTTATTTGTAACGTCACACTTGTGTATACAGACTTCAGCTGAAGCTCATATCCCTCCACCGAATGACACAGCCTTTAACATGGGATCTTGCTGTCTGCAATTTTTCTCTTGCAGGCTTTTTCTTTAGCTGGTCAGATACTGGGGGAACCTGAGCTCTGAATAATTGGTTAATTTTTAATGGAGTTCAAAGATCTCTGGTGCAAAGATATTTGTTCACATCTACAGTTTTGTTTCCATTAGAATTATAAATAAAAGCAGTTCTGATACTTGGAGGATATTTAATGTTGCAAATTAGCATTACTAGCTCAGCTTATTTCAGGCTCATCACATCGCTTGCTTTCTATGAATTTCTCCTCCTGCCCTCTTATCCCCTCCCTTTGATTCCTATATTTTTAAGCTAACTGTTTTGGTCTTTCTTCCTTTTCATCTATGTGTATTTTTGATATTTCTTTGCTGCTTAAATCAGAACTTCCCCTGCTTTAACATAGTAAACAAAACCAAGGACAACACAGAAAACTTCTGAAAAGATTAATGCCAGCTGCAGTCATGTCAGCAGTGCAGTTTATATTTAGAGGGGACGCGTGCTGGAGAGGAGGTGAAGAGTTCAGAGTGGGATTCGACCTGAGAGCCTGGATCTGAGCGAGAACCGCTGCTAGGATTGAACTGGCCTCCCCAGCTAATGTGCGTGGTGCCGCTTTCAGCCTATTGCCACAGTTTTTCCCTTTGCAGCTTTAGAAAAGCCATTTGGAAAGAGGAAGAGACTTGAACACTCACCCTTTTGCCAAGAAGCCACAAGTTCAGACGGAGCTTTTGATGCTCTCTTATCTTGCAAGTTATCCAGCACAAACCTGACTCCTAAATCTGTATCCTACTCAGTGGACCACAAGCCTCCATACTTACCGTGAGTTTAACTATCTTGATACTTACATGTCCCCTTTTACTGTGTGTTGCTCACTTAGCCCCAAATTCATAGCTTTATTCCTACAGTTTTCTTGTCAGGGAGGGAACTATTTATGGATCCTCACGTTGCAAAGACAAAGTGATCACAAAACAAAATCCTGGCAGAGTCAGGACAGAGCAAACCTCGTGAGTTTTGGTAGAGCCCTAGCCAGACTTTGACCACTTAAAAGGTTTGAGCCCGCAAACCATAACAATAGGCGTTTTCTCGCACCCCCAATATTTCCTCTACTTGCTGCCCATTTCAGGAGAAAAAAAATATACAAGACTTTTAGAATGTTATGCTGCTTCTACTTCTTGCACAAAAAGTACAAAAAGTAAGTTCCTTAAACACAGCTAAATCCACGCAGCCAAAAATTTATTAAAAGGTCGTATTTCATGTATTTTAAAAATAAGAAGTTTAGTGAGATGCGTGAGGGAATATTCCTCAGTATTGTTTGCTCTGATATAGCATTGAAACGAAAGTTGGTTGAGGTTACAGTTAGTGGAAAACTGAAATGAAAATCAGGAAATAATAGTTTCGTAATATTGTGATTCAGAAAGATTACAAAAACATCATAGTTACCTATTTGTTAGCACTGCAGACAGTCTAGCATCTGGAAACTGGAAAAGAAAGCGATTTTCCTCAAATAATGCCATTTGTTAGCTGAAGGAAGTGGAAGCTTTCAAAAATGACCTGAACGCACTATAACTCTGCATTTTTTTTGTTATTTTAATTTTGCATTTGGAGAGATTGGGATGAGGTCTTATGCTTCAATAAACAAGAAATTAGCTTTCTTAATCACAACAGTTTGATTTAATGGCAAAAGACTGTATAACCACAGTAATAGCCATTGTCTCTTAAACAAGCCTTTCTAAATTTCTGAACATATTAAGTCTGAGTGCCAGTGTATATATAACACTGTCAGCCCGGAGAAATCACCGTTTTTGAAGCTTTCCTAATGTTTCCTCCCCGTCCTCTGCGCACTGACCCATATGCAGGCATCCTGTGGAGAAGGGGTTAAGAATGCACAAGGGTGAGTCTTGTAGCTGAATTTATCTTGGTAACTCAAGACGTTCATGAATGTGGCACACAGTTACTACTGCAGCTATTCTCGTATTGGCTTCCCCACCAAGTCCTGACATGCTTTCGTCCATGCACGCTTCTTGAGTTTCACTCCAGGGGGAAGTTTGGGGAGATCTTGTGACAAACAGCCCTCAGTCTCTTGGATGCTTACTGAACCAAGTTGTTTATATTTTTCACACATCCTGCTTTTGTTATGCTGGAGTTCTTCTTCCTTGTCCTTTACTGCAATCCCTTGTACTACTTAACATTGAAAATCATTTAAGAGTCTCCATTTAAAAGTACACTAATACTCTTAGAGTGAGCATTATATATGGAAATGTTGCGCTCTGTTTGCTTACCAGATTGTTGTATTCAAACGCAACACAGCTAACATCTGGAGACATAATGTTTATGAAGCAACTGAAGTACTTTGCATTTGCTCAGGCTGCTCTTCACCTTTTTATGTCTTCCAAGCCTTGAAGTTCAGGAAGCAGCTAAACTGGAACAATCTGTACTGAAATAATCAGATAAAAGCTTGGGTTTATAAATTAAGTATTTACTTTATCATTTATGGCTTGGGATTGTAACAGTGCTGTTGCTACTCCAGCACCTGAAGTGGAATTTTGATAAATCACTTGAAAATTTCCTCTTGTAAGAAATATTTAAACTATATTTTAGTTAACTGAAACTCCTTTTTTCCAGAATAAGACCACACTCACAATGAGACTGTTACGCTGTACATTCCTTAAGTCCCAGAAATTTGTTAACTTAAGGAAAGAGCTTTGTTAGGAAGAACAGACTATGTAGGGGGGGAGCAATGGTTGTAGGCAGTGGACATCCAATGGACAATCATTGCCCTTGATTTCTCTCCAATACAGCATATGTGCATGCATACCTGTGTGTGTACGTGGATTCTCTTGTTTCTTTGGGGGAATTTTTCTTTTTATCTTTCCTGTCAAGCATTTGGTTATACAGAGTGATAACTGGTCTCCACCTTCCTTTATTTATGCAAAATATTACATGTGTATCTGTAGCCTTGAACAAATACTTAGGAAAAGCATTTTTGTTTATGGCTAGCTAAATAACCACTTAAATTATCTTTTAGTTCAGCAGGAGGACTTTGAGTTAGTCTGGAAAAGAGGAGAGCTGATATTTTCAAACTGAAATTTAATATTTGAAATGCCGAAATTCACACGTGTTGAATATCAATTTGTAAAAATGGATAATGGAAATTTTCTGTCTCTTGAAAAGCAAGCCAGAAGCTCAGGTGCCTAACAGTAGAATTAGCCTTCCAGTTTTGAAAATGATGGTATGTGTTTCCTCATCTCTAACATGGGCTGTCTCTTCAGAAGGAAGTTGCGTATACTCTTGTTCAAGGAATGCTTTGACATTCTTGGGTATGAGCTGCTGGAGAACTGTAACATACAATTGTTCTGAATGAACAGATTTTTTTTTTTAGGGGGGGGGAATTAGGAGATAGTATTTTAACCTACTCTTTCAGAGCTAGAAGGATGATTGCTCAACTATTCACACAATTGTGATGAAAGATATGAACAAACTAAAAGGGAAAAACAAGTACCTTGAGGAGCATTTTATAAATATATTCAATAGTGTTGCTGTTATGAGGAGATTTCCTTTTTTTGTGGGGGGGAGGGGAGGAGGTGGTGGAAATTCTACTCAGCACATCAGCAGAAATTCCTTTTCTTTCCAATTCTTTGTGAGAAGAAACTTCACAGTATACAAGCCTGTGGTCTTTTCAGTAAGCTGATACATGTAATGCTGACTACAAGGATTGCCCAGCAGTATGTGGTCAAGTGTGTATAATAAAGAAGAAAGCTCTTAGTGGTTTGGCCCAAATTCTTTTGGCTCTATAGGCACTCCTGTGTCTCATGTGGGAAGTGGAATTGAAGTACTCTGAAATCCTACTATGGCTGAGTCCAGTTTTAGACTAGTATGAAAAGGATGAGAAATGAATCTCTCATTTAGTAGAAAGATATTTCTGTTGGCTCATGAGATTTCTCAGCAACTTGATCTTGCTTGAGGTCTCCTGTCTATAGCAGTGTCATTCTTGGAGTAAAGTTTGCCAGATTAGTTTGAAAAAAGTCCAGCAAAGGACAGTAGGAGCGGGTGAATGCCTAAACTCCTGCGCATTTCTCAAGGGCAATCTGGGAGAGTACCACTGATTTTCCTCTTCCGGGTCTCTCTTAAGTTTCTCTCATTTGAAAGCTCTTTGGTGGGATATTGCCAAGAAAAAAGACTGCTCTGCTTGTCAGCTGTGATAGGTTGCCAAGATGTCCATGGATGACAATACGAGTCTCAGTGGTATAAATGCCAACTAATAATATCAAGAAGAGTGAAAATTACTTAAAAAAATTATACACCTTCTGTTTCCATAAGAATAATAACAAGTTAAGGAGTGTCACACCTGAGCCTTGTGCCTGTTCTTAACTTAAAAATGAAGTATGATGGAGGTGGCAGTTCTTACTCAGCGTGATGCCTAGTGTTCAAGAAATGAAAGTGAAAACTCCTCAAAGCACCTTTGCTGGACTTGTCAGTCATTTTGCGCAGAGGCCATGAAAGGAGGTTGCTCACACTAAAATGTCCATGCCCTTTTGTCTAGATGGGCATGACCCCTGCTAAGGTGCTGGAGTCTGGATGCGAAATTGTGATCTCTGTTGCCTCAGCTTGAGTGATCTTATTTAAAGATGTGTCCACAAAGGACAAAGAGGTGTCCTTCTGAAAGGCCAGTTCTTGTTCAGTGAGCACATGTGGAGGTCCCCTTAGGAGAGTGAGAGTGGCCTTGAGAGTCCTGCCTATGGCCTGACTTGCAGATACCTGCCTGCTGTCATCAGAAATACAGGGGATCAGATGTGGAGTTGTAAGTTTGTTTTAAATATCTTTGAGTCTTCACAGTTCTGCAGTGAACAGAACGATTTCACCTTTGCCTAGAAAAGGATGGTGGCTTTCCCATGCTGGAGAGAGTTAGCAGCTTTGCTTGCCACCCATGTCATGTACCTCCGAGTCCTGGAATGATTATGAAACATGGGCTGTTAGGAACAGGAGTTCAAAGGAAGGACTGAAGTGGTGAATATGAGGGAAGCTGAGGGTTAGAAAGCAGAACTGGAAGGATGGTAGATGATCTGCTAAAATCACTGCTGTGAACTTAAACAGGACTAAGATTAGTGTGTATAAGCCTCAAGTCACTGGGATAACTGCCACATGTATTAAGTATGTTGAATGTGTAGGTATTGAGTTGTTCAGTCAGTTGTGGAAGCCTAGTTACATCTCCGTATTTTCACTGCTCTTTGAAAGGCAAAAGGAGAAGAAAGAACCTGTTTATTAAGTAAATTTGAGAATATGTGTTTTGGTACCTGCTACTTTCTTCAGACTCTTTAACTACAGGGAGTGCTTTTCAGTAAGCTCATGCCACCAGCCTACCAAGTGCCAGGTCTTTTTAAAGTTCAGTGTATAAAAAGAGCTCTCTAAAACATAAAAACTGTTTTTAAAAAAGCTGACTACCGCTCAGTTTTCTCAGAACTTCAGTATTTAAAAAGGGCTTACCCAATTCATCTCAACGCTACATACACAGTTTCCATTACAGAGTCTGAGCCTGAGGGCAATTGGACCAAATTTTCAGATACTGTGAATCAGAATGGCTTTCCTGACACGAATGTGGTAGTGCCAAACTGCACCAGCTTTGGATCTAGACCTTTGTGTGAAAGCAGATCTTTTTAATGGAAAGCCAAAACCATGTTCTAATACAACAACTGCTTTTGAACCTCAACTAACTTTTCTGTTTTTTTACCCCTTTGTTAGCTGTTTTGACCTCTTACATGAACTTGGGTAAGGGTTCTTGGGAGGGGAAAAAAAGAGGAAAGTAAACCAAAAACATCTATTTTGAAATGATACGAAACAGCTGACTTTAGTATTGCCAAATCCCTGTTTTAGAGCTGATGAACAACTTGTCTGTCCCTAATTCCATCTTTTTTCTTTCTTTCAAAATGTTCTTTTATGATTGCAGTGTGTGAGATCACGTAAACTCCTATAAGCCTGTCCTTTGTTGAACTGCTCCACTCTGCCATTCCTTTAAGAGCCGCTGTTTAGATGCTGATACAGGACTCCTTTATTTGGGCACCCCTTTGTTCCTCTCTCCCAGCCTCCAGTCAGGTTCTTTTCACTCTCTTGTGACCCGTTTAGTACTGCAGAGGGGCAAAATGAGGCCCTAGCTGGCGGGTTAAGAATTCCTTTACTGTAAGGTGGTGGAATAGCTACTACAGCTTTGCGCTCTTCCCAGCCAAGCAAGCAGGAGGGTTTGTGTTGGAAATGTTTCAGAATTGACAACAGTTATATAGCGCTCTGCTAGCTTTCAGCTGATGTATGGTTCTGGAGTGAGTGCAACTAGATGATATTTGCTAAAATAGCCGCTGTGGCCAAAGAGACACAAGTCCTTTCCTGGCAACAGCCACAGAAATGGCTGAAGATATTTAACAGTGCCAGCCCTGCTACAAATGCTGTGATTATCCTCTTGCTAAAGGCTAGCCCGTTGTGCTTCTCTTGATTATATTCCCAATGACCAATACCTGTCAAAATGAGCTTGATTGGCAAAGACCAATATTTAAATTGCTTAAATTATCTAGGCTTTTAAATGAAACACACTAGAGACGATTCACAAAGCAGCTCATCCAGCAGATCTGAGGAGGCAATAAGCTCTGGTAGCACAGTAATGAGTAACTGGAGCTGGGTTAGGGACTGTAGCCTCTGGAGTTGGCACTGCTGCAACTGCAAGAGGATGGGTATGCACAGCCCAGGCTACCCAGCTTCTACCGGATCTGGGGACCAATGTTTACTGTTGGTTCCTTGCCTTTGCTGCCTGGTGTGAGTCTAAAAGGAGACACTGGCTAGTCATCTCTCTGCTCCGCAAGTTACCAGGCTGCATGAAATGCAGCTGTTCTTTCCCTCCCCTCAACATATGCACACTTGGTGGCATACCCTTAACACACAGCTGACAATACCAAAACAGTGTGTGACCACTCTCGCCGCACTGCTGCGCAGGACAAGGTGGAGCTATGTCTGCCCTGGACCAACTGCCCTCTTTCATGCTCTTCCTAGGATATCAGCCCTTTGTATTCCAGATGGAGAGAAGAGAAAACAATTTTTCCTTGCTTCCAATGTTTTCTCCTCCCCCCATCCCACCCACTTTCAAGGTGCTATAAAAACCTCTTCCTTCACCTGCCTGAATTCCCCCTTGGGAATGAAGCTGCACTGAAAGCTTCTTATCTTTCTCTTCTGTACAGTCTTAAAATCTCCTCCTTTCAATTATCAGCTGAAATTTAACTCTTCTTCTCAAAAGTGAGTAATTACTTTAGTAATATTTCTCTAAAAATCTGAGGGACTATTTGTCTGTGAGTAACCAGTCGCTGGTGATGACAGAAGAATTTACAGTTTAAGCCTCTTCCTTAAAATTCTCCATGATATGTTACATCACTTGTTTTTGTGACTTACAGGGAATTACTGAAATGACAGAAATAATTTGGGAGCTCTATTTTGCCACTCAATATTTGACATTTGCATTTTTATGTTTCTTTGTCAGGATAGTAAACTCAGGCCAACCAGGCTTATCCCACGTTCATGTTTGCTTGCTACATCTCCCAGATCCAGCAGTTGTCACACAGATGTTAATGGGAGATTTCCTGCAGCAGGCCTTAACATAGGCAGAGGAAAAGCTTCAGAGTTTGGCTGTTGATCTCTTCTGTCTGTAACCACTTCCTGGCTTTCTCTTCAAAAATTCTGACCTTGTTTTCCACTTATTTAAACAAGAACAGAATTGCTAAGCTTTGCAAACATTTTGTCTAAAGCTAGTTACCCTGATAGTTTTTCTGGCATAATTTTTATATAAACTAATGTGTTCTCACTTGCTTGGGCTAGAATGATCCCTGGGGACTGTTTTGCAGGTTGGGATTGGTGGAGGTGTGTTGTGCTTGCCCAGCTCAGCTTCCCTGCCCTGAAATGCCTCTCTCCTGCAGCCAGCCCAAACAAGAGCCTGGCTCCCCAGGGGAGCGGAGCCTGGGAGTGCTGCAATTGCTGTAGGAGCATTTTGACAGAAAGGGAAACTTCTTCAGCCATTGCTGGTCCCTCTGCAGTCCGTGGGCAGCACTAGCAAAACTCCTTGATTTTGCTCATTTCTTGTTTTAAAAAAAAACAAACAAAAACCAATCAACCAAACAAACGAACAACCAAAAAAAGCAACTGAACCATATCAGGCTGCCAGAGTTTTGGTTTGCATTTTCTTAGTTGAAACTTCAAGTTGAAAACTGCAGCTCGAGAGAAGGTAATAAAAGTGTTATTGTATTGATTTTTTTTTGAAGTAGTATGGAGGACCTTGTGTGCAAATGAAATTGAGAGGATCTTTCTAACCCATGTGCTGAAGCAGTCATAGGCTGGGCCTGAACTCCTCAAAATATTGCATGTGGCACACAATAGCTAGGCATACTCCCTGAATACAGCACATTGCACAGGGTGTTTAGGAGTAGATGACAATAACTCTTTCAAGCTTTCTTGAAAATTATCTTGTTAACTAGACATCTCTTAAACAAATTTGCTTGGTGTGACTGCTTCATGTAACTGCAAACTGGAGTGAAAACCAGGATGTGAAAGGAAGTGATTACAGTACTGGTATGTCCTAGCTAAACTAGCAGATACATTATGCAGATCAGCTCCACGAAGGGTAACCATGTGTTGAAGGTCACTGTTTCACCCTTGGCTGCCTGAGGTCCTTAGGGGAATTTTGATTTTGCCAAAGCATATTTAAAGTCTCTGCAAGTTGCACATCATTTCCCAGGTGCCTCTTGTTTTCTAAAGCCCAACTTGAAGCTCTGTGTTCCAAATTGCCTCTTTCATAATCAGTTTTGGCAAACCGTGCTGAAGAAGTATTCAATGTTTTCATGGGCCCTCAAAACAGAAAGAACTTGCATTCCTGAAAAGAGACTGCAAATGAGGATGGTGGCAGTGGAGGTATGGATGCGCATTAGCAAGTATTCAACAATTTCTACTGATTTCTGCTCAGATGTTAAACACACCTCTAAAAGTCAATAAAAAGGATAAGCATCACATTTTCAAAAGTGAATCAGCTGTGATATGATTTTAGCTTGTCTTGATGATGGGTGAAAGGAATCATACTGCAGTTTCAGAAACTGTAGTTTCAGTGCCTCGAAGCACTGTGATATTTTTTTCCCCACCTCTTCCTATCTTTCTGAATAAATTGCTTCCTGCCACCCCAGAACCACCAGTGCTACCCCTTAATTTACAGTTAGGAATGCAGACATGAAGGAAGGCAAGGGGATGAAATATGGTGTCAAGTTTGTATCTACTCACATTTCACACACTAAGGAGACAAGCCCCTTTGGCCAGTTGCCATGGAGAATTTTCTTGCAGAAGTAAATAACTCAGAACAGAAAGAACTCAAATTCATACTACCCCAGCTGCAGAATGTCATTAAGTCTCAAAGGATGCTATGTGCATTGTGTGAAAGGAATTTTGTAATCTGTCTATAACTGCAGTTGCAAAACTATGTTTGAGTTTAAATCTTTATTTTGAATCTTTAATTATTGACTTGTTCCTTGCATGTTGATTAAAGCACATATTTACTTACATTTTCTATTTTTAAACCTCAAAAAGGTTTAGATCAGAAGTTTGAACAGCAGATGAGTGGTTGGTTTTGTTTTGCTTTCCTTTTTCTTCCTATGCCAACCAAACTTAAATCTCCATTTGCTAATGCACCTTTTTAAGGATGCTTGGAAAGGGAATTAAATCTACCAAGGCACTCAAAATATCATGCTAGATAGCTTTTTTTTTTTTTTTCTTTTTAAAGAGTGTCATTCATTCATCTGACTTTCTGACCTCAATAACCTTCACTGTGTTTTTTCTTAAATTCTCTAAGAAGAGAAAGCACAGGCGCCTTCCTTCCACTAGTAGTCAGTCGATTCTTCTTCTGAGTTCACATTCTTCTGTGTGGGGCTCCATGAAGTTCCTCCTGATGTAAGTGGGAGGAGACTCATACTCTGAATTTATACTACAAGAAGAGAAAATAGTGATTCTTCTGTATTAGTGGGGATTTCTCATGATGCCGATATTTCAGCTCAAATTTGGTAGAGAAATGGGAACAACCAGGGGTGGATATAAAATAAATTTATTGAAAAGGAAATTTGGTAAGAGATAAAATACTATATATATACACACAAAATATATAAACTGTGCCAAAGGAATTCCACAATAGGCTTCGCAAAACGCTGACTGAGCCCCGAAAAGCTTGATTTTCTTGGTGTCTTAATATATGCTTTTAGTACTCGTTGTGTGTCAGTGTTTGAACCTATTAGCGGGATGAAACAAACATCAACTAGAAAGAGATATGCATTTTTAAAATTCCCATTTAGTCTGTTTCTGCATCCCCCGAATAGCATATAATGGTTTAACTTATGTTAAGCTTTTGTTTCAGTACTTTGTTGTCTCTGTGGCGGGAGCTGCCACGAGTTGCTTGGAGAAGGGCTGATGGCTGTGCAGCTGCTGTCTTTAAATCATGGCGTCCTACAGCTCTTTGCATCAATGCATCAAGTGGCCCCCACAAAAGTATCTTAACTGCGGTGGTCTTTGACCAAACCAGTCGATCACAGGGACTGTGGAGACCTGCGGGGTGCCTGGATGCAAGCAGGGAAGGGAATGCACCAGCCCAGGGACCAGCGCCTCTGGTGCCCCAGACCTCCCTCTTCTTGGGACCTCGCTGCCTCAGGTGTGTCCTGCTGGAAAGCCCTGAGCTGGGCTGTTATGTGCTCCCAGCCAGGGGTCCCACCCGTTAACTAGGCTCCCAACCTAAGCTTTAAACTGCTTCAAGCTTTTTGGTCAGAGGGTGAAAGTCAGGTGGGATAACGCCAGAGCCTGTGCATCTTGCATGATGCCCCCTGGGTCTGACTTTCCTGCAGCTCAGAAAGTGGAGGCTGGAAATAAAAATACCACCAGGGTGGGAGGACACGTCTGCCTGTGTCATCGCCCCTTGGATCTCTAAGCCATCGTTTCATGGAATGTGCAACGAGCTGTGAGCCAGGACACAGCCTGTCCTAATCCCAGCCCTTTCCCTGGACTATTTTTGTGTTCTTCGCAACTGATATTAAGCAAGGGCACAGAGTGTTTTTACAGCATATGCGGGTCTATCCTGGATTTTAGGGCTATGATTCGGGACAGGTATCCTTAGGTGGAAAAATAGGTATATGTAGCATCTTCATGTAATCTAAGGAATGTGTTCTGGGATAAAAAGGAATTTGGATGCTGTTGATGTTTTGTTGTTTTATCAAACAGATTATCTCCTCTCCCTCTTTTGTTTAAAATGCTTCATATCAAGTTTCTGAAGAGCTGTACTTTTGGCAACAGAAGAACTAGCTGTATATAACTGTATCTTTTTGGTATAGCATGGGTTGAGTGGGTTATCCTAGGCTGCGGGCACAAAGCTCCTCAAGGCTGCTGTGTTGCTGAGCCCAGGCTAACAGAGCCCAGTATTACGGCGCATACAACTACCTGACCCCAGCGTGGTATATCTGACTATGCTTGGGTCTCTGCTTTCCTGAGAGTCTCTGCGATGTCATCTTTATTAAAGTTGACAAGCCAAAATATTTCTTCTGGATCTGATTGCTCTTACTATAATATTGGACGAGAATGTACTTGTAAAAATGACAAATTTTAAGGAGGCCATTGCCCAGAATTTTGATCAATGTTATGTTTGAGCCACTATTTTCTTGTTTTATTTTCTATAGACTTCTATTCTAGCTATTCTTCAGGGTTAAGATGCATGACTATGTGTATCACAGATTTCAGTAAGGTTAAAAGGTATGTTATTATTTGAACTTTGAAGCTGGCGATATATATCCTGAGTTATTTTCTATACACAATTAAATGTTATAGTTGAATGAGAAGGCTTGTATTAATTTTCCTATTTTATTAGGCAATATTTTTGTTTTTGATGCCCAGTTTAAGTCCATTTGAAAACATTGAGTAACTTCCTTTCCGAGACTCAAAATTTTTGTTAAGGATTACATTTCAACAGGAAGATTAGGACCAGATGGTATAGGTGGGACAGTGCAGTTTGTAACTTGTGAAGGACACAACTGAAAGTAAGTGGGGTTACACAGAGTGCATGCTCAGCAGCGTGCTCCAGAGGATAGGCTTGGGGACTCTAATCCAGTCTGCTTTGGAATATTTCTGTGTCTGTATTTAATGCTGTGAAAGTTCCTATGCAGAAATACCTGATGCTGTTTTGGTTTATATGGCAGACCTATGGAAGAAAGGCCTCCACCTTCTGTATGATGGTCCAGTTTCTCAATTTTTTTTCAGTGTAAATCCAAGACGACACCAGAGTAAGAGACAGGAAAATTGAGCCTTTAGTTTTTTCCTCAGATTTTCCTGAATCTTGGGCTGCTTTGAGTTGCACACTTGTTTTGTTCTGAGGATTTCTGTCAATTGAAATCCAATGTTTTGAGGAAGCAGAGAAAACAGGGAATCAAATAGTCTTAGAGGTATTTCTGAGTATGGTTCTAAAACATGGAGTAAGCATTACAAATAGGAAGTTAATGACCTATTTCTATGAAATGAGAGGGACAGTGGATTTTGAGGAGCCAGAGCTGAATTGCCCTGAAGCAGATGAAATTGTTTTGCTGAAAAGAAGTGTTTCCCCTTTTGATGATTGCTTATCCCTTTTCAAGAGGTTTTTGGAGTTTTTAGTGCATTCTTAATTTGCTAGCCAAAGCAGAGTTAATGAAAGGTGATTAACTTTTCTCCTGATGTTTGTGTGGTGAAGTTTTAAAATGCTGGGACTATGGGGGAAGACAGAGCTGGACTGGAGCCCTCAGGGAGGGAGGCTGTGTGTGGGGGTCCCTGGGAGCCGGGCTGGGTGCAAGGTGGCAGAAAGCTAGTTGTTTAGCTTCTCGAATTTACACAAAGGCATGTGGACATGGAAGCTGTGCCCAAGACTTTCCAGTTCCTTATTGGCGTTTCTTGTAACATGGGACGTGTCTTCTCTCTTCTTCATTCTTTGGTTTGCTTCTCTAATGGAGAAATAAGAGTAGTCCAACTCCTGGAGATGTGTGAATGAAAGGCTTGTAGGGTGAATGATCTGGAGGGAGCTATCTCTGTTCTAGTTCTGAATATTAGTGCTTAGGGAGAGCGCGAACTCATTTTTACCTCCTAAGTATTTCATTTACTTCACTTTGATCTTTATTTCTTATATGCCTTTGCCTACAAGCTAGGAAGCTGCCTGAATACTACTAAATTGTCTTAACAGTCTAAGGGCCAGCTTATCCACAAATGTTAACTCATATATTTCCATTACCTTAAACTGAGGTGCTACAACAGCTGAAGCTCTGGCCAAAACCAAAAAACCAGGCCCAAATCCCGAGCCAGTATATTTAGAAAAGCCTTGGGCTTGTATTTTGGGAAATGATGGAAAGAAGGGATGGAAAAAAAAGGAGGTTAATCCACAGGACTAAGAACATGCCTGGAGACTACGGTATAAGAGAGGAAAAGGGCAAATCTTGCCTTTGCCGCCTGTGCGAAGACTGGGTCTATACTGCCCAAAAGGAAGGTCTCCGAGAGTGGCCATGCCTGGGGTGGCTGCTGCTGGTGGGAAGGGAGTGCTTGGGAATGCGGGTCCTCCCATGCCTGGGAGTGCAGGCATGGGCCGTGCCCAACTCACTTGTGCTTTCCAACATAGTATCTGAACAGATGGCAGAGCTGACTCGGAGGGCGACGCTGGGGCTGCTCTCTGTGCTGAGGGCAGGGCAGGAGGCTCGGGATTACCCTAACCTCCGTTCTGCATCAAAACCGCCCCGCTAACGTCACTGCGTGCTCTGCACAAAGTGAATGCTACGGAGCTGCGGGCTCTTGCTGCTTAACCAGGAGCAAGATAACCCCCTTGTCTACAACTAATTTAAAACTTGTGCTGATGAATCTTCTATGTTGTTGGCAAAAAAAAAAAAAAAAAAAAAAAAAAAAAAAAAAAAAAAAAAAAAGAAAGAAAAAAGGAACAAATGAGATCGCTGGAGTCCTGGAGGACAGTTCAGTTCAGGGCTCTGGCCCGGGCCAGCTTTTGGCACAGGGGAGCTAGAGAGAAGCTTTGCCCGTGCTGCAGGTGAGGGAAGGAAGCTGTGCAGCAGCGTGACCTGTCTGAGTGGCTTCTCCCTGCCTTCTCCCCAGTGGGCCACCACTGGGGAAGGACCTCTTTCCCCACAAGCAGAAGACGGTGCTCTGTGGTGCTCTCCCGCTCCCATTACAGCAGATCACACCCTTGGGGGCTTCTCCCTTCCTCCCTTCCCCTTCCTCCCAGCAGGAGCTGGCCTCAGCCCTCTGCAGAAACCTGGCCAGCCACCTGCCTTGCCTTCCTGGGCTCTCCTTCCTCACTCCACTACCTGACCTGGTGCCACTGCCAGGACCGTGCCATCCCTGGGAGGACAGAGAGCTGCTTCGACTCCCCTGAAGCAGTAAATCTGGACTTGGCCTGCACACCCATAAAGGTTGCTCTGGCTCTGCTCTTGGCTTTGGGCATGTGGGGGTTGCTGCGGGGTGGACTGGGACTCCTGCAGTGGCCAAGGTGAACCGCTGCCATGCAATCCCCAGTGCTGCAGACACACTGGAGAAAGATATTTAAGGGTGAGAATGAGCAGAGCTGCTTAAGCTTTACTAGAAAATGTCCAGAGCAGTTGGGAATGTGGTGCCTGAACAGCTTGTGGTGGCTTGCATCCACCACTGCACCATCTTGGGTTTACCCTGTGCAAGGCAGACTCCATGGTGCCCCAAGGGGGGTTGCAGCTGATTTTTGCTGCCTTGGGTTGGACCTTCTGTCCTTCACTCCTTGCAGACTCCATTGCCAATCCTGGTAGGAAGCCTTGAAATAGGGAGAATATCACTGTTGTGAATAGAAAGAACATGTCTAATACTATTACTATACTGCTAGATTAGTTGACCAACAGGAGAGTTTTTCTTTTAGCTGAGAAAAGTCAGCTACTAATTTAGACAGTCCTTCTTCTTATGTATTAGCATTGCTCAGGACATCCTTAGTTGAATGCAGTGCTGTGGACGATTTCTCCTCCCCAGCTTTTCTTTTTCATACTTGTAAACCTTTAGTTGTCCGTTTTGAGAAATGCAACAGGGTTTTCAAACCTGTTAGATTACTGTTGTAAGTAAGGATTTTCAGTGTAATACCCTCAACATGGATTTGACAACATCCAAAGACTCTGGATTATGTATAAGACCATAAGTGGCTCCTACTCATTATTATGCTGCTTAGGAAAGAAAGTGTGGCGTTACTGGCTAGATTTTCCTTCATCCCAGGAATAAAAGGAATGTGGTGTTAAGTGAAAAAGTACTGTATGCATTTTATATAACAAGTTAATGTTTTAAACATTTCCCTTTTTGTCTGGAATATGAACTAGCAATACTTTTGTTGTTGTTGCTGTTGCTAAGTTACACGCAAGTGTTCCTTTATGAAGTGGCACCCTTAAAAATCTCGTTTGAAAGACTTTGTTGAATATATTTTTTCTCTCTTTTCTTTCTTTCTTTCTTTCTTTTTTTTTTTTTTTTTTTTAACTTCCCTGGGCTAATTGAGAGTTTAGAAAATCATTTTGTGATAATAAATCTAGAAATAGCAAATGACGATAATGAAAGAACAGAAATGGGACATTTGATTAGGATTGTTCAGATCGCTTGTGATTTTTTGTGCCGATCTTTATACAGATGTATAGTGCAATAGGGCGTGTTTTTCATCTTGCAGGCTGATATCTTCAGTGTGCACCAGATCTCTGAGAAGTGGGCTGTTTTGCACTCTGTAGAAACACGCAAGCCCTAAGAAGATCAACTTTTAGGGAATGTTTTCATTCCTTCTGAGTGTAGAGAAGCGAGCGTATTGCGGGGGTGTTTCTAGCTCTTTGCCCTTGACACTTGCCTCTCCCCTCGGAGGAGAGTTCAGCGCGCAGGAGCTGAGCAGCTGTGCCTCCCCGTGGAATTTCACCTCCCTCCCCTGCAGCGCCCGTGAGGGACGGAGCAGGGCAGGGAGAAGCAGAGGAAGCTATGCGGATTATTAAGAATTAATTATTACAGGGTTTGCCTTTTAAGTTTCTGGCGGTGCCGGTAGAAGTGTACCCAGTGAGGGCACGGGCGTTTCTGAATACGTTTATTTTATCACCTTCTCTAAAGCGTAAAACCCCACAAACTAGTCGTTCCCTTTTGTCGCTGTTACGGTGACAAATCTGGCGTTCCGCACTGCCTATCAAAATATGGCAAGTTTTGGTCGGGGTGGCTAAAAGATCTTGCTTTTGAAAGTATTTCTGAAGCTAGAGAGCCGAATTTGGTCCTCGGCTACACCCACATAACCTCATTCAACTCCAACGTCAGGGCGACGGCGGGCTGCCTTTGGCTGCGAGGGCGGGAAGTCTCCGAGAAGCCGGTCCCCGGCGGTGGGGGAAGGGGGACTGCGGGAGTGGAGGCAGAGATGCTGCGAGCCCAGGACGTCCTTTCACCGAGCCACCCACGTCCCCAGCGGAGCTGCGATCTTTTTCCATGTTGCCATCCAAAAAGCCGGGTGGTAAATAGAGCGATATTCCGGAGTGTGCACCTCCCTGCTAAAAATACCGTGAAATGTGTGAGAGGTGGCCAGGTGATCTGGGCAGCGTCGCTAGCACGCTTTTGAGCAGGAGTTTGTGGGGAATGAAGGCAGGGTGCTTGGCTCTTTTAGCTGGATTGTATTTGGTTTTTCCATGGCTCTTTGAAATTCTTCTGGGCAAAGAGGCTTTTAATTGTGACATGCTTGGGAGGAAATTTAAAGAAGCTTATGGTTAGGTTATATTATAGGTTCAAACAGGAGATGTGTATCAAATACCTGGAAAGAAATTATGAAAATTTTGGTTTGTAGGGCAGGCCAGATTTTGCAGTGAAACTGTTTCAAAGCTCTAAGGCAGACACAACAGTTTTGCTGAAATAATACCAGCAATAATCCCTTGAAACATTCCCAAGTGTATTGGCTCACTCATGTTTTAAAATTCTTTCTCCATTTTGTTATAAAAACTTGCATATTTTTCTCCCCTTCACCATATGAAAATCTTCTAAGAATTTTTTATGAGCTTTTGTAGACTTTAGAATAAGCTTTCCTTCCCCTCCCCTTCCTTACTTTCTAATCCAATTTAGTCAGATAGTTACTTCAAATCCCTCAGAGGCCTGTAGTTTGTTCATTCTCCCACAGTGCTGAGATTTCCCTCCAGCCCAGCTGGCAGGAGTTTTTAGAAATAACAATATCTCAGGGGGAAGGAGCTGAAGATTGAATGGGGTCTTTTGTCCAGGTCTCTATGAAGCCAGATTAATTATGCATTGCAGAACACAGTTTAAAGCTCTGAATTAGGTCCTCATTGCAATGAAAGGAGAGCACAGGCTTGAAAACTGAAAGAATTCCCATTTCCATCAGAGGGACAGACATATAATGACTGAAAGCAAGAAGAATTTTTGAAAATTGCAATTAAACAGTATTTTGTATTTACCACTCAGTAGCAGTTGTCTTAAGCATTTGCAAAAGTGATTCTTTGACATTTTTTCACATGATCACTCCATAGGTGGTTGGACTTTGAGGATTTTCAAGTCTTTTCTGTGTTACTAGGCTACTCTTGGAAGTACTTGTCCTTTGATGAATAAGACTTTTTTTTTTTTTTTTTTTTTTTTTTTTTTTGGCCAGTACTTACCTGAATAGAGGTCTTTAGAACCTCAGCAGTACAATTAGCAATTGGTCTGATGACACTGATCGCACAGGAAAAAAGCAAATGGTTTTCTCCTTTACTTGGGGTTTTTGAAGCTGCCTGACCCAGTGTGATGTGCAATAACAGCATTTTTCTTGTTTTCTTCATGCACTTTAATTCCAGTTTGAGGAAAGTAGAACTTTCACGGATAATAAGTCCATAATGTTATACAGCTGCCAAATAAAAAGTTGTCCACAGGCATTTGTATTCATTTAGACATTTTCTGTCAGGGTGGAGGGTTGTATTTTGGGCTGAGGACTGAGGCCATGAGAGGGATAAGGATAAGGAAAAGGGTAGCTATGAAACCTCTTACATTAGCAGTTCTTAGCAATTTCAAATATGAACTAACTGGGATAGATGGAGTGTGAGCAAAATAAACTGATTATTTTCCTTTTTCCCATCTTCAAATCCTTTATGTGGAATAACACTGCATAAAATAACTATAGCACATTGAATTCTGCAGCTCAATTAATTTTAATTAAAAATTATAAACTGCAAACATTCAAGGAAATAGCTAAATCGTATTTGGAAGGATAATAGTGTTTTGGGGTTGATTCCACATTATTTGCAACAGAGTAAATCATATATGGAATTCCCTGGAAAATCTACAAGACAGGAATGTTGTGTAGAAGTCATTTGATGTGAATATTGGGCAGGAGAAGCATTTTCTGTGGAGCAAATGCACACATTAAGTCCCTGCACTCTTTAATGGTCAGCATTATGTCTGTGGTGGACATGAGCATCGTCAGCAGCAATCTGTCCAGCTCTCCGTTGTACTGTGAAAAAATAGAAGGTTACTTGTCATTAACCTAGCAACCTGAGCACAACTGGAATGACTCTTGTAACATGTATGAAGCTGACATAGCTGCTGTGTGGGCCAAAATCATTAGATTTTGTCTCTTCTAGGTGTCCTAAGATCTGAGCAGTCTTTGGGTCTTTCTTTTGTGAAAAGTATTGATGTACTTTCTCAACACTTGAGGCACAAGGTTCATCCTAGATCATCTCCGCTTTGATCCTCTCGAGGTGCAAAGTGGCAGAATTGGTTGAGAATCATGTTGCACAAGGGCAGCCGCAGCCGTCAGCGCGTGGTGGAGTGGGGGCTTCTGCGGGTCGTCTCCTGCCCTAGAGAGGGCACAGTGTAAACGTGAACGTGGTTCCGTAATGTCAGTTCACAACTGGGATGCAATTGCAGAGGAGTTACCCCCAATTGGCCTTATTTGGAATGACTCCTAAACTGCTCTAATTTGTGGGATTTGAATGGAACTGGTTTAAATGGAGCAAGAATAAATGTACCATAACCTTTTGCTTAGGCACCTCCAAGGCAGATTTATCACATACCTCTGCTTCTCTTCACTTCAGTAGGCTTTGGATCAGCTTTGCTCTTTTGCAACAAGAGGGAAAAAGCCTTGTTTTTCTTCTCTCTGTGTTTGTCCTGGAATGAACCAGTTAGAACAATTAGGACTTCCCAAAGTCTTTCTAAAACTCAAATGGAAATAAGGTTTTTGAAACTTGAAAGAAATGAGACTGCTTCCTACCATCGTTTCATTTGCAAGCATCTGTGTCAGGGCAGGATAGAAACAGTTGCCACTGACTTGAGATGCATATTGAATGAAGGCTCCAAAGAAGTTAATGCCAGAAGTTAATGACCCATATTACCAGGTCAGCAACAGCGGTCTACCTGTTGGTATCTGTTGCCTGAATGTTTTCATCAGTAGGTTTTGGACCACACACAACTGTCCAGAGGGAAATAAGAACAAAACTCAAGTTTGCCTGATAACTTCCAGAATAGCAGTATGGCTCACCACACTAGTTATAATACTTTTGAAAAGTGATCTTTTCTGTTTGACTAATCTTGAAATAAAAACAAAAAGTTGCTTTTAAGGTAAGAACGCACTGACAGCTAGAGCTGTCCAAAGACTTTCCCACAAAACGTCTTCTGTCAGAAAACGGGATGAAACAAAGTGTACTGAAAAGTGTCAGCTTTGTCTGATCTGCCAATAGAAACTAAAAAGGCTTGCTAAGGAAATGTGCCTTTTTTAAGGGAACCCTTTTAATTTTCTGTAACACTGCCTGCCTCACTGCAGTTTGCTTGGGAGCGGCTGTTGTTGAGAACTGGGGAGCCTCACGTGGAGACAGAAGGTTTCCTGGCGTCCATGTCCGTGCCAGTGAGTCTGCAGGTTTGGGGTCAACTTTTTGGTTTGGGCCCTTGGGCAGCGAAGCTCCCAGCTGCAAGGCCATGAGCTACAAAGAGGATTTCAGAAATGTGTGGTACTTTATGAATCTCAGTTTGAAATGTGTAAGTGAGGGAAGAATCTTCATTAAAAAAAAAAAAAAAGAAGAAGAAGAAAAACCTATTGACTTGCACACTCACTTAATAAAGGTGTTAAAGTTAATGAACTTAATGCCAGGGCTCGGAGTTTCCCATCAGCTTTTTACCTCAGGACCTCATTATCTGGACATTTTAGACAATCCTGTTAGAAACATTTTAGTAATAAATTCTATATATTTAAACTAATTTCCTACTGAAATATTGACTCTTCCATTTGGAGCAGTCCTGAGTTTCTCCAGCATAAAATGAGATCCCTTTTAAGGATCTTAAAATGGTATTCTAAAAAATTAAGTGCTCACTTTCAAAAATTCTGTTTAACTAGTTTGTATTCTACCCTGTGGAAGTATCTTTTTGTCATCTTCTCAATGATGTAACCCCCCCCCCACCCACTAAGTAGAAGAAGAAAACCCTAAGGTCTTTGGGGAAAATGAGCAATATAAATACTTAATATCAGCAATATTAGTATGAAGTTTGGAAACCAGTGTTCTATATGTCAAAATTATACCTAAACTTCAAAGCAGAAAACCATCATTGTCAGAGTGATTGGATACACGTTCGTGTCTGTTGGTGGGAGATAAGGAAAGAAACTTTTCTGTGAAAGACAGTTTATTTTTTCCTCTTCTTTTTATGTGGACCTTGAAGTTATCTTCCTGAGCCCTACAAGGACAATGTCAGGTGGCTTAAAAATGCCTGACTTTGTCTAATTTTGCCATGAGATCCTGGATTTTCAATGCTCTTGAAAATCTGACATGTCACTATATGTGCATGTAGGGCTCAGCTGTAGTGTCTAGCAGTTCTGGCCCAAATAACCCTTTTAGCTGGAATATTTGCTTTCAGGTCAAGAACTTTGCTATTGCTGCTCAAACCCTTTTGGTGCTTTGAGTTTTCTACACATGTTGCTCTTAATGAACTGGTTCAGGTTCTGAGTTCTACACATGTGTAACTGTAAAGAATTCAAATATTATGGCTGGAAACTCTGAGATTAGTCTTGTCACTGGCCTCCCATTTACCGTGAAAACAAACCCAGCTCTCTTCTAATGTCTGCCAGCCGGAAGGGGGTGGGGAGTGAAAGAGAGAAGCAAGGGAAAGTTTTTTTCAAAAAGGAAGAAGGTCAACTATTTCGGGAAACTAAACCACTCAACAGTTAGAAGAATTCTTTTCTCTCTACTCAGTGATTAGAGACGTCTGCAGGCTAACAGTAATTGCTGTATAGAGCAGTGCAGATGGACTATGGGGAAATGTATCTTTCCTGTTGTAGAAACGTATCCTGTAAGAGATGAAGTGGATAATACAATGTATTTTGCTGTACCAACAGTTAAACTATATTACAGACTATATTAATTGCTAAACCTGATATCTCATTTTTTGGGGTACAGTAGTCAGATGATCTACTGAAGGCAGTGACTTTGTGACTAATTTCCATCTGCTACTTCTTATGTGTCTATACATTAAGATAGGTCTATATGACATGCTGCATCCATCAAGTACAGCAGAAAGAAACAGACCTTGGAGAAATTTTTCCTTGCAAGATGTAAAACAATGAAAAATTGGAATTCAAACAGGAAGAAAAGCTAAATTCTAAAGCTGGCAAGTTCTTTATTTGTTCAAAGAAACTGTACAAGATCTGAGTAACGCAGCTTTGTCTTGGGGGGCTTCGACTGGCCCTGTGCATCCTGCCTGGAGTTCTACTCTTCTACTCTCTACTCTTCCAGCAAGCAGAACCTCAAAAGAGACTCTGGCAGAAAAATACAGGAAAAGTTTTCTTGACTGTTTTATGTTGCTCCTAGATTCTTTAGGTTCCACCTCATGCCAATCAGTAGTTAGAAAACTCTATTACAGGACAGAATCTGAAAACTACATTCTGTAAAAGACCTATTAAAGTCGGTGGTTTTCTACAGTGTTAATGGAATTTCATGCAATGAAGATTCCTTCAAATTTTTGAAGACATTAATCTCCAGCCTGATACTTTTTTGTCAAGATATTTTTCCTCAATAGATGCATTACAATTATAGCTCATTCCCTCCATTCTTCACATTTGCATTGAAAATATTACCAGATTGCAATTTAGAATCCTTTCCCTGAGAGCTCTTAGAAGTACTGTAGATTCAATAATAATTTATTATAAAACATTGCGTAGGTCTGAAACTTCCCTAGTTCTCAGCATATTGTTCTGATGGATCTAATGCTCATCTGTTGTATTCCATATGGGAATGGTACAAAATTGCACGATTAAAATGTCCAGTCTGCACTATCTCAAGATGCATATGTCCATGCAACACAAAGCTGTAGAAATCTTTGCAGCTGTATTGGAAGCTGTTGTGTAATTGGCTGTCTACAATCACTCATAGGTGTCCTTTGCTCCTTGAACTTTTCATCTGATTGTGGATTTGCATGGGGATGTCTTCTTCCAGATGGATTCAACTGAACTTCCAAATTCCTTCTCATTTAGTTATGCTTTTGTCCATAATTTCAGCACCTTTTAATAGTGTTTGTGTATTTTTTCTGGTTGCAGCAGCTCTTTTCTTTTTCTTTCTTTCTTTTTCTTTCTTTTTTTTTTTTTTTTTTTTTTTTTGTTGTTAGATAGTATCTGTGGAAATCATAAGTTTCCACATCCCCCAGATCATTTAGGATAAACTAACAACTATAACACTTTGACTCTTTTTTCCCTCAGTCCTTTTTAGAAAGTATTTAGCCAAAATGCCTAAGAAAGAGGTTCAGTTCATGCCTTTCAATGTACATATCTTGTAATTGCCAGAGGTGTTTGTCCCAGCATAAACCTGTTCTGGTAGACATAGTGAGTTCGTGACACCTGGAGGGAGTTTGTAGCCTTTTCTTTGCCTTAACTGGAGCGTCTCCTGTAATGCTCATGATAGTCCCAGACACTGTGGCAATTGCGTCCTTTCTCCATCTTGAGGTGTACTGAAAATGTGCTCTACTTGAGATTTGTACCCTCCTCACTGGCCTGCAATACTGTGCATGTTTGTTGGCTGTAAGGCAGTGGATGTTGCATTCAGAGAAGAAACTCAGTGAGGAATAACCAGCAAGAGTCTTGAGAGAAAGATCTTTCCCTCCTGTTAGACATGAATATAGTTCTCAGGTCTACAGTAGCCCTTTGCTTCCCCAAATTCCCCTTGTTATTGCCATTATTTCTGCCTCAGACATGGTGATATGAGAAAAGGTCCTTTGGCTATCCAGCATTGTCCAATCTTTTCAGAGCAAGTTGTGACAATATTCAGGACATCATCATGTTAAAAGTGACTCACCATGTCTTCCACAGTATTTTGCTGCCAATAGTAGCATGAGAGTCAGGGAAAATGGAGTTTGGGTGATCTAGTGTCTCCAGTGCCCAAGCGCTGTTTCATTTCAATCAGCCCTTTCTGAGATCATGTGCAGAGAGTTAAAATACTTTGAATGCTGAGGGGGAACATTTCAGGCAATGGTCAGATAGCTGTCTCAGGGCTTTCATCTGATCTTGCTTGTGCTTCTCCTGTACTGATCACAAGATCATTAGATCATCTGTGATGACCCTTAGTGAGGCTGATACTAGCTGTAAAAATCTGTTTCTTGTTGAGATTTGTATGTATTTGTCAACTCTTAGATCACTATCTTAAATTACTACTTCATTGGGGCACATTTTTTTCCACTTTGAGTTCATTTGCCTATTTTTCTATTTAGGTAACTGTCTCAGATGGCTCAGTGATAGGACTGCTATTAGACAGGAGTACTTCTGGAAGGTCTTGTAACAGACCCTCCTGTCAAGGGTTAAAAGACGGCTATTACTAAAATCCAAAACATTTATTCTTTCCTTGCTCATCTTCTCTTCTCAGATGTCATCATATGAATGCAATATGACACATCAAAAAACCCCAACAAAACCCTCCAACAAATATTTGTTCACAGTAGGTGCATGATTCATGAGAAGTTGTTCTGCCAACATAGGGAGATGTTGTTTTTGTCCTGTTTATTATTAACTACTTGGAATCTTATAAACTTCTCTAATATTGCACTTCTTCAATGTTTATTCTGGAAACTACATATTTTCCTTCATTATAAAGATGCTATAAACAATGTAATTTCATGAATCACTATGCCGTAGGGACTATTATAGTTAATGTTCTTAATAGAAGTATCTGGCATTCGTAAGCTGTTTCTTGCTAATGGGTGGAGATTTTGTGTGATGTCTCACCATGGCCTAGCACAGTCCATGGTGTAAATCTAAGGTAGCCTGACCTGAAGTGGATGACAACTAGTAAAGGTAAGATTCATTTTACCAAGCCTTAATCGCCTAAATTAGGCTTTTGATACACTTGAGTCATTTACAAATTATTTTTAACATGAATAGAAAAAGACCTGTGTCCAGAGGGTGATTCATCTGAGCTATGTAAGTCACCTAAATTTAGGTTGAGATGATTTGCTCTCTGGAAATCCCTCATTTTCTCCATTGGCTAGTGTAAAGAAATCCTAGATGAGGTTTAGAGGAGGTACCCAACTTCTAGACGGATAAAAGTAGTTGAGACGAATCTTGCCAACATTGCCAACATTCAAACAAATGTGGACTCGACTATTTTAAGCACTGTCTTACATTCTAAAATAGAGTGATATTCAAAGGGGAGTGAAATGACATGCACCGCTGAAACACTTTGGCACATGTTTCTGAGAAATGTGGAAAGACTACATTAAAATAAAGTCCTGAATGAAAACGGAGAATTTCGTTTAAGGTAAATACAAACACGATAGTGTGTTATAATTCATTAACAAGTTACAAAAAATTAATGTGATCAGATGTGAATATAAAATGAGTCAAAACACTTATAATAGTTATGTGTATTGCTACTTTCTAAGCATGCAGAAGCTTCGGTTAGGAGATATTTTAGTAAAATTCTTCAAAGAAGGAATGAGAGTTTGATGCTTTCTGTTTTGATGGAAGTCCTTGCAGTGAGCCTTAACATGGTGAACTGGTGAAAATGGCTGTTTTCACTACAGGGTTTCCCAGCAGTTGCCCAGCTTTCCTAAATTCACTGTATATTTTGGATCAGCATTTTCTAAAATGGAAGTTTGGCTATATGAATATGTTGTAATTGTGTTTTAAAAATTAGATACTAAAATAGATTTTCTTCCTGCAGTAATAATTTGAAAACTGTCCAAGCTTCTGTGTCTTTATGAACACTGCTGAAGTCAATGATACTGGTCAGAAAGCAGATTATTGCAAAGGGTTCATTTCAGGGCTGGGCTTTTCATTCTGGTTTATATGTTCATAACTTGATTTCTTACTCATGTCAGCATCTAGGTCAGTTGAATTTCTGTTTTCCCTAACAATATGGAGGATCTCATTTTGTTGTCACTCCAGTTCTATACCAGTGTCTTTTGTTTTGTAACAGTGTACATACCACTAGGCCCAGATACATTATTATATGCCTTATTTAAATCCAGGCTAATTTAATGGTGCCATATAAACTTTAAAATATTAACTAACATTGTACTATGATGCAGCTAAACAACAGTCTTGTTCAAAATAGACTCCAGAATTAGTATTTGAGACTTGAAGAATTTGTTGGTACTTTTCAACATATGCATAAGCTGCCTTTCATGTGCCTTGCAAACCCAACAGAATCTTCAGCAAATTGTTGTTTTGCTTTGATTCATAGGCAATGGGCATTATTTTGCAAAGCATATGCAACAATAAATGAGTCATTAAGATTTCAAAGTTTAGTATGCTGGAGGGAGGAAGGAAACCTAATTATATAAACCTTGCAGCAATAAAAATTTTATTTTGTTTATGTTCTGATATTCAATGACTGTAAGCCGTACAACCCGGGATTTATATCCTTTGCGTATCCAGCTGCTGCTCCTATATGTCTCATTCATGATGCTTTTGCATGAAGCAGCAAGCTACCACTTGCCTTAGCTGTTATTATGTTCCCTCAGCTCTTGGTTGGGATGACATCGTCGATGAACCATGTTTCAATTTGTGAATGTTATTTGATTTCTGTAGGCATAGGTCCAACAGCAGTACATCTCTGTAGCCATTTTGATCTGAAAAATTCAAAGTATTTTAAGAAGACATTAATATATTTAGCCCCATTTTATCATTAAAGAAATTGAAGCATGTAGAGGAGCTGCTCAAATGGAAGGTATAAATGAAGTGAAAAGAAACTTGATTAAAGCTTATCCTTCCTTCCTTAATAGTAATAATCGTAAATGTTTCTCTAACTGAAAGAGTTTTTCATTTCCTCCATACCAATGGCTTGAGGCTTTTTAGGACACAAAGTAATAGCACAGAAGTGCTTGTGAACTTTGCCTAACAAAGAATTGGATACTGAATTCAAGATAAATGGTGTCTGACGCTTTTCTGTTCCCTTCTTTCTAGGAATTATCACTTTCAACTATAAAGAAAACTAGTAGAGACAAATAAATAAAACAAAATCCCTGAAATTTAAGATGAAATACTTAAAAAATAAAAGCCTCATAAATTTAAGGTGATTAAGTTCTTTAAGAATTAACTATATCTGAAAGAATAATAAAATTCTTTGTTATTATTTTAGAAATAACTTTTATAGTCTTCCTCTTTCATCTCATTTATTTCAACACATATGATGAAATCCATTGAGATTCACATATGGATATTTTGTCTGTCAATCTGTCTAATTGTGCTTTGAAGGTTTCTATCAGTACACTTTTCCAGTACCTTGTAAATCATTACTTTAACATTAAACACATCTTTCTCAGATATCCTTGCTCCAAACATCTGTGCTGAAGTCTGTTGAAAGAAATGTGAATCCTTTGACTGAGTGTCATGGTCCTAAAGATACTTTGTCCTAATTTTCATGTTTACTTAGACACAGTGACATAAATCAAATTTCAGTTGCTCTTTTTTAAAGAACAAGCTGTTATTAGTTGTATTCACTACTGTACTGGAAGCAGAGTTATACAGGAAACAGTTTAATTGTGTTGAGAGTTTAATTCTGTATTTTGATGAGTTATTTGATGAAGGCATTTTATAGTAATACTGAATCTTATTGCAATAGTATTTTAAAACTTGTATTATTTTTTCCACTTGAATTTTACCATGGAAGCAAATCGTTATTTACATGTTGAAATATATCGACTAATGTTTATACGTTCATGTACAGGCATAAAAACATTGAGTACAGATTGAAAGAGAGAGCTGTCCTACATATTTTCTTCTTTATGTACCCTAATTTAGATACCTTGAATAATTACATGCTCTCATCTCTGTGCCTGATTGATTTTAATGATATCAAAGTGGCAGAGTGACTGCAAATGAAATTGGCAGTCAACAAGTCATCCAATAATTATTTCTGTGAAAAGTTACAACATTTTCCGGAAATGTACCTCAAATGATTCCAAGAGAAATGAGCACATTTCTGGAAGGCAGTTTACCCTGCAAATCAGGTCAGAAAAGCCATTCTGTCAATTCTGTCATGTGATGTATATATCTTTGATGATAAATCCAGCAGTTTCTTTTGCACATGTCAAGAACATAGGAACTTTTCAAATGACAAGCAGGGAAAAAACATCCTGTTTCAGAGGCACAGGAGGGGCAAAACTACATGTGTTTTCCTTTCTTTTTCTTCTCTTCTCTCAGAACCCAATGAAGTGGTTTAGGGAAAAGATTATTCTCCCTAAAGAAATGAGAGGTGTTGTTGCGATGGAGGGAGGGAGGGGAAAAGATAGAGGGAGAGCAGGAAGTACTGCCGTTGGAGAGGGTCGAGACCGCTGAATCAGGGGGATACAGACTTTTCATTATCTGAAACAATTACTTTGGCCAGAACAGCATGAGACTTCATCAAATGTTTTTCAACTCCGATTCCTGATAGGAGAGCATTACATAACTTGTGCTTTGTGAATGCTGCCAACCAGGAACCTACAGAAAGACACAGCTACGCACTCAGCTGCTGGCTTTTCAAAAAAAAAAAAAAAAAAAAAAAAAAAAAGCCTATCTTTACCTTTCCCCCTGCCCCTTCCATCAACGGGAGCCTGGTTTTCATCACAGATTAATAAATGGAACCTTCTATCATTTTACTACACTTGCAACAGCCTTTTGGTAGGAATTCACAGTGCTCCAAGTCAGCATTGCTATGGTACTTGAAACATCTTTGCGTTTTTGTTTGGCTGAAAGAGTGGTGGTGAAGGGGGTTAGAGAGAGGGTTTTGAAGTGCATGTGTGTGTGCAACCTCAGAAACTCTGGGATGGTTTTTATTCCATTTGATTCGACACAAATCAGTTGGAGAGCTGCTGCTATTGCTTTTGTGAGTTTCAATTTTATAATAATAATAATAATTTTTAAAAAGAGTCTATGTTATATATTTTATTGTCTCCTGAGGTGATAATTTGTATCATTAACTGTTAAGGAAATATGTCTAAGTGCTCAGGAGTTCTAATTAAGCAGGCTCAGCTGGAGTGCATAGCTGGGTGATTTCACAATGCCATTTTGAAATTACAGGCAAGCCAAGATACTGGGGAAATTTTCAAAATTTAGTGGCTATGTCCACCATGATAAATCTCGAAACTTTACTTATTTGTTTTCAAATCAGTTGGTTTGTAGACTGTATTATTTCACAATTCTGTTGGCAATTTTTCTTCTTTTTTACTTTCTTTCCATCTACTCTTAAAAAGATGCAGTTTTAGCCAAACAAGCAGAACCTCTTTAGCATTTGCAAGAGATGTGTAACAAACTCCATGGAATTTAGCTGGATTCTGACAAATTATTTATGAGAGAAATTTGGTTCATTGCCCTTAAGAGTAGGGACAATCCTGATGAGCCCTTGAGAGGAATTGCATTGTAGGTAATTTCTGGCTTTGACGTGAGAATTTAATAGTAAAAGCAAATATTAAATTTTGATGTAATATATTCTTTTCTGTGTAGGACGCTCATCAAAAAACAAGTCAAAACTTTTTTGTGTTGTGTAACTCTTTAATTCTCTGTTTATATGGTAAACACGTCTCTGTTTTGCTTTCCAGGGGCCATCATTCCCTGCCTGTCTAACCTACCTTTGCTAACAAAAATGACTGTAACAAACCGGTAAAGAACAGTGTTCTCTGGCCCTTTGTTTTTACTCTGCTGGATGAACACATGCATTTTTCCTTTCGCCTTTTCTCTTTTCTCCTTTTCTCTTCTGGGAAAGGAAACCATTTGTATGTTGCACGAAGGAAAAGTGATTGAAAAGTGGAAGCCCTTACTTTTCTCTTCAGCAAACGGAGATCTGTTTTCAGTCTGATGTTTGGTGAAAGGAAGCTTCAGAGCTGAGGGCCAGCTGCCAGGAATGTCTGATTTCCTTTCCACCCACTCCTATGATCCTCCCTTTTGGCAGTGATTACTGATGACCACAGCTGTCATGCTAGGTCATGGTAAGCTGTCAAGCAAGGTAGTACATGAGACGTACAAGGCCCAGGCCTTGATCTGTGCTGAAGAACAGGATCTTAAAATGAGGCTGGTACTGGGCAGTGAGCTAGCATACTGCAGTAAGCACCATTGGACTGACATTGCCTGTTGTTCTGGTTTCTTTAGGAGACGGAGGAGCAGAAACTGTTTCTCTATTTCTTTCTCTTCAAAACATTTTTGTAGCCAGTGATATCTTGAAGCGTGGGGAAGGGTGGTAAATTATTCAGACTCAAACCAGCTAATTCCTCATTTGACAAGCATGGGTAAGTCCTTCCAGCTAGCTGAAATGATGCATAGCACTTTGGGTTGCTTTTGCCCAATAGGTATGTAATAACACTGAACAGCTCCATAATCATACTGCAATCATACCTATTCAATCCCAACAATAGTGTTCAGATGTTGTGCTGCATGTAGTACTCTGTAAGAATATGACCAGTTGTCGACTCTGCAGATGGGGCTAAAAAATAGCATGGAACTGCAGACTTCAGAAAATGATAGATAGTGTTGTCAGGGACATAACTTCTATAAATAGGACTTGCAGTCTATGTAAGGTAGTATTTTGTTAAGCTTCACATGTTCAGTGCCAAGTGCATAAATGTCTTGTGAAGTGGTAGTATTTTACTATGTTTTATGCCGCACTGACTTCATAATGCACTTTTTACTGTAGCATCTGTTCCTCTTCTAACAGTGCATTAAACAATGTGACTAAAATCTGTTAGGTGTTTGTTCTGTATGCCATTCTCCAAAAGGGGAGGTATGTGTAGTGGAGTGTTTGTTTTAGAAACATATAAGAACAGGTTGCTTTCTGTTTCCCAGAAAAAGGCAGGCTGACACTTGAAGGACAGAAGGTTGTAAGTGTTGGGATTGTCCACTTTTTTTTGGTAGAAGTTTATTTCAGTCTCAGCCTAGCTTAGTGAAAAAACATGCATGCAAAACAGCTTCAGGGTTTGTGAGATGTTGAAGGTGGTGCTGATTTTCTTCAGTTCTCATATAAGATAATAGAATCACAGAATGGGTAAGGTTGGAAGGGACCAGTGGAGATCATCTAGTCCAACCCCCTGTTCCAGCAGGGTCACCTAGAGCATGTTAGACAGGGTTGCATCCAAGCGGGCCTTGAATATCTCCAGAGAAGGAGACTCCACAACCTCTCTGGAGGACTGGGCAGTGATCAGATCTGAATAGGGTCTGATCCTTTTTGTCTTAATGCAGATGGGGGCGATGATCACCTTAGCAAGTCCCACCTGAATTTCATTTGATATGATTTACTTTAGAATAGTAAACACAATTTCAGTTCTTCTCCGTTCTCACAAAAAAGAGATTTAAGATTGTCCTTATGGCAAATCTTACATAAAATTAAATTTGATTTTATTAAGCTCTTACACAAAGTTAGGAGAAAATTCCAGGAATCCTCTGGACAAGAGCCTGTTTCTTTATAGATTTCTCCTGGCCAAACAAGGCAATTAATGACTACTTTCACAAGGCTGGGGCATCCACAGCTATGGCTAAGAGGGGGAAAAAAATGTAATAAACAAACAAGTCAGTCCACAAACCCTTCCTCAGGAAACCAGCATGGGAAGCACAGGCATTTAGAATGACAATCTAGCATGTTCTGCCAAAGAGAGACTTTCCAAAACAACTGTAGAAATGGCTACAGTTTCCTTGAATGTCCATTTTAATAGCATTATAGCCCCAACTGTTTATATGTTAATCTAATTGTTTTCATGCTGTCAGCTGTATCTATTGCAATTGTATAAAGTTTTAAACCCACACAAGTAACCCTCAAGAGGCAGTGACAGACTTCAATAAACATTGCAGTCTGTGAACCCAGCTACCTTCTAGCCTCCATTCATTCAGGTACAGCAGTTTCTGAGACTGTCACAGAAGCTGTTGTTTGGTCTCCCTGGGGGATACCACATTTGCTTCATTTGTGCAGAAAGCTTTTCATAACTGTCCCATGCCTGGAGCACTCAAGAATGAATATGCTTCCTCTCTTTGAATAATAGCTGAGCTCCCGGTGGAAGAGGAGGTATTTAAATAACTGTGTTGCCATGTAGAGTATCTCGTGATTCCAATCCTCAGAGTCCCCGAGCTATCTGAGCACGTATTTATAATCAGCCTGGTGAATGCTCTCTCTGGCTATTTATCAGTTGTGAGGCTGTATTTCCATTTTACAAGAGCAACTTTATAACATAAGAATATGAGATGTCTTGTCATTAGCAGATTTTTTGTCTCCAAGAACAGAAAGCTCCCAATACAGGAAAAAATAAATAACTTTACTTGTGTAATGTTCTCTCTCTCTCTCTCTCTTTTATTTTTCTTTAATCTTTGATTTATTGTCTTGAAAAACTGTGGAATATAATTGCTGAGACATTAAAAGATTCCTGTATCTGGCCCTCGTTGCCATGTTGAGGGAGCTTAGCTTTTAATGTATTTGCTACTAGAGTGGAAGGACCGGTGCCCATACTATTAAGCTCTCTTACCCTCAAAAACCCAAACTGCCTTTGAGAGGAGTCTCTGGCCTATTACAGCTCCTGAACTGTGCTTGGGAATTAGCTATAATCTGGCACTTTCTTACATGCTAGCTGATCCAGACCAAAACCATCTCAGGACTTTAACAGGAAAGGCATTTGATGTTGCTTAATTTACCAGGCTATGTGCAGCCCCTAGCTATAGACAGACTCATCTGTCCTGGTCAACAAAGGGAATCATGTTCCTAAGGTGAAGCTTAGGTGCCTAAATTTCAGTTTGTTTGTTAAATCACCTGTAATCACTTTGGTTTCTGAAAGCCCAGAGATACTAAAAACTTTGCCATTAAATTCATTAAGTACCACTCTCTGTATTCAGCAGCGATACCATTTTGGCAGGACTGAGTGTCCTGGCAGGAGAGTACAATCAGAATTCAGAAAACAGGCTTGCCTGGTTTGACATCTCCTGAAGGGTCCAATTTGGCCAGCCTATTCAGGGTGACGGGAGCAGGCTAAGCCCAAGAGCGAGCAGCCGTGGCTGCTTTTATTTGGAAACACAGATAGTGCTGATAGTGAAACAGTAAGTTGTGTGTTAAAGGTCCTTCCCAAACCTTCAAAGCCCTATCTTTCACTTTAGATAAGAACGATCTAGACTTAGGTGGAAGTACTTCGGGTTTAGTCTCTTCTCTGACCAGATATGTGGATTTAAGATCCTTAGGATGTTGTGGGTGTAGGATTCCTGTTGCCTATCTCCTGTGGAAACCTCCTCTGGGAGCTGGACACCTATGGCAGAAGGGGTATAACATGACAATATATTAGTCTTGCTGAAGATGAAAGCAGAGGAAATTGAACACAGATGTCCTGTGTCTTCAGGTGATCCCTGACCAGCATCGCTGTCTGTCTGGTCCAGGGTAGGTTTTGTGCAATAAATAGTAATGGGTCCTTTGAAACTAGATGTTTGTGTCTGTCTCAAGAGAACTTGTGCTAGCAAACAAGGAAATTTCTAAAATATGCTGTGAAGAGACCTTCACCTTTATTTACTGACTGCATGTGAATTATCTGTCTATTTCAGTAGTTCTCTGCATTTTACTTCTCTTCTCAAGGCCAATCTTGCCCTTACATTTGTGAAATATCCACAGCTGTGACTCTTACTTTCTACCTGGGTTCCTCATACAGTTCTCCAATCAGCTTCTCATTAGCTGTGATAGATGCTATGTCTTGAACTTTCCCTTCTAACAATAATGGACAATTAAACACTCTGAATTTTGGAAATAGTAAGGGGCAGGAGCTTGTTCTTGACAAGAGTATCATGGTTAGAGCTTTTAGGCCATCAGACTGAAAGTTACCTTCTATCGTTATCCTGTTATTTATCTTTATTTTTTTAACATAGGTAAAGCTGCTAAGATCTCTCTACCTAATAACGAGGTTGTATTTTGACTGATAGGGCATTTTTACTTTGCTCCGGGGCATAGAATAGGTAAAAAAAAGACAACTCTTCAAAACAACCTCTGGAACAGCAGAAAGAAATTGGCTTCACAAAATGAAGTCCCATCAACCAACTGCTTGAGGGTAGTTCTGGTCTCATAAGGCTCCATTTATCACAGCTTATATAGCATTGATACGATAGCTCCATAGGATATCAAAAACTATTGAAAGCTTTTTGAAATCTGTAAACTAGCTCATGCTGCATAACCAGAAACTTGAATCAATGCTCAGTTTTTAAAGTTTAGGCCTACAGATGTAAAACAAATCTGTCCATTTTCAATGACGTATTTTTGGTGGATGGTAAGGGCAAGTGTCAATGAAAAGCTCCGTGCAAGAATGGCATATTTTGATAGCTCTAACTATTGTGAAAATTCGATCAACCAAGTTGTCAAAACTTTCAAGAAAAGCGTTATTAAGAAAATAGAAAATCCGATTTGTTTGCTATCTAACTAGACATTCAACAAAATTTAAATGTCTGTAGATTTCAGATTAAGCCTACTTCAACAGTCTGACGAATTCCCAGGGTAGGGTATGCACCATATTTAACTGAGAATTGCTTAACACTGTGCAAAGAAAGAGTTCTCTGCTAGGGTTAAGAATTAGATTAGAAATTACTGTATTTCTCACAAAGGAGACATCAGTCATGAAGTTTTATTCTGTTGAGTGCCCTCAAAAGATCAGGCTGATCTGATTTGTGAGGAGTCCTGCTGACTCAGACTGCTGCGGAAAGGAGCAGAAGGCCAGCCAAGGAAATCTCTGACCTTCACTTTGCTGTTGACCGACACTCTGGTTTTCCTGACTGGAAGAGAGGCGGTGAACTGAGTTAGCTACGGAGGAAACAGAGCCCAGAACCATTGACCTCAATCTAAACACAATACAGAAAAAGACAATAAACTCGAGGAGGAAAAACACAGGCATGATTTACCTAGAAGGAAGTGAGAATATTAGATTCTTTCAAGTAACTTCAGTAGGTGTAATAGAGGAAATCTGCTGAAAACAAACAGTCTTTAGCCAGTGAGTCCTGTGACACACACAAGTGTTGGATATCTTCTATATATCTTATATGTTGCGAATGATTAAGTCAATGAACAGTCTGGGCTTATTGCAGTTGTGCATTCATATTGCTTTTCTGTGTCTGGAAAAGTAGAAATCTTATGAACTGTAATAAGTTCAACCTATTTTATCTGTTCATCTGAATATGCATTCAACTGACAAAAGTCTGAACACATTAGTCTAGTGCTGACAAAGATTTTTAATGTGGGTCACAGTGACTTGTAATCAAGTTCCCCTCTCTCTGGAGGTCTGCTTCACCTGTTTTACCTTGTCTGTCTTCTCTCTTCTCTGCCCCTGCCTTTTTCATATCTCCAAAAACATATTGGTCTAATACAGGAAAAAGCTGTAGCTATGTGAATTCCAAAAATCATGCTAAGATCTTTTTTTCTTTTTCTGAAGAGTTTGAAAAAGTTTGGTGCCTTTCTTAGGTATATACAAGATTTCTGCTTTTGTTGCTGATCCTTACCAGAGTCTGAGAAGATCTTTGTGTGGTCAGACTTCTTATTAAGAAACATGGAAAGGGGCTGGAAAGTAAGTCTGTAACACTGGACAAGTTATAAATAGTAACTTACAGAATCACACTCTGAATAGAAATTCTTTCATTTTATTCATTAAAGTATTATGTTACTCTGGTTTCTGGGCTCTATATTGCTCTGGGCTCTGGTTTCAATGTACCAGAAATGTATATCATATCCTTATCATATGCTTTGGTTCTTAGACACAGAGCTCAATTAACATATGTCAAGGGTAATTCTTATACTCTAACTGGCTGACTGACAACACCTATGCATATGTAGGGGACAGAACACAGATTTTAGGTCCCCTAAAGAGTTGTGTCCAGTCAACTGCTGATGATTAAATAAAGTATTTTATTTCTCTCCATTCTCTTATGCTTGATATTTTTATAACCCTTATAACAGACTAAATCAGACTAAATCATGAAAAAATACATGAAGCTGTCTCCTTTATAATCTATGTATTAATTAAAAAAGTTACAAAGCTGTGTTTACATGTTTATAGCTATTCCTTCCACAAGAATAAAACAAAACAATTAATCCATTCCCCTCATCAAGTCTTACCCACAATGTGGGCACAATTCTATACTGAAAGTGAAAATAAATTTTACTCCTTTCTACTAGTTGATGCCATACTGGTCTGTAATTGCAATTGATTTTGTATGTGTGCCTAGGACACTGTGTGCGAGTTCAGTGCTGTAAAAGAAGATCTAGTAAAATTCCATTTTTGCAACGCTGAAAGCAATTCTTCTCATTTGAAGCAAAATAATAACTTTTGTAAGGTTGATAGTTATGACTGAATATGCATGAAAATATATACTAGTGACTATATTGAGTATATTGAATATATACTAGTGACTATATACTGCAGCTGGTGAATATACATAATCATTTGAGTAAAATGGTACATGGTAAAACTTCATTTTCTGCCTGAAGCACAAACTTTCTTGAGAAAAACTGTCTCCAGCATCCACCATGTACCATATGGATAAAGAAAGGTTATACCGACTTCTTGCTATCAGCATGTCTCATTGTTACATACTTTAGCACATCTTTTCTTTATTCCTTATGCTACTATTTAAATGATGGAACATATGGATCCATCCATATCAATAGTTCCTTGATATTAACAATGTCAAGCAATGATGTTGTACAACAGAGAATTGAGAACAGCTTTGAAAAAGAATCATTGTTAACATTAAAGCTCTTTTGGACTCACCAAGAGTGAAAGAAAGGTTTAGCTTTTTCTTTAATGCTTGTTCATCTTGCATCACAAGGCCATATCAAGTGTTCAGGTGGCCTAGTTATCTTTCCCATAATTAAAAGAATTCCTGAATACAGAAGTACTTCTGGGAAAGCAACGGAATTAGAATCAGTATAGGAGATTTGATCGGAGATATATTAATTATTGTTAACTATTTTGTCTCCATTCCTCATAATTTAGTAAGATCTAAATATCAGATGCATAGTAATTTTATGTAAGCGCTTTAGATTCAGGCTCACTATTGGTTTAATTTCACTAATCACTTCAGTGCCTTTCAAATGTCATTAAGGTTGAGGTTGTCTGGTGGTGTCCAATAGGTCTGTATAGCCTGTTAAGTAGTTAAACCTAACTTCTCTAAAAAAAATCATGTCAAGTGTGAAGGTATTACCAAATTAAAATTCTTTGGAAATCTCCCTAATTCTTCTTTAGAGAATACAAGCTATTTCCCCACTCTATGAGTAATCTTGACTCTGAATCCATGTGCAAATGAACATTAGCTAGTAGGAATACTTCTGTAATTGAAGGTTGATATAATAAAGAGGAGTGAAGAATTTCTGAAGTTGTATTGTATTTTACATGTCTGAAATTTATTTATTTACAAATTTTTAGTACGTTCTGGCTGCATTGCAAAGGGAATCTGCCTCAGCTAATGGCAGAACTAATTGATCATTGTGACAGACCTCAGACTTTGAGTAGACCTGTGACTATATACTGCAGCTGGTGATCATCACTGATGCAGCTTTGGATCTATACTTAACAGTATGGATGGCCTAGCCATCAATAACATGTCAATGATGTTTGCTTGAGAAGGAGGGCAAGAGCCATAGGTGAATAAAATGATCTTTGGAAAAGTCATGTTCCAGCAGACTGCATGCCCTGCAGTAGGGCTGGGAAGAAAGGAAACACTTATTTGGGAGAATGTCTTGAAAAAAGCAAATTCATGTACCAAAGGGAATTTTGTATACTATCAGTTGGCCATCTACTTCCAGTAAGAAATGAGAAAGAGGAACTATACGCCAGGTCTCCTGGTCAGTTTTCTTCTATGTTGGCCTCTCATGCGTTCTGTGTAGAAATACATAATTGGTAACTTTGTAGCCTTAATCTGCTCTGTATTTCAATTGTGGATAAAGTACAGTGTCACTGGCAAATTCAGAAGATAAAAACATGACGACCAAACCCTACAGAAAAACTAGCTTGAGGGATTTGGTATTACAGTGCTGAGAAGCTAAAGCAGATGCTCAGCTGGAAGGGTGGGCTGGGTATTTTGTGCACATGACCAATATTCCGGTTTTATTTCACCCTCCTTTAACCCCTTCCAACATTGGCACTGTCAGGCAGGCACTGTGGAGAGTATATTCGCCTTTATTTTTGATTAGTGTAATTTTCTTCTTTTGGATAATCTAAAATTAAATACTCTTGTGGATTCAGCTACAAAAGCTCAAACTGTAAATCAACCCCAGCTGTGCATGTAAAAGAAACCTCATTGTAAACTGAGCGTCCCACTGCCACAGAGCAGCACTGGTACTTGCTGAGGGATGTTTGGTCTGCTAACAGACTGGAGCAGTACAGGGAGTACACGATGACTTATTAGAATACATCTGAAGAGTAATGGCTTGTAAAGACTCGCCATAAATAACAAATGCTCACGTTGATATTCTTTTTAATGAATATTTTAATGGTTTCTTTTCCCCAGTAGGGGACCCTCAGACTTCTTAATACAGGCACAGAATGAACTCTTTGTGCAGTGGCTGTCGCTCTCCATCACTTTTTGTTTTCTTCTCGCCTGTCCCTTATTGCTGGCTGCCACTGCCTCACTCTGTCTCCAGCTGTGAGGGCAAAGTTTACAGTGTCCTCAAGTCCTGCTGTTTGTTTTCTTTGCTTGGGAAAAAACTCCGTGAGGCATAAAGTAAAGTACATCCCCTAGCCCCCAGGAGTGCCCAGGGCAGCAGGGAGAGTGTATGTAAGGCTGAACCCTCCTCCATACACCAAGCACAGACTGGGGAACACGAGAGCCAGGGCCACTTCTGCAGCAGGATGCTGCTACAGGCTGTCCTGCTGGCATGAGGAAGATCAGCTGGGTAACTTCTTAAACTGTCATCCAAGGCACACTACAAACATTTTTACATGAAAGCGAGGTACCCTAGAGCATCTGTTCTCCCTCTGTAGCTCATCTTTGTCTATTGATTCTGTGCTAGATTTAGGTTAGCTATTTTTTCACTTTCTTTCTAAAAATTCCAAAGGCACCCTGCATGATGCCAACAAACTTCATGTTCTGCACTGCTGATCTACTGATTTCTGTAGTATTACAAAATCCAAATAGTAGTTCCCCATCAAACTTCTTTGTGTTAACATTCACTTGTGCTGGGAGATTATGCTTAGCGACCTTAAGAACTGTATTTTTAACTCAAGCTGGAATATTTCCTAAAGGAACCTACAGTCTAGGATGGAGTCCAGATGCACATTTGAGATGGCTAAAATGGAAAGTCCTGATTTTTTATTAGGCATGCCATTCAGAGTGCAAAACGAAGTGTGAGCAAAGAAAGCATGTTGGCATGGCAACAGCAAGTGTAATTTAATGCAACAGGTTTTTATTCTGAACTGAGAAAGGAACTATTTGTCCTAAGAGTCGGCCTGTAGCCCATAAAAGTTTTAAAAGACAGCAACTTATCTTCACTAAAGACCAGTAACTAGAGAGATGGGTAACTAGGAGCTCTTTCGCTAACAAAAGAATCTAATTATTCTAATGATTGTTGTACTGGTATAGATGTGCAAAAAGGAATTACTTCAATAATGTATCTGTTCCTCACATGATAAGCTCCTGCAGGCAAACTCTCAAGCAGAGGCTTTTTCTGTTATTTTTAATAAGGTATGTGATGTCTGTAGGACTGTAAGGTGTAATGAGCCTGAGTACTTCGCACAAAAATAGACACAGTGTAAATAACCAAGATTAAAATTTAGGATTTAGAAATTCCTGTCTCCTAAATCTGTGATGAGTCCACTAAATCATACCAGAGCACAAAAATGATGTAATTGTATGTCTGCTACTTGTTATAACTATTCAGCTGAACAGATTAATAGAAGAAATGAGCATGGGAAAGAAAGCTGTTTTCCAGATTAGTTTATTAAGATTGGAACTAATGGGCAATAGCTTAAAATTGCATGTCTGAAGCCAGATATTTGGATTTAAAAGACATGTTCATTTTCCTTTCAAGATTAACTACTCTGGAATCCCGAGAGCAGCGCTGGCTGTGCAAGCCACATCTAAACACCTGACTCCTTAATCCCCTCATCCATCTTTACAGGAAGAAGCAAGTTTACAAGACCAAAAGAAATAAACCGCTTTCCAGTTTTTTTATTATACAGGAAAAAATACACAAATTTCAAGAACGACTTTGATCTTACATGATTTGCAATTCAACCTCTAGACTAAAGGTGCTTGAATAAGTTTGGCAAAGTGCTATAATCCTCAGAAATGAACAGAATGATTTCCAGGCAGGAATCGTAATGGGTAGGGTTCAGGTCATCCCACTGGACGGCAGTGAAAAAAAGAAATACAGGGGCTGTGTGTGCACACGATGACCCCAGGTTCTGCATATTATTTTCCCCGGCTGTTTGTAGGTATCTTCATGGAACAGGAGGGAAAGGGATTGATACCCATGACCTGCATATGCAATGAAGATGTGAAATTCCTCTGCTGTGTAGATGCCTGTGAAGTGAAATGGTCTTCTGACACACCACAACATGCTCTCACATAGCCAAATTTTCATAACGCAAGATAGGCGGGTAAACCAAAGCGCAGCTTCCCTCACGGCACTGGGCTGTGTTGTTGCTGACGGCTTGCCTGACCCAGTCATGTAGCTCTTTGTACAGTGCAAAGAGAATCTTTAAAAACCCACAAGACTGGAGCTGCTTGAATTTCTGATGCTGTGATTGCTGGCTTTATCTGGAACGTGCGACCTGGTTTTAGCCTATGTTAACAGTCCCTTTGTCTATCAGCACTTTAATTTTCTTTCTTTTAAAAAGAAAAGTGTTTAAAATTTTCCCAGTGGTGCTGAAAGCTTTCAATAGATATATACTTAAAGTGCATATTTCTTGGTTCATCTGTGACAATGATACGACCTGAAATCCTTTGTAGCCCTCTTTTATATGGTTCTTTCCTTTCTGCTCTTTATGAAACTTTTGAAATGGTCTCCTGTTAATGACTTTTTCCCCCCGGAATTATGGATATGTGATTTTTTTTGTTGTTGAATAATGTTTACTGGAGCTTCTCCCATTGCCTTCTGAAATCAGTGGAAAGAGTCCCCATTGGATCAGTATTTTGGAAAGTTCCTTGCAGTGCTGATAGTATTCTGACTGCTGTGTTTTTTCTTCTTTTAAGTCTGTGGCATATAACAGGAACCAGTGTTATCTATAACTGCAAAAATTCCTTTAAGTGTATGCACTGCAAATTGCTGCTCACTTAAAATATATCAGGTAGACACTATACTTGGTGTCATCTTCATCATGTTATACTTCATCACATTATACTTCATCACAGTGGTATAAGGAATACAGTGGCTTAAAAATGCACGAAGAAAATATATAAAAAAGTATGTTCCCCTCCTATTTAAAGTATAGCACGTAGCACTTTCTTTGGAGGGACTGAGAAGTAATTATCATATCACCATTTCCTCCAAGTGTGACTAGATTGACAACAGGTTATCTGTCCAGAACAGAAGAATTTAAGCCTTATTACCATTCATAGTTTCTATATGTGTCCTATAATATGCCTTCTCCTTAGCTAAAAGTGCAATTTCTGGAAATTGCCTTCAGGAGTGTGGTTTCATTGGAAAAAGGGGGCAGAAAGCAATTGCCCCATTCCACTGGGAGCGTAGATAGGCTACTTAATAAGAAGCATGTATGTGATTTTCCACCTATCAGTTCTTTTTTGGTCTTTGTTCAGTGGGTGGTATCTTCAGGAAGTTCTCACAAGGCTACACCTTGACTTTTTATAGGTAGTTAGCAATGCAGTAATAGAGAGGGTGAAGCGATGGCACTGAATTACTGTTTTACGTTTTCTACTGTTGCCAGTTGCTAAACTTGATTAGGCAGGGACTGGAATATTTGACTTACTACTTAATCATAGCTAATGGAAAGACATTTTGCTGCTACCCTTGGGACTAGTTATTGTCCTAAGATTTTCCTTTTGTGCCATTACTTTTCCTGCCAGGATATTCAGGACACTAGTCTGTTGGTTCCTGAATAGTAATTCTTGGCTAAATGGACAGGGACATAGTATAACTCCTGCTCTGGAATGGAACATTCTCCAGTTCTGAATGCCATGTGTAGCTCTAACATTTCCTAAGGACCTGAATAGTTTTGATTTGTGGTTTGAGAGCTTTACTTTCTCTCATTCCATGTTTACTGGATTTAGAAACCCACACGTGTCCAATAAAACACTACTGCAGGTGGACACATTTGGTCTCAAGGCTCAAGTATGTTTTCTCTTACTCTATATTTTTTATCTTTTCCTGCTTCTACAAATTCAGGAAGAAGAGATTGTATTTTTACATAAAGTCCTAAGTGAATGAGATTTTGGAGGGAAAAGAAATCTAGCAGTTGAAACTCTGGAAAAATTTGCAAAGAGAGAGCCCCATAAATTCATTTGTTGCAAATGCAGCATAAAATAACTCCAGAAGTGAAAGGCCTTCAGCAAAGGACTGATATGCTAAGTGTGATAGGCTACATTATTTTTTCACTTGAGCTATTCAGTATAAATCTGGAATAACTCAGACTAAAAGAAAGAAAAGTTCCTAAATATCTTGTGAAAATTCTATTTTCCGACTCTTTTTTAACATACATGGAAATGTAAAGGTGCTTTCCAGTAATAAGCTTTGCAATAAGTCTTCTGTGGCCTTTTGATATATTAGTAACATTCCTGATGAAATAGAATTGATTCCTGTAAAAAACTATGTTCAAATTGATTTTTATTCTCATGTGACTCATTATGCACTGTCCTTTATTGTTGTTGTTTTTTTTTTCCCCCGTATTTCAGGGAAAGTCCACACTTGGACTTAGAGTGACTCTAGTGACTGTTAGGATTAATGATTAGTGATTTTAGTTGTTAATTGTTGGGGTAGTTGAAAAAAGAATTGTTTGTTTTGATACAATATATATTTGCATTTTTTTTTGCATAAAATCTAGTAATTCAGCAACGTTATTTCCAAGGGTATTTCTGCTGGTTTCTTACATCTGAGTGCTTCCTGGGCCTCCATGTGGCTTCATTTCAGATGAAAAGTAGTTCATCTATATTAGTAATAAGTCCGGTCAGGGATGTTGTGCCTCTTCATTTTAGCTGAATTTTATTTTAGCAGGCGGGTTTTTGCACAGTCTATATCATCTGACTGGTGGTTAAAGCATGTACTCCTCCATGTCCTAAGTCCTCTTCTGCACTTTTTCCATCTCATTTGTACACATCTATAGATAGTGATGGCTATTCAAAAGATATTGATATGAAAATGATGGCAACAGATTTTTTTAAACCAGAACAGGGCATGACTGAAGCTAATCAAGAATGCTTTAGCGCCTGTGTGCCAGACCTCCTTGACAAGAGCAGGTGGTTGAGGAGTCAACAATATGACATAAGTGCTTTGAGTATGATCCGAATGAGCATAATTGATTCACTACCACATGATATCCATGTACTTTGTGGGGCCTTTATTCCAGTGAAAGCTGCATTGAGACATAAATCAGCATAGAGGGATGCTTCTACTAATGCTGATCAATAAGGTACATCATTTATGTGTGAGATGCATGGTTTTATATTCACTCAAGACATCTTAGAGATACTTCTTTCTTTAAGAGTGAGTATTTGGGAAAATGTTTAGACAAAAAAAAAAAAAAAAAAAAAAAGCATTTAGCAGCCATTTGTTTTTTGTATAACCTTAATTTTCATGGTGTTAAATGATGGTATCTGAGGAACCTTGATTATCAGTTGCGTTCTGCATGACAAAATCACCAAAATCTCCCCCACGAATCATGCAACAAATGGCCTAAGTTTTCAGAAGCAGTTAGACGACAGGCTGGAGAGAGGGAATAGCTCTCAAGTTCTCAAGACCAAATCATGACAAAGCAGTCTGACTTCCTGCTATGACAAGGTAAGAGGGCCACAGATACAAAGGACCCGTGAAGTGTCCCGCCTTTTCATTACTTAGTTTTTGGCCCAGTATTGAATGATACTCTTACAGAAAAGGTAAGGAAACATAGTGTTCTTCAATTTACAGGGTAAACACAAAGCCGAATGAAAAGCTACACTCAGAGAACAGTTATCAAATTCTACTATTTAATTGAAATATATTGAAAAGGTTCTACAGGGAGTTGTTCTTGATTAAATGTTGTTAACAATTTTCATGAATGATGAGGATGAGGGAATAATATTATACTCAGTGAATTTGCATATGACAGGAGATGGAGAAATTCTGAACCTGAGGAAAACAGAATTAGAATCCCAAATGAGATCATCCGGAAAAAAAAAAAAAAAAGATGAAAGTCAATAGAAACGCAAAGTTTTAGACAGAAACAGTCAATTGCACAAATACAGGGTAGTACAACTCAGTAGGCAGTAGTCCCCAAGAAAAGACCTGGAAATGAAAGTGGATCAAATTAAATATGATTTGATGTGCTATTAAAAAGCTAAGTGACCAATTGATATGCGTATGAAAACCAGAATACAGCCTGCAGAAATAATCTTCTTGTATCCTACACTGGTAAGGACTCAGCTTGGAACAGTGTGGTCAAGGAAAATTTGCCAAAACTGTGGTTATTAAGTCTTCAAAAAGAAGATGTGAGGGTCATGGTAATAATAAAAATGGAAAAAAAATGTTGTAAAGAGGAAGGGAGTAATATGCCTTTGTGTTCATGGCAGACATAATAAGAAATAATAAGCTAAATTACACCAGAGAGAGTCAGAATAGTTATTAAGAAAATCTTTCTAAACATAAACATAGCAAAGCCTAGGGAGGTGGTGAAGTCACCATCATTAACAACAAACATCTGTCATAAGTGACACAAATATTGATTCTGCCTTAAGGACAAACCTGATGACTTTTTAGAGTCCCCTCTTGCTCTACGTTCTACAATTTTACATAAAGACAGGAATAGGTTTTGCAATTACTGCTCATCTTGAATAGTTCCACGAGGAAAGTTACTGAGTTTTGTAGTCCCAGTCACAGAAGAAATTTAAAGTCAACAAAAACATTATTTACTCATTTGTAAGAACTAGATTTGGTGAAGTTATTTGTTTAACATTCCTGCCATGTAAAGTCTTTTGCTAACTGACATATGCCTGGAATTATTCTAAGCTCATTTTTTCAGCTTAGTACAAGTATAATAAAACAAATCTGTAACTTCTGAAGTGAGACGATCTGCTTCAGGAATAAGGGAGAATATTCACTAATGCTAGTTTTCGCTCAGTGGCCAATGGAAAGTTTTGGGAAAGGAAAGGTGTCTGACTCAATGCCGCCTTTTTGTTTACTCCTGTTGTCTCTGTCTACAGCAGGCTCAGAAGCACATTGCTGTAAGAGACCTGCAGAGCGCTGTGCACCCTGGTACCGTGCACTGTGTCTGTGATCTGATCCTCAACATAGTTCCCTGCAGAATGGGAAAAATGAGCGCATAAAGTCAGTGCACTGATTTTTTTTACCAGCTGGACTTTGTCTTCAGTTATTCCTTCAGGGCATCTTTTGTGCAATACAAAGGGGATGACCAAGGGGCCAAGGAATGAACTGTATTAATTTCATTCTTGTGTCAAACTGAAACACTGTTTTTATATGGACCTGATATCCTGTAGCGTTGCTTGAGCACTGCTGTTAGTCTGCCATTTGTTTTGGCCGATAATGAAATGCTTAAAGAAAGCAGTGGTACAGAAATATTTGCCCCATCCAAAAAATATATATATTTCTGAATATTTAGGGAAGCTTGTGAAACTTTTTATACCTCTCTGCTCCTTGAAGTCTGTGGTAACTTTTTTGTATTCTGCTTCCTTCCAGCTTTTTGTACCACATGGTACCAAATTACTGTAGCAGAGATTGGGAAACCTCTGTTTAGCAGGTCTGGTTTATGGTTATGCTAAAAATAGAGGTGAAATGTGTAACTCATTTCAAGAACAATTTCTTCACTGAGATCATAGGATCATTTAAAGCTGTCCAAACACTTAGGGTGAGTGTCCAGATAGTCTGGATTTTTTTTTTTTTTTTTTTTTTTTTAAGAAGTTTGGAAGTGGGACAGCTTTCTCACTGTAGATGATTCATATCTTTATGTCCTGGTTTGAAGTGGTTCACCACACCATGGTCACAACTCCAAAAATGTCAGGTAATCATCTGCCATTACTCCTGTGTGTAGCTGTAATGCTGATTGATTTTTCCAGCTTTATAGATTTTCATAACTTACTAACCTCCCCCCCCCAACCCAAACAATTTAGGTTCAAGAACAAGCATTAGGAAACTGTTTACAAATTAATTAGTATACCCAACAGACAAAACTCTTGAAGCAAAAGCTCTAGGGACTCAAGTGTAGAGCTACTGCCCTTCTCACGGACTCTTAAAGCACTTTTCCATGCTCCCTTGCAAAGGTTTTATCTTTCGCAGTTTTAAATCTTTTTGTCTAGACAGCAGTAAGTAACTGGCATACCTTTCTGTCAAGAATGGCATGGTTAAGTCTTTCAGATAAATATAGCTGGATATTTAAATATAAAAATAAATGGCTAAAGCTTTACTTATTAGTAGCATCTGTCTCGTGCTTGATGTGTACTTCTCAGAAATATTCTAATACCTACTGAAGCTATATTTAAGCAACCTTGTTTCTGCTTTGGTGATCACATGTCATGAGCTGTCTATATTGTTGATTTTGTTGCTAAGCCCCGCTGTGAGTTCTAGTTTCCAGTGTTTCAAGTTACGCGTTTAAACCAGACCTCCCAACTGTTTCACACTATTCTGTGTGTCCCCATCTACTAAAGCTGATACTCTGGAGGCCCTCTCTTTCCACACTGGTCCACACTGGCATGAAAAACTGAGTGTAAAAAGGAGTTAGGATTACATATTTTTTGTTTACAATACTTGTTAAATTTCCACTCCGGAAATATCACTAAGAGGAAGCCTTGGGAAGCACATACTGAGTGTATGTGGTCAACAGATCAGCGTCTGACACCTTTCCCCATTCCTGAAGAATTCCAGACATTTTCACAAGCTCTTAAGGAACAAAAAACAGAAAACAAGAACCTGGCGGACATCAAAGCTAAGAAACCAGAGAACTAGTGAGCAGAAATCTGCTTTAAAACTCCTTTTATACGCCTTCAATTTGGTCTTTTTCTTTAGGACAGAGAAAGAAAAATTTGATCTTACCCACGTTTCTGTGGAAGATTATATTTAGGCCCATTTGCATTACTGGAAGAGAACTCTCAGTACACCTGTGAAGTCTCAAGTAACTTCCAATATAAAGCAGCCAGCAACTTCCATGGGCATTGGGCTAGCCCAAATAAATTGTGCACGATGACATATCAGTCAGCATGATAGAGCTTCATTGCTGCAAGTAGAGACCCCTCATACACTGTGTTATGGAAATTACTGTCCTGTGCCAAGAAACGTTGTGTTACTCCATCAGGCCCCATTTCTTTAACTCTCTGTGAACCTTCTCCATAAGATATGGGTAATTTGTGTTCCATCAGCACAACAACTCTATATAAATGTTTTAATGCATTGTTAATTTTTGCTGGTAACATGTTATTATTCCTTTGATTAGAAAAGCCACTGTTGTTTGTTTTTAGAGTAAAGAAATACAAGCATCCTTACTATCAAGAAGGCTAGGCAGGGTAGTACTGAAAGGTAGATTGTTTTTAATCTCTATTATGGTCCTGTCTAGTCCTGCCTGTGTTCCAAGCATATGTTTGTGTGTAACTATTTTACCCTTTTGTCAAGCAGAAGTTACTGTTTTCAGGATACAATAAAAAACTATTTTCTTAAGACTTGTTTTTGAGGGGCAAAGGCCAGAGGAGAAAAAAATCCAAGCTGAATAAATTCGTACCCGGAGGTTGACTTCACCTTAGAAAAGCTGCTTGAAGCTTCATATCCCTACACTACTTCATTGATCTACATGCTAAAGAGATCTGGTTAGTGTTGATTTACAGATTCTACATTGTTTAGGAGATTATAGTCTAATTCTGCTGCTGCTGTGACTGGTCAGGGTGTGAACTGTAGTTATAATGATAGACACTGTTTCTGGATTTTAGCATGCCAGGCAAGGAAGTTACTTCAAAGTAAGGCTAAAATACATGGAAGAGGGAGTTGTGTGGGAAAGAACATGAGGAGAAGGAAATTAGATTGACTTTGGCTTACTAAGGAGTTGTATATGCTGATGAATCAGTGATTGCAAGCAACACTGAAAGGATGGTATGGGGTGAAAATGATATGTAGCTTTTATTACTGGAGTTGATGTGAAGTGACAAAAATAAGAAAAAGGTTACTGGAGACAAAATACTAAAATACAGAGTAAGGCCAGCCTGAGATTTCAAGGGGCACTGTAGTTTAGGTACTTGGTATTTTATTAGCATTTGCCTCTTTCTCACAAGTTACCTCTAGCTTACTCCATTTGCCATCACAGCACTCACAAATGAAATACATGAAGCCCTTGGTGTGGACTGGGGATATTTCTTTGTAACAAAGACTTTATTTGCTATATTTTGACTTCTTTTTAAATAATTTCACTCCTGAGCCAAATATGATCCTCTTCCCTTTGATAGTTAAAATGATTTCTGTAATTATTTCTGGGACTAATTTTTTGTTTGTTGCTTGCTCAAGAGTAGCCTGTTGTTGGCTTGATGGCAAAATTTGATCAGATTAACCTCGATAATGCACATTTCTATCTGAAATAGACAACTATCATGGTGAGGACTGAGTTTCTGATCCAATATTTACAATTATAAAGATTGCTTTCTATGCATTTTCTTAAGAGATGATTGGGATTCTTAATTCAGGTTTCAGTCAGTAATTTTGCTCATTAGGGCATTTTTCTGTAAGGATTTTTTAATTGAGACATATGTGGAAAAGTTTCAGTATCAGTTAAAGATTAACAAGTTAAACCAGATATTAAACTTTACAAGATAACAAATTGTGAAATATAAAAGCTGTCTTTGATGTAAAATAATTTAGATCTTGATTCACCATTTCATCTTCATCTGGCAAAGCAAGCACTTTAAGTTTAGGGATTACACAGAGACTTTAATTTAGGTGGGTGCTTCTGCCCTGTTGAATCCACCCAACATTACTTTGCTCACCTATCGATGTACTTCTTACAATCAATCGAGGCTGATTTTGTTTTGTAAATTGTATCTTAATCATGTATATTATGAAAGCTAGGTTTATTAGGGGAAGTTTGAATTATGTGAAAGCCAAAACACTGTCAAATACATTTACATTGTAGTTGCACACATGCAAATTATTTACTTTGTGAAAGTGAGGAAAACGTGATGAAGTAAAAATTTCTCTGACATAGGCATTGTAGAGCTCCTTTCTTTTTCCTCCCCTTCTTGCCTCTTTTTGTCAGTTTTGGATTCAGGGGTCAAAGAGGTTCAGTTCGAGTATTGAATTACATGTTGTTACTATTTTGGAAAGGAAAAAGCTGGCCGAAAATGTGAAACCCTTTTTATCCCCCTTTTTACATAGTAAATGTCCCCTCATGTGAAAATACATGGATGTAACTGCACTACTAAATTAAATGCTATCAAAAGCACAGTAGCATTAGAATTGTAGAGGTATATGGAAAACTGTTTTATCTTTTACCTGATAAATGTGATATAATAACATTGATATACATCAAACAGCCATTTGGGATTTTATATTTCAAATAGAGAGTCTGTCTATTTTGAAATATAATCCTTGTGTAATATTTGACATGTGGGATGGGATAATTGACACAGGGACACTAATTAGGGAGCTGTAATTCAGGAGGTTCTGATCACGTACTTTATTCTGACATGTATATTGTCCCCCTGGTAACAGTGTTAACGGTGCTTAGACATGTGCATCAGGAAAAGAGAATGTACTCCTGGGAGCTCTGGAAATCAATCTCCTATGTAATACCGTTTTTATAATGCTCTAGAAGGAGAAGGTTTACACATTTTTCCATTTATTAAACTGATCATAAAATATTCTGGCTTTGAAATAGTTTGACTCAGCTGGTGTTTTCATTCTTAAAGAAAATGTGGTGAATAATATCTTTCCCTGAAATTGAGCCTTTACCTAAAGTGCTTTTCAGTTCTTAGTGCTAACTTAAAATCCTGGGTAAATCAACTATATGCAGCTGAACTGAGTCCTGTTTACCTTACGCAGAGATTGTTTCACCAGCTCCTGAAATGCAAAACCTTCTATGGCAAGAGAGAAAAGGCAATCTTGTGACTGCAGCTCTGACCTAGAGAACACGCTCTCTCCAAGTATGATTTCATTCACGTAGTGAGAGCAAAAGCTGCATTAAAAACCAGAAAGATTGGCCTTGGGTAGACAAGTGAGCTCAGCTTTTTCTCCCTTTTTCCTCCTGGCTTTGTGATCATACTACACACACAGTCAGACTCGCTGTATGCCCCAAACAGAGCATTATCTTATGGCATTTCAACAAATCCTAAAGCTCTTTGACTCTATTTCCTTGTCTTTGCCAGATTTTTCAAACTTCCTGCATGATAATAAGTCTTAAATCAAGAAACGCTTTTAAGCACTCCATGGTCCTAATTTACTGCATGGTAACAGAAAATTATTATATTAACTATATGGTAACAGAGAATGGTATGCAGAGAATTGTCAATTAATACTGCTTAAGGTACTCTAGAAGACAGGTAATTGAAGGAAGAATGGGCTAAAATCCAATTAAAAGCACTAGAGTCTGGCAAAATGTAGCTACCAAATTAAAACCACCCTGGGGATATTGATCTCACGCTTGCAAAATGATTAAAAGGATTTTTAATTCTTCAAATTTGAACATTTTTCAGGTCTCCTTTAGTGCAGCTTCTCCAGAGGCTGGCTCTTTCTGCAGTACCGTATGCCCTCTGTAATGCTGATGTTTGGACATGGCTTTGGCAATGACTCAGGGTTCCAGCTATTGTTTCACTAACTCCCCTTCCTGCCATGCTGGGGGTTTCCCCTCTCATCTCTTTCCCAAATAATCAGCTGGAAACTCCCCACTTTGGTTCATAAAATCCAACAGGAGACTGCAGATTGGGGTAGGATGGCTACAATCTACTACTCTTCATGCAATTCTAGCATTGAAGCTATAAGCACTGCAGGGGAAATAGTGGTTATTTATTTTCCTATCTAATGCAGGAATCCCTAATGATGAGGCATCAACGGAGGACCAGACATTATGATACAGTGAGGATGGCAGCACTTGATCTTCCTTCCGTAATATACAATTCTGTGATGTGGTTTCTTCCCATGAGACTGTCATTGTTATTTCTGCAGTTTGACAGAGAAAAAAAAAAAAAAAAAAAAAAAAAGAGGAGGCAAATGGGCTTAAAAATCTTAGGAATTACTGGGGTACATGCAAAGCCCGCAGAAGACCTTCTGCTATTTAAACAGAAATACAAATGGACAGAAACAGAGTGTTTTGAAAGCGGAGCATCAAACTGATTGCTCTGCTGCAGCTTTGAATTCAGACTGGCAGGACCAGAAAGGCTTGAGGCTATGGGTCTCGCATGTCCTGTGGCACAAGAGGGTAGGACAGGGAAAGTGACTCCTGAAAGACTGGGCTAAGCCAATGCTTTGAAATGTGTACAGGTCGTCACAGCCAGCCACCAGGGCTGGAACCCGTTCTTGTTTGGTCTGACAGCAGCAAGCTTTATAAAACATGCCTTTCACAAATTTAACTTTGTCTTATGATAGCTATCATCTGTGCACTACAGATGCCATTGTGATAGGACTGCTGCTATGAGCTTTTCAGATATGCTTCATCTCATCTGGGCTAATGAGAATAGCCATTACATGTGTTCAGAAGTGTCCTTGACTTTTGGGCAATGTCCATATCTTATATATCTGCAATCTCCCTTGCATGTGGATAGTTCCAAAAGATATTTTGGAATCCAAAATATATTTTAAGTGTTTTGTTTTTTTAAATCATCCATTTAGGTTTCTTATGGAAAAGCAGAAGAAATGATTCTTTTGTCCTCTGCATGTGCATTTTTCTCAGCTAAAAATATCTGTGTTTCTATGATCTTTTCTCTCGCACCTCCAGTTACTAGTAAGTCATTTAATTATCTGCAGACATGGGTTATAAACTCTTCAGAGAAGAATCTATGTGCCCTTTACCTGCCCTGAAAACTTCAGAGCAAATAATGATATTCATCTTAAACAATATTCATCTAACCATATGATTGCATCTTTTCCTTACATTTCTAACCTTGCACCTTAGCAGCAATCTAAATTAAATTAATTTACTATTTAATACTATCTTCAGAGATGGCCTAAGAGGTGGAATGAAGAGGCCTCTTAGTCTGACTGAAATATTGCTTGGTATTTTTCTTCATTTTGTGATACCTTCAGCATAAGACATATAGATTTTCAGTTGAAGTGCTTTTGTGGGCATTGATGGTCAATTGTGACAATAACAAATATGATTTTTCTGCTTCTTTGAGTCTTAAATTTTCTAAAGGTGGTTGTGCTGCTTACAGGGCTTGGACCCTCAATATAGCATAGAACAATGTTTCATTAAAACAAGCTGCTTATAAAATGTGCACTTACTCAGCTGGAAGCTAGTTGGCCATTTCTGCTGCTGTTCTCAAGTTCCAGAGTTGCAGATGGAAATGGGTTAATTTCCCAGGAGCCTGCAATACAACTTGACATGTTTTCTGCTACATATTCTCATCCTCCAAATTAACCTGAAGACAAATAGAATCTGTTTATTTGTTACTTCTCCAAGATAATATTTTTGGCTGTCACAGAAGAGTCTGCCTTATATTCTGAGTAAACATGAGACCCTAAAAAGTTGGCCAACTAAGACCAGAAATTATTTTACGTGCAATAAAGTCAATGGCACACTTCAACATGCAACCTGAGGGGAAAAATATCTTTTCAATCCAAGTATTTCAGTAGAATTTGCAAAATCTTGTGATAGATCATGTATGTGCCTGATCTTTGGTTCAATAGCTTCCCCTCCCCTGGCATTTAGCATTCAGTTATGGGTACAGAATCACAAAAAAACTAAACAACAATAGCAGCAATATGGAAATCAGCCTGTGTACCCACACCTACAAAGTTACTCCAGATGATGTGAGAACTTCTGTTGATGGAAAAACTGATTCATACAATTCTCCCTACCCCAAAAGGACAACAAACAAAAGCACTCCTGTACGCAAGTATATTTGGAATTCGTCCACTGAATATGCCAGGTGCTAACAAACAATACTCTTGCACATATTTTTATCAGAAAAACAAAATATGATATTCAAGAATGAAGCTCACAGAAAACAAAGCTCAACATATTTTGTTGTGAGTAGATCATTCTTTAACAGAGAGGGTTAATCACAATAATAAAGTGTGAACCCAAATGCAGAGGACTAGCCATTGTTACCCTTCTTCATTAACCCTTGAAAATGGACTGAACGGTAACAGATATGCAGCTTATTGAACCGCTTGATCAGACTGTGACACCAATAGTCAAGTTCATACTGACTAGGCGTGCGCCTGGAGATGAGCACACACTCACTCCATGCATTCTCTATCTGCTGCCCAGCAGAAGGGAGAGAACTTTGAAAATGAGACTGTGATCCAGTCCCGAGCACCTGAGCCGCAGCTCACTGACAGGCTGATTCCTCCATCTTTGATGGATCCTGAAGGAGAAACATGGGGAAATTTTTTTGAAATAGGTATCTGTATTTCTGGTGTCCCAGGCTTTTGGAAAACTGCATTCACAGAGAGACATTGTGATTTAGGACCTAGCACATTTAGAGATGAAGTAGCTCTTTAATTTCAGTAGTTACTGTCCTACTAACTTTTCTCAATGCCTACAGCTTGCATTAAGCAAAATAAGTTGTTAGCACAATGAAATGTACTTGCACCAGCTAACTTAAGTACCTCAGTCAGATCTCTAAATTAGGAGTCTGAGTTCCTTGTATGTTCAAGGAAGAGGGAGTTTCATATCATGTAAAAGTCTATGTCTTCCTATTGGCAAGGAGGAAACCTTAGGTTAAGTTCTTTATGTTAGGCAATGTCAGCTTATTCATCTATGTTCAGTTCTGCTGCCAGTACCTACAGGTTCAGTTCTCCATGCTATGTTTCCTTCATGGAGAAGATTGAATAGTTTTTTAAGTACCCTTTAAAAATTAAATTGTGATCTTTGTTTCTCATTTTTCCTTAGAAAAGAAGAGGAAAATTTCAATAAACCATTTAGCAACGTGAGCCTAATGGTATGTTTAACTGGTTTCAAATGACACTTTTTCCTTAGTTAATTGCTCTAGAAGGATAGGAGGCAGCAGACTGGAAGGATTCTTCCCACCTCGTTCAGCACCCAGGCATTTTCATCCTTCCATGTCATCGTGTTTTGAGAAAGCTCCTTTTCCAAGGAACTTCCCATTTCAGGCTTTCCTTCTTGTTTAATCCAGTTCAAGTTTGAGAGGTGGTAAGAGGAACCCTTGGCTGAAAGGTAGCTTGTCATTTAGGGCAAACTGTGCCATTTCAACGACGCACAAAACTTACAGGTGAAAATTTACAAATGATGTAGGCTCTTCAGATTACAATAGTTTCTTTCAGGACTCCGACCTAGATTTTTGAGTAATGGCTAAAACTATGAATGAGTGATTCCCTAATGACTGTGGCTGGCTCTGTAGCCAACTTGTGTCTTTTATGGTATCTGCTGTAAGACTAATCAACTACTTATTCTTCAGGAAGACTATAGTGCCCTCCACCTGCTGTTTATGTCCCCACCCATTGGGCTGCAGAAGTATAAAGCTAGACAAGGACAATTAGTCATCTAATGCTACACATGTCTACGTGACACAGTACTGTGTGGTAGAAATAAGTGAGCTAGCTTGCTGAGGGCTAAAGTTTACTAGGAGTCTTTAGTTAACTTTGACGTCACACTAGGTCTTCAGCTTCGTGTTCTTCGTAGGTGACTGGAACTGGGTCAGAATAATGGTATCTCTCAAGCCAAAATTAGGTTAATGCAAATGAATTTAAGAGAAATACATTTTAAAAGCAGAAACTGTAGCTAATGAGTCAGTTGTGACTTGTGTTGTGCCCTTGGAAATATTAAGAAGAGGTTGCTCTTCTCTGTGCATAAACGTTGATCAAGAAGCTGATTTCTTTGATCAGAAACTAGCAGGTGACAGTCATTGTTTTTATGACTGCCCTTATTTCTTACCTTACTCCTTAACAGATTTGCGAGTGTTGAAAGGTGTCAGTAACAGCAACATCAAGAATGGAAACCAGCTCTGTTGCACTTTTGTGGTGACATGGAGGCAGATACAACTTTCAACTTTGTAGAAATGATTTCAGACAGCATATTAATAATAATAAAAAACAATGAAAACCTTAATATTCAATGAAATAAAAACACAGCTATGGTGACATGATTACAGAAGGAAGTTCAAGAATGCAGTTTTAACTCCAGAGTCTAATAGGCTGTGAAAGAACAAGATGTGAAAGATATGAGCAAACAACGCATATGACAAATTCTGCTGAGAAAATTATTACTCCTGCTCTTTTCTATTTCTTTTGGGCTGAGTAGAGAGTCAAACAGCCTATTCTGTTGTGTTCTTGTTTGCTGACTGTTTACACTTTCTGGTTAATTATTTTCTACAGTTTAATGGAAAGAAACCACAAATACTTTGTTTTAAAAGCTTATATTTGCTATACCAAAGAATTCATGAAGTTCATGCTCATGCTCAATTGTACCTTTCAGTCCAAATGGGATTTTTCAGGGATTCGGAGAAAAAGGAACAAACACCTAAACAGACTCTAAAATGCTGCCCATGCTGACAGAACATCAGCTAGGAAATGAAAGTTTAGTAGTTCAAATAGGGCATATTTCTTTAGTTTTTGGGGCAAGAAAAGTTCCTCAGGAAGCGTAGCATTTTGCCAGAGCAGGGAGTCTCCAGGAATTGAAACAGAACAGTACTGGTGACCCTTCGCTGCCTTAGACCAGCTGTTGGAGAGGAGGAAAGCACTCGTGAGTGCGCTACTACTTGAAAGAGAACAAACACGAGTATATGGAAACCATCGCATCAGTACTGGGCTGGGAATGTGTATCTTTTGTAGGAATCTAAAGTTTTTCATGTTTTTTTCACAATATGCTTTTAATTGATGTATTACATGTTTTTTCATAGTAATAATACATTTTTTTTCCAAAATCCTACCTGTATCCATGCAATACTGTGTCATTCTTCTGTGCTTACATGGAGCAAATATTGCATAGGACAGGATCTGTCCTTTAAAACTATTCAATAAGCTTAAAGTCATGCTTTGGACACTGGGGATCTCGGTTCTCCCTCTTCACCCTAACAAAGAGAGAACTTAAACTATGGAGGGATTAGAAAAGCTAGTGGCAGGGTTCTGAGGGCCCTGAAGACATCCACCCAGAAAGAGTGAGTTTTCATTCCTGACTTGTTCTGCTTTGGCAGCATTTATTTTATAATGGAACAAGATCTCACCTCAGTGATAGGGACCAAGTGGTATAGTAATTTAATGAGTCAGCTGGCTAATTACTGGGTCCCTGCTCTCTATGCTGGCTGAGTTGGAAGGAAAGAATCTGGGCTACCCCTGCCTGTGCTACACACAGCCCATGGGCTGCAGAAAGCCTACAAAGCATTTTTTTGACTTGCTGAGCATCCCAGAGTCATCTGGTGATGTTTGGCCTGTCACCTTCCTGGACACCACTGAATATGTTTTTGCCTTTGGATTGTGGATTGCTGGGCCAGCAAAAAAAAAAAAAAAAAAAAAAAAAAAAAAAATTAAATGTAGTTAAGGGAAAGGGGAAGTTTATCATGCATGCTATGATACTGTAGTTGTTTTTATAGGGTACATGAGGATGGGGATATTTCAGTAAGAGGAGAAAGGAACAGCCCAATGTTCGGTGGAGGAGCTGCGCAGTGCTGACACACAGTGGAGGGCCACATGGTGCCCTTTTAAAAACTCAGTCCTGTCCCCACAGTATAGGAACAGAAAGCAGTATTTTGAGTACAGAAGAGGCACTCAGCAACCCTAGAAGGAGCAGCAGCTGTGGAGTAAGCTACAGAGAGGGCTAAATAGAAAACCCTGAAAACTGAGATCAAACAGATGAGAATGGAGCAAAGAACAGCAAGAAACAAAACAAAAGGATGCAGCCCCATGGGCTATCTTGAATGCACTTCTCTCTTAATCCAGAGTGACTTGAGTTTGGAGCTAGAATAGAACTTTCTAAAAAGTTATTCCCTCTAGATGAGTATCTACTTCAGTGTCTGAAATTATGTCTTTATTTTCAATTACTTCAATTACTAATTGTCTTTATTTTCAATGAGCTCTTCCAATTTATACCACTGAGAAGATCGTTTTTTAATGAAAGTATAAAAAAACTTATAAATATTCGTGTTGCTATATAACATTTTTTTAGGAAGAGAAAGGGAAAATCTAATATAAATACATTTTAAGCACTTATCCACATTGCCTTGATAAGAGTTGCAGAATGTGGCTTGTTTTGAAACTCCTCTCTTCTCACCTATATGAGCATAATGCTGCTAGCTTAAATGGATTTTCTTCTATTTTGAAACAAGTCATGTGAGAGGATACTCCTGATGTTCTTGTCCCAACTGATAGTGTTACATCCTACCCTGAGAGTCACAAGAATTTGCTGTATTCTTCAGAGATATGTATTTGCAATTAGTCATCTCTACAAGGGGACTGTTTAAGACAAGCCTTTCCCCCAAAGCAGTTAATTCTTCAGAATGAAAATAATCAGATAATGAGTTCATTTCCGATTTCACATTTAATGCCAAACATTTTTGGGTAAACAAGATATGCTGGCAGGGCTCAGCTCTCATTGTATGTTTTTTATTAACTGGGAAACAGACAGTTGATTCTTATCCTCTCTATCAGCTCAAATAAATTACACATATTTTAGAATGAGAGACTTGTGCAAACTAGCTGGCTGGTTCCAGTGTGGGAGCCAATCAGCCTGTCTGTGTAAACTGCATTAAGGTCAGCTGCAACAGGCCCTGCTAGCAAGAACTGAAAAATCTCTGAGGGCTCAGGCTAGGAATCGCTTGCTTAATGGAAATTTTTAGCACAGTAACTCTTATTTCTACAGTATGAAAATAAGTGGGGTAGCAGAATGTCTATCTTTGGCAACTACATCAAATAAGACAGCCACAATATCTGAGCTGCTCTATCATTTCTGTGCACAGCTACAGAGTAGTGCAAGGGACCCCTGAACAGCATGGGTGAGGTGTTCTCGTGGGGCTCTGTGCTCTTTGGTGGGTTGATGTGCACTTCAGCTTTAGCTATGCACCAGGTGCAATATACTACTAGGTGGGATTTTTTTAAGTTTGTATAGGGAAGAGAAAATATAAAAAAGTAAAAGTATTAAATAGTGGCTTTCCTCACTGTGGATTTACCTTCCTGAAGCTCGGTTTGGTCAGTGGACTTGCTCTAGTTTCACAGACCTGCCAGTGAGAACAGAATCTGGCCCTGAGTCTGGGGACCCCTGGAGCTTTCAAAATAAATATATTTTCCTCTGAATCCAGGCAGGAAAAACTGAAAAGTTTTATCTGGAAGTGACATTTATGATGTGTATTCTGCCAAAAGGACCTAAGGGAGCTCATTTTTAAGAAGACATCTCAAGTTTTAGTGAGAGGTCAAAGCATTCAAAATCATTTCTAGTCTTGAATGCTGCAGATTCGAATTGGGTCTTATGGGTGTCTTATGTCTCTTGTGCAAATAATATTCTTCCTATCTCTGCACAGCAAAATCTGAAACGTCAGGAAGAGAGTAGTTATTCTTAAACCAAGCAAAGCTGTCTTCCTTCTTGATAATTTATATTAGCTTAGTGCTTAGGTTGATGGTGCTTGCTCCTGTCCAAACTGAGAACACAAAAACAATCTCTGCACTAACGAGCTCACAGTCTAAACATAAAACAAAGAGGCAAGAGTTGGAGACAGCCAAGAAGGAGCACGAGCACAGTGATATTGATCAGCACAGCCTCAGCGCAGCACTAATCACTGCAGCTAGGGTTTTAAATGGGTATTGCAGGAAAGGGGCACTTCAAGGAAAAAGATTAGAGAGAGCAATGTGGTTATTTTTATAGGTGTTTATCTATATATTAAAAAAAAAAGTGTGAAGCAGTGTCAGATGAAACACAGTTTGTCTGTGTTTCAGGCTCGGTGTTGGTTTTTCGGAAGTCATAATTTCACCCCAGAAATCTCAGATGCAGATATTGAATTAAAAAGATCAATAGGCTTTTCATTTTCTTCTGTAGCACAGAATAATATCGAGGGTAGTGGAGGGTGTAACTCAACTGCACGAGTATAGCTAGAGAAAGACTTTGGCTAGGTGAGCTCTGCCCAAGTCCTGGCTCCAGCAGCTTCACGGTTTAGCTCCCAAGGGCCAGCTAAACAGAAGTTGCTGGTGCTTTTGCAGGGGTCTGGCATGGAGGGGGTCTGGTGTCCACAAAATAAAGCCAAAGAACATTGTGATTTCTGGGAAAACAGTATTTGCAGCGTGGCCTACGGACATGAGAAGCTGGGGTATTAGTAACGTATGGCTGGAGACAGTCTCAGCAGCGGAACTCCTGCTTTCAAAAGAATAAAGGGATGTCTTCAGAGAGCTGCTCCTTTCCAATCCTCTACTTAGAGGGAAAAAAGTGCAAATATTTTTCTTTCTGCTGTCATTCTGAGGATGAAGCCACCATTTGTATTCCTCTAACCCAGTGTTTAACTTTCAGATGACAGAAATACAACAGTTCAAAAAAAAAAAAAAAAAAAAAAAAAAAAGAAAGAAAATCTGGTCTCAGCCCTCACACATATGCTAGTTAACACTTTGATGGCCAAGTTATGTGCTCTATAGCCCTAAGCTGCTGAAATAGGAATTTGGCAAATTAATAAAAAAAAAAAAAGAAAAAAAAGAAAAAAAAAAAAGATATGCATCAAGATTTTTTTTTTGAAGGTCTCAGATTGTTTTACTTTATTTTTCAGTAAAAGCCTGATTTGGGAAGTTATTGTCTGGAGGCTGTATTTGCATGACAGCAAATAAGGTCAACCTGCATTGTCCAGTGTCGAAAAAGTAACCTTTGGAGAAAAGGAAGGCAAATTGCCCTGTTCTGAGTCATCAGGAGCTGTTGTGATGAAGGAAGGAGACATTCTTGAGGAAAAAGCTGCTGGCACTGTTCTACTGCAAGAGAAAAGCTGCATTATACTGTGAGTATGATTTTGCTAGGAGAACAGTATACAAATTGGATAAGCACTCTTCTTTTCTCTTCCCAGGAGGTGATGGTCCCTGGTGGGTTGATGGTGACTATTGTTTGTTGCTTCAAGGTTGCTTTTTTAAGCCACATGCCTAGTGCTTGGGTTTGTAGAAGTTTGAATTTAGTTAGGTATCTACAAACTTTCCAGACAAGCAGTGATGGGTTCTGGGCCCAAATGTCTTTAATCAAAGGTGCCTTCTCTCTCTTCCCCTGAAATTTCTGGTTCACACTTCTTGCTTTAGAAAAGAGGTTTGAGTCTACTTGTTTTGTGTGAACAGTTTTCTGTTTGTCTCTGATTTGCAACAACAGTTTTTAGAGGTAAAATCCTGTGGTGAGGGAACATTAAAAAAAGCATCCTGTTTTTCTGCAGAGTCTTCTGAGGAATACCAGTGTAAGAAAATAAAAATGTTATACCTGAATGGAATGATATTTTTCTGCTGTGTCTAAATGCTTCACCATCTGGTTTGCCAGCCCATTTCAGCTCTGAAATTATAATTGTTACCAGCACCTCATTTCATCTGATAGGAAGGTCACTGCATGATACAACTTTTTGTATACTTCTACACCCCAGGTACTGTAGAATCTATGTAGATTTGTAAATCTTCCTTTCCAGATATCTTCTGAGTGTAGAGTTAACGTAATTCAGACAAGCCTCTTGCCTGCTGCAAGGTATGCCACAGGACAAACTTCTCCCTGATTAAGCTCAACCAAAAGGGCCCCTGCCTCCAGGAGAAATGGCTCAAGACCAGCACCCTGACCTCCAGCTGAAACATATAACACTGGCTCGTCCTTCAAGTGCAAAGTCGATATCATTTCTCTACTCCAGTTTTTGAACACATTTCCAAGTATGGCAGGGTGCAGTGGCAGGACTTTTGGCGTATATTACACTGTGCGCAACAGTTCTAAGCTCTGATCCAAAAATGCCCACCAAAAATAACTTCAGTGAACAGCTTTTATTTGAATTATTTCAGTGTGGGACTCGTGAAGTTTTGCCAACAATCTGGTTTGTAAAGCTTTTTGTATCTAAGTACAGAAACCCATAGTGTGTAGTTAATCCCCTACTGAGATTTTCCTGATCTAATCACAAGTTTGTTCTCTATCCTCATCTTTCTTTACCTGTCTCTTGCTCTTAATGCTGTTCATCCCACTGACTCCTTGAAATCTTGCCCCATCTTGTTTTTTTTTTTAATGACTGTTCTTTCCCAGCTTTCCTCCCTAATTTTCCGTTTTCTCTTTCAGCTCCACTTTTATTGGTTGTTAGTGGTTATTTGGTAGATCCCTAGTAGTTCTGGTCTCTGTCGTGCTCTCGGGGATTTCTGTATGTGGGCCCTCCTCTTCCCTCTTTACACTCTCCATCCATACTACATGGTATAATGACCTAACAGCTACATTTTTGGCAGTGACTTGCAAATCTGCCTTTTCCTATCTGATCAGTTTACTTTTGTCATCAGCTCTTTCTGTCTTCTTCCCCACTCTTCTCCTTCTTCCTATCCTTTTCCCTTCCTCCCCATGTCATAAATTATAAAACGTATATAGTGTGGTGGGTAGTGCTGTTGGCTTCTGCAGAATCCTACCAGGGCCTGAGTGGGTTGGCTATTCTTGTTGCTTTCTATTCTCAACATTGGACTATTTACTTAACTCTTCCATTATCAAACTCTCATTTGTTTTGTGGGGAAGTACATGTGCAATTTGGGACATGGTAATGGTGCAGTATTTAAGGAACTGTTTACTGTTATTTTGTAAAGAACCTCAGCTAGCCAATGAATTGTCACCTAAAAAGATTAAACTTGAAGAAAAAAAAATGAAAAAGAAGAGCTGATTTGGTGTTCAGTTTAGGTTAGGTTCATTTTCTTAGGTTCACTTCCTCAGTATGCCAAAAGGAAACAATTTTATAAGGAAAGAGGGGAAACTTTCCAGACCAGGATAACCTATAGCCTGATAGTTTTTAGCACAGGTGTGGAAAATACAGGTTCAGATCCCTTCATGCCTTCAGGGAGTTGAACAAGGATCTCCCACAGTCAGAGTGGGAGTGCTCCAGTTGTAGCATTATTGCATAAAAGAGGCTTGGCAGCGATAGCACCTAATTCTCTTACTGATTTGGTGGAGGAGTTTTGGGTAACTAGGGAGGAGGGTGGAGATTCCTGACTTGAGATAGGCAACTAAATTCCAGGGAGGTTTAAGATAGTTCTAATACACTCAGCATTGCCTAGTAGCTAGTTTAGGTGGTTCCTACTAAGCCCTCTGTTTCGGGTGTCTAAGCTGTTTGGTTCCCAAAGCTCGGGATTCTGGCACGCAAGCAGACACTAAGAGTCTGGAGCCGAAATTTTCAGTGGTGTGATGCCTAAATCCTGCTTGTGTCCAAAGACCAAAATAATTCTCTGTATTTGTGTAAATCCTTAGCTATACAGGGTCTTGTTCTTACTTACCTTGATTATTAAATAAGAATAATAACAAAAAAAAGGGGTAACATGATCTTTATATTCAGCATTCACATAACTTTCACATCCCATCTGCTACAATATCTATAATACAATGCTTAAATTTATGAAGCAGAATCAGAGGAACGTCTTTGGAACAGATAAGAACAAATGAAATGTATAGTTTTGTGGGAATCCTTTCTCATTCAAGATAGTTTCAAGCTACTGCTTACTAGTGTGCAACCCCACAGTATAGCTGTTGGCCTAAACCTGAAATGCAGTAAACAATACTGGTATTTTCACTGTGTGTCGTCTCTGGGCTGTTCTGTGTTTCTGCAAACTTAGTTTTTGTGCGTACACAGTGAGGAGTATTTGATGGGAGATTTTGAAAGGTCTGGAGGTGCTTCAGAGTCCAATTACTTTTGAAATTCTACTTTAGCATAAGACCCCTGAATATTCTTTCCAGTTTACAGTATCCTTGTCCCAAAGCATTTAAAACGTATTTCAGATGTGCTGAGCTAAGATGTACAAAGTGAAAAACAGAAAAAAAGAAGAAAATAATGCAGGACATAGTTAGAGGATTGCTAATATTCAGACAAGGCAGTATTTAATTTTTAAGGCTCGATTGGAAGACCACTTCCCTTTTAATTATTTTTATTGACTTACTGATTGTGGCAGTGTAAGAAATGTTTTTAGAAGTCAGATTTGAATTAGAGGAGGGTTCACATTAAATCTGAATGCTTTTAAGAGAAAGAGATGCAAATGTTTGATTTTATTAACTAGTATAAATACTGGAAACATAATGGTTCATTGATCTTGTTCTCATCATTTTCTTCCTACCAAAATTACCAGTACATTTGCCCATCTGTGACTCATAAAAATAAATAACCAAGAAACTGTTGCATTATGGTAAATGTAAAGAAAACAGAACAAAAAGCTCTGCTTTAAAGTAAGCAGGGAGATGCTGCAATATGTGAGCAAGTATCAACCAGCAGTTATTTTTAAAAAACAATCTGAAATATTTAAAGAACTATTGCTTTAAGAATTTTAAACTTTTAAAAAACAACAACCTCAGATCATGTAGATTTGGTGCCTACTCACTGGAAAGTCACCAAATCTCACTTGTTTTGCTTGGGCCTCACTCAAACATAACTGGCCTCAAGCTAGTAAGCAAGCCAGCAAATGTCCTGGCTTGTAAAGAAATCTGATCCAGCTCTGTAAACTGAACCCAGCCTAAGAGCAGTGGTGAGGGAAACATATGGAAAATTAATGACAGATAATAGAATGGTGGGACAGCCTTAAATAAAAAAAAAAAAAAAGAAAGAAAAAGACTGTTATTAGGCTTATGCAATGACTCCAACTAATGGTCTTTTGGCTCAAGGGTCTCTTGAATTAAGAAAGTTACAGAGAAGTTGAATGCTGCTTTTGACATTGCCTGCGCCTGTGTTCTAGAAATGGCTGCTATGTTGCCCCTGTCCCTCTGCAGCCTGAAATTCCCCATTGCCTAGTCTTAATTGATACCTGTAGCAGAATTGCATTAGAAGCTCATTCAGGCGCAACAGCCCTTCAGGAAGCACAGGAATTCTGGTCCCACCTGTTTAAATACACGGGAGCCTCAGGAAGAGGTGTGGATTGGAATTTGCTTGGGCTTGAATTGGGTACAACAGCAAAAGCCAGGTAGAGAATTACAAGCCTAGCCAAGCACTAGCAGGAGGAGGTAAGGGTGGTATGTGTGTTTTCTTTTTTTTTCCTCTGTGGACCTCCAGGCACTTTGTGAAGATAAGTTGCTCGTAGTAGGATGTCACAGGTGGGGAAACAGTCCCAGGGAGCCCACAGTCACACAGTACCTTGCTGGCAGGCAGAGTGGGTTTCACAACGGAAGGGAGAGGGATCTTTAGATTAGAAAAGAATCATTTCGAGGGAAGAGTGTGTATTATTTCTGGAATACCTGAATCACACGTTTAGCTGGCTGGTGGCCTGGGATGCTCATGTAGGGCAGAGTTTGATGCCATACAATAGTTATTTTGTACCAAAAGAAAAGTGATCCTTTCCTCTTCTTCCCCCACTTTGTTTGATAGTAGATCAGTTAAAACTCTTAATGTTTTCCTGCCTTTGCCTAAAATGCCTTCTCCCTTTTCTCCCCTTTCCTTTTTTGAGGAATCCCCTGTTCCCAGCAGAGGAGCATTAAGCTTCCTTTACTTGCTGAATGCCTCAAATGTGTCTTTATTTCCTATTATCACATCCAGTCTCCTGCGTCTTTCACAGACCATGCAGCATAGGAACGGACCAGGAGGTTTTGCTTGGTGAACTGATCCCACTCATGTTGAAGAGGGTTTCTGAGAAAAATGGCAAGAAATATTCAGAGGGAAAATGGCAGGCTGTAGTCTCAATTTCTTTGTTGCTAAATAACATTCTGTGCCTGCCGGATTATTGTCTTTATCTCCTGGTGAGCAATCTGGCAGGAGGAGAGAGCTTATGCTCTTACATTTTTAGATTCTCTACAGGAGAAAACTTGTTCTTCTTAGTTAGTTTCATTTTGTCTTTGCTCTTTTCATCTGGCTTTTTTTTTTTTTTTTTTTTTTTTTTTAATAATCTGAAATGAGGATGATATTCCATTATCCCTGCAAATCATTCCCGTTTCCGGGAGTTTAGACTATTCCCTGATCCTTGCTCACACTTGCAGTGTGGAACAGGGACACACCCTGTTATCAGGTAATAAGCAAAGTGTCAGCTAAAATGGAACGTCAGCAGAAGTCAAAATACATGATTGCGATACAAGAGCAGAGTCTTACTTGGCTGAGGAACGTCTGTATTACCCCAGACATTTCTAGCTCCATCATCCATCCTGCTGCACATGAGCAAATGTTGGATTTGAGGCTCATTTGCTCACTTGGGGTGCCTCTAAGGCCAAAAGTGTGGCAACTCATCCCATGTTTTGGATGAAAAAATTTTTTGTGCTATACCCATGCAGTGTGCATTTCAACACATGCTTTTTTGCCTGACCCTGTTGCCTCCATCCATCTCATATTCCTTATATCACGTACAGTGGCTTAGGATTCTTCCTAGAAGAACTTGGAGGGTCTGGAGGTGAAAGGACCAAACTTGTCCAGTAAAACAGCTGCTGTAGGTGTCTTATGTCACCTCTAACCTGGGGACAATATCACAATTCCTCCCTGACTGTTTGACCAATAAAAGAAGTGAATTTTCCAACTACAGTTTTTTGGGTATCTGTCTACATCTATACTGTAGTTTAAAAAAGTATACTGGGATCAGTGCACTGACAAGGTGGTGAATTTAGTGGTCTGTATTATATAGATGGTCAAACCAGATCATCATAAAGATTCACTCTGATCTTAAAAATTGATGCCTATGATCTTTTAAAAGTACTGAGATGTATAAGAAAACTTCGTATATAAAAGAAAATATATGTAAATATATTAGTAGTAGTACCAGTAGTGCTGTAGAAAGCCTTAACTATACATAAGAAGCAGGAGGGAGATTTTTTTCTGAGAAGTAACTTTTAAAACATTTCACAGGGCTCAATGACTGGTATCAGTAGGAAAGGAAAGAAATAAGAAATGTTTAGAAATACCAATGTTCCAAACATAAATATTTCCATTTCTGGTTTGATAAATCTGTTTAAATATTTTGGGTTCCTGTGGCGGAATAAAACAGACTAAAGGTAAGACTTATGATGTAAAAGAGTTTTTCTGTGACCTTGGTGAACCTATGAACTGACCATGAAAGGTGATGGCACCAGAGTGCACAGTGAATGTTTTGCTTTTCTAATGTCTAGAAGATTCAATATATCTGAAATATAACAAAAAAATTTCCTGCAGGGCAGTGGCGATGTCCTACTGCCAAGAGGGAGCTGTATTCTTTTCTCATCACCTCATAAACAGTGGGGTTCTGACTAAGGATGTTAGGTAATGCTTGCCATACACAGATCTCAAAGGGGTATTACTTTCATTGTATAACCCTTTAAGATCTGAGGCAGTGCTGCTTAACAAAGCATATTGGTTTTCCCTGAGCTTTTACTGAGCTTTGATGGTGATTTTAGAACTTGACAGCTGTGTTTAGACTTGTTGTACATCTCCCAAACAGAGAAAAGAAATACAGAGATGTTCAGGGCAACAGGCAAAATAAACTGCATAAAAAGCAAGATTTCAAGATTTGCCTTGGGGACTTGTGGGCTAGATCCACAATGCTAGACTTCCAGCCATCTCCCTTTTCAGAGAATCCTGAGACCTGAATTAGGTGCCTGTGCTCCTTCAACGTTATAGGAACAGGACTCTGTACTTCAGAGTGGGATTCAAAGCCACCTAATATGGTTGTTAGAAAATACTTCAGAGAAGGTGGAAAGCCTGGTTCAGTACCTTGCTTTAGAAGGAGTCCTACCTTTGCTTGGGTTTCTGAGCCAGAACATAGCAGAAGAAGACCTTAAGAGACCTACAGGACTACTTGACTTTTCCTGTTGTGCTCTTAATTGTGATAGTATTTAGATATGAGTATATTCTTTGACTGAATAATTAGGGTGAAACCATAGGGATTATTAATGGATTCCAGAACCAAAAAAAAAGTCAGACTATGTTACAGATATGAATGAATGGAAAATGAAAGTTTTATGCCTGTTATCACATCCCTAACATTAAAGTTTATTCTTAGATAGTTTAGCAAGTTACTATTACACAAATTCATTCCATGTGGTTTTCAAGAAGTGTAAGAGTTCATATTTGTTCAATAGTTGGGTAATTTCAGATGGCCCATCTTTGAATAATTATGAGTATCTTCCGGGTATTCAGTATCTGGGAACAGATGAAAACTGTGATGTGCACCCATTTCTATAGATGTCTGAGGAGAATCTCCTACGTGGTACTGGTCTCACTTTCCTCTTTTGACTAAGTCAGGGACTGTACAGAGGGAACTGAGCTTAGGGCCAAAACAGAAAGAAAAAAGAAATTAAGAGACATTCAGAATTATAGTAAAAGAGAAAGGCCCTGTGCTGTTCAAGGTCTGGAAGATCTCTTTTCTCTTCACTGTACAATCTTGTGCTAGAGGGCCGAAGAAGATTCATTCTTCTCGAATTCCAGAAGCAGCATGCTGCTGAGTGCTTTTAATGAGCTGTGTGTCACAATATTGACTGATTTTTTTCTTTGGAGTAACAGCATTTCCGTGGTGCTTGATTAAGTCATAGCCATCTCTGGGGTCTCTCCTGAGTTTCAGTAAGATCTAAGGGAAAATGCAAAACCCCACCCCCCCTTTAGATATTGCTCTTTATATGTTGTTTATGTCTGTTCTTGCTTCCAAGTCTGAGTGAATCTTACGAGCGTCGCGCTTTTGTAGCAACCTCTCTGTAGGAGCAAAGCCTGCCTAGACCATAAGGATTTCTCTTCTATTAATATACTTCCCCACTCTGAAATGAGTCATCTTCACCTTTGTTTTCTCACCCTCTTTTCAGAATATAATTGCCAGTGGCAGTTGAGGGATAGGGCATAGAGAGCAATCTTTACCATCCATTGCACATACTTTGAAATCACTTAAAAATCTGTCTGGGCTATCTTAGAGAGGAAAAATCTAAAAGCTCTCTCTAAATATTTTGCAGCAATTTAGAGCCAGACCCAAATTTCATAGCTAGAGTTCCAAACCACTGTATTTAGGAGAAATGTCTGGAATGTAGTGCATTGTATTTAAAAACAAAGCAAAACAACTTTTAACAGCCACTCTATCATTTAGGTAAGCAAAATCTGTTACTCACACCATCCTGGAGATGTGACCAGGAGGGGAGAAAAGGTGAAAAAATTGAAGTAAAAATGTATGTACAGTGATCAAAATTAATCACTTGGAAGTTTGGAACAAAGATGAAGACATAAATTAAGTTAAACTGCCTTTAACCCATAAAACATTTAAAAAGCTAATAACAGAATTCAGAAGGTCCAGTGTTCAATTCCAAAGAAAACTATATGAAAGCCCAGGAAGCCACTACTGCTTGGTTACCCTTGAACTAAATATCAAAGCAGAAAGGTATCTAATTTCCATCCATATATAATTTTAAAATAGTTTATAAAGTCAGAAAATGAATCTTAAGACTAGTTCTTATTAGGCTGCCTTGCATCAGGGGAATGAGTAAGAAAATTATAATACCTCTTTTCTGGAAGATGTACCACTATTTCATCTGTCTTCTGTAACTCGTGATTTGTAAAGACCAAGAAAGAGTGGGACAGATTTTTTATTGCTCTGGGATCATTTTTTTCCTCTCCTCTCATAAAACTTCCATATGCTTACACAGCCATGCCTTGTTTTCAATTTTAGTGAAGGTTTTTATTTGGAGTCTCATAAAATTCTAATTTATTGCAGCTTCTTTTTATAAAATGGGGGGGAGGGGCGCATTGAGATAGCATGTGCAAGGCAGTCTCAAGGAATGCACTTTAAATGTAAAGCATCAGTCAGTTTATCAACCCCTGTTTCAGTCATTGGCAAATACTTTTCCTCATTCTTTAGCCTATTATCGCCTATTCTCACTGTGTGTGTAGAAGGCGAAGTGACTTTACAAGTTTACTAATATGCATTCTTTCTTTTAGTTATGAAATTCAAGTGTTGGACTTACGAAACTTTTTATTAGGCCATACTAATGCATAGTGGCTATACTGGGAGATGGTGAGGGGAACCTGCCCTCCCAGTGTGCCACATCCGGCACTTACTGGGTAATAACTCCTTATGCATTCTTGTGTATTATAGTCCCCAAATTCTACTTAAATAGGGAACATGAATGTTAACTTACTGCATAGTTGCCGATTTCACTGGTGTAAGGGAGTGCGTAGAGGAGTATGGGGAAAGGCATAGGTTTTCCCTTTTATAAGGAGCAGAGCAGAAAGTCCAAAGATACCAGAAACAGACAAATCAACTTCATCTTAATGAGCAGTCTGAGAAACATCCCAGAGCACTGCAAGCTCCCAGATCTACCCGCTCCTTGTACACATGGACTCTTGTAGGCAAATGCCTTTTAAGGATGGCAAAGCACAGCCAATCTTTGTGTTCCTTGTGGAAAATTGAGCACCAAGAGTGCTTGAATGTATGCGGGTTCACGCATTACTTGCATTTGTGTCTTTTCACATTTGGTCTTCATTTGGACAGCAAAGCTGGTCTAAAAACCGGTATCTCTGTACAATGTGCTTTAATAATCAGTTCTCCTTCTTGGTTAGGAGATTGTCTGCATCCACAGCAGGTTAAGGCGAAACCAGGTGGAAGAGCCTGGCCTCTGCACTGTGTGCTTCTGAAGGAGTCAGTTCTCACTGCCCGTCAGAGGTGACCTCCTATCACTAGGGATACCTGCTCCTGCTCTGTTTTCAGAATTGACTTGTGATCAAAATGTGGGCCTGAAGTGTTGTTTTAGAGCAAGATTTCTATACAAGGAAACAAAATGTATTTCCTAGTTACTTTCAGCATAGCTATTTGCCTTTCTCCAGTGTTAAGCTGACGAACTTGCAATGAGATTCTCATACTTTAAATACAGAAGAAGCTGTGTGCTAATGAGTTACTGTGTTTCAAAGTTACTGTGAAATCTCAAGTACTCAATGACTTCAGGAGAATGAGCCTGTCTTTTTTTCAGTAAGGAGCCACATCACAGTTACATAACTGAGTTGAGTAATTGACTGAAACTGAGTAATTGTCCAGAGTTAGTGGTATACTGCACCAGCACAACCTATACAGCAGGCATCCTCAGGCAAAACGTGCAGTTTAACAATTTTGTGCAAACTGAAACACATGCTTTTGTATATTTTGTTTATCTGATAGATACGTAAAAATATATGCACACGCACACACACACACACATGCACCATTTTTCTGTGAACGTACTCTGCCCTATGAGCCACTTCCCATGCTGCCATTCTATCTGATCCTCTGTAGGTTAACAGGCATCAGGAGTACAGCATTTGTGTTGTTTAAATGTTTGGAGGGAGGCCTCTCCTGTAAAAAGTTCGTCTGAGCACTGAAAGACAATACGAATTCCTATAGCACATTTGAAATCTACTCTTGCAAAAGCTTTAACAAAATATAAGAGAAGCTCCGCTGGAGAGAAACTGCCGGGCATGGATTTTTTTCTCAAAATAGATCATAAAATAGGCTTTTTTTAAAAAAAAAAATATAGGCCTTTCCTCCATAACAGCTGCTTAACACTGTTCACTAATGTTAAGGAAAAAAAGAAAACTCCAAGTAAAACTCCTATTTGGTGTTAAAATATGAATTAAAATGAGGTGTGCGCACACACCCTTTTCTTTCCTTCCTGTTTTGTTTGGTGTTTTCCAGCTCGGCTTTTTGGACAGCTGAATGGGGGCTGGGAAAGTGTTTACAATATTTTCACATGATTGAGATGGCAGAGTTCTTGCACTCCGTGAAAGGCCTTCTGTTTTCAGATGGCATTGAAAGTTTACCGTCTTTCCAGACAAAAGGAAGAGAGCCCGTTGCCAGCGGATGAGTAATGGGCATGGCCTCCGCACAATACCTTCTATCCAGCCCTAAATCTACATGGTGTTCTGAGGCTTCCCCGCTTCTCCAAAGCAACCTTTGTCTCCGCTCTGGGAGACCAAAACTGCTCGTTGGGTGAGTGGGGAAGCAGCCAAGAGGGGAAGGCTCCGCGACAACAGTTGCTCAGTGCTCACTGCCCAGTATCTGCCTTCTTACTATGCTACTATAATAGTTGGAAAACCATCAACAATTGGGCATCTTCTATACAAATATGTTGCAGACCATCTGTATAGCTTTTAGTTCCAGAAGATTCCAGTAACTCACTAAGTTTTAATACATTTTTTTTTTCTTTTCCAGTAAATCTGATGGGCTGCCCTGAGATAAATGATTAAAGCAAAAGCCTGCTATAATTAGTTGGTAGAAGCTAAAACTGCACAGTTGCTAGTTCCTGTATTTGTTTCTTACATGCAACTTGAAACAGGCATTTTCTACTAGTGCCAGTATTAAATCGTTATTTTTTGTCAGAAAATATTTTGGTGAAAATGATTGTTAAAACATTCTTTCAAAATATTATAACAGAGTGCTCTAAGTTTTTTTCCAGAGAATCTGTGCATTTATTGGCGTTGTAGAAACCAGTAGGTAATTTTTTTTCTTGTTTCTTTTGTAAAATTTCCTAGAACTTGTCTGTTTAGAATAAATGTGTATGTATATGTGTATGTGTATACTACATGTCTGTGTTTGTATGTCTCTCTGCTTGTCTGCCTATCTAAAAGAACTTATATTGCATTCTCACGTACTTTAAACACACTAAAAAGAGCTTTCAAAGAGGTAGCTAAGCATTCATTAACTACACTCTAATGTTGAATGTTTGCTCAGCTAAGAATTGTCAGTATTAAGTTCTTATTCTTTCATGCTAATTTGATTTTGCAGGGACACTGATTTATTGCTCTCAGGAAAATAGAAGCTAAGACGTAAGGCATGTTGGATTTCTTAAGGGTTGGTTGTAGCCAGTATCAGCAATTTACCGATTAACTTGTAGTAACCTGTAGTGCTGACAATCCTAGGTACACAAGTAATGCATTATCAAAACTATTTTCTAAATTACTTCAGTAGCGCTTTCAAGGTAACCAGTTTTATTCTTCTGACCTTTCTTCCTTTCTTTTCTTTCTTTCTCTCTCTCTCTCTCTCCTTTTTTTTTTTTTTTAAGAGTTAACTGTTTAAAACAGCATTAAAGCTATCTGGCTTCATTTCCTCTGCTGAAAGAGCAAGTCAGCTGAAACATGGACTTTTTGCTGAAAGGGGGGGAAAAAAAGAGGTAGTTTTTCTTTTAAAGAGCATGACTATACACATTGCACTCTGGTGCCTTTAAAGGGGACTTCCCTGTTTTAAATGCCCTCAAGCACAGAAATACCAACACTTCTTAATTGTTTAATATATTACAGCTTAAAACATTTACAGAAGTTCTTTCCAAGTATTTCACGGTTCCAGGTGCTTGGTCCTGCACCTCCTAAAATAATAGCCTATTTCCCCTTAGTTTTCATGTGCTTAGTGCCACAGTGAGACATATGCTGTATATCAAGGGAAGGGGTAGTGAAGGAAGTGAGCAGGGCTGCCTGACATTGGTGAGTGCACTTGTGGCATACATAAGCTTCTCTGTCCTGCATCACACAACATATAAAGAATGAGAAAATAACATGGCTTGGACTTAAGCTGTATGCTTTGAGGAGGAAAATACCTTATTGTTAAGCATTTGAATGTCACTCCGCACGAAGATCTCTATCGCTACATCTTCTAAGTAGCATCACAAAACAAATAATAATCGTAGCAATCAACAGTGCTAAATATTCAGCAATTCACAATGCAGCCATCTTGTAGCCATCTTACAGATGTGCTACCAGCAGTATTTAGTGCTGCATGAAGGTGGTGCAGTCTGATCTGTCATGTGCAGTCATGCTCCAGCCCAAATAAAATCAATTTTGAAAAAAAATATTAAGCATTATTTTGTCTCAACTGGGGCAAAGTAAGACAAGCCAATTTGCTTGACCTCTGCTTAACGTAGTTTTAAACTTGTTTAGCCAATATGAAGTTAGTCATCTTCTCTAGTCTACAAATGAATCCTTTAATATAGAGCCTTTAGGGCCCCTTAGGTTTCAGTGGGGCTCTGCCTTGACATAATGGGGTCTGAGCTATTCTGTCAAACCTGTTATCACACCATACCTCTAGTAACACTCTCAGACAATACCTGCTTGCAAGCCGTGCAATTCAGACAGCCACGTGTCATGTGGATGGGTAAACTGAGTGTGCAATGGTTCAGTGCATGAGAGTGAAACTGGGCAATCGGGGGGACACAGTGCAGTTGTCTGGAAATACCTGTTGAAAAAACCCTCCTTCTCCTACTTAAAAATCCTCCCCACAGTACAAATGCAAGCTAATGCAAATGTTTTAAAGACTTTGGATTTGAAGACCTTCTCCTAATGACTCCCGGTGACAGACCAGCAGCTGGCCACAGTTTCCGGTAAGGCGGTAAGGAGCTGGATGGAGGATGGTTCTGGCTGGCCTGGGAGGGTGGATCATGCAAAACTGAGCTATTCTGTGAGAGTGGAAGACTGAATCTATCTATTTATCTGTGACTACAGTTTCAATCATGCACTTCCCAGCTAAGTTGCCTGCCATCTCTTCGAACCCCAGTCTCCCATGTGACAGGGCAGTGATCTGGCTGCTGAGCCACTAGACTAATATTGTTCTTTTAATCTCACAAAAATGTGTTATAAAAGAGTTTGATTCACATGAGAAATTAAGTATAAGATCTGTTCTCATAGAGACATTATACCATGAATGCTCTCTTTCTGCTGGCTGAAAGAATAGGTGGATCAAGGGTGAAAGGGTAACATTTACATTTAAATACACCTATTGGAATCACACAAACAGAAGGCTAAAACTACTGCACCCTCTCTGAATGCTTTTAGAGTTTTCTGCTGCTTTGTTTTTTTTTTACACACCAGCATCATTTTTTTTTCCTTTTAAATAACCAAAAATGTGAAACGAGGTCCTTAAAATCCCCCAAAACAAAACAAAGGTATTTGTGCCAGCAGGATAAATCGGTGAGCGTTCTCAAACTAATTATTTTACTTTTCATCCGAAGGCGCAGCTCCGGTCATGAAATCCGGATATGAACTGAAGCTTTTTCTGCTGTTACACTCACTGGTAGTGCGGGCTGGGTGTGATGCTGTTTACATTTCCCAGAGAAAGTGAACAGCACTTTTTTTTTGCATCTGCCAGACCCAAATTTACACTATGATAAAACAGAAAGCTCCTTACTGCCTGGAGAAAACAGAAACTGAAACACTGTGGAAGGAGCACTTGGTGCCAGGGTGGCCTGGCAGCCAGGGTGAAAGCTCAGCGAAACTCTAGAAATGCACCCACTTAACGTAGGCCAGTGCTCCTTCCCTTTCCTCTCCGACATCCTCCTCCCCTCCCTGCAGTGACAGAGGCCTAAGGACTGATCAGAAACTTTGCAGTTTGTCTTTGTTTTTCTGGACATTTGGTTGCAAAAAATATAAGCTGTGTATTTTCCGGGACTTTTTTTTCAGATTTTTGGATCGCTCTTATCATGCTTTTCCAGTCAAACAAGGGCCAAACTAGAATACTTTGAGCAAATGCCTTAATATGATGATATAGCTGGAAATTAGGCACTGGATCCTGAATAGTTTTTTGTGTATGCTTCCCATTTTTATTGAATCATCATATAACACATAGCTAATAGTAATAATAATCATTGAATAAACTCCAGATGCCTATGAGCTTTGAAGAACTTACTTAAAATTAAAATCTGGATGTGGCAGCTTCTTAACTGCTAGCTAATATTTCTTCCTTTGAGTATATATGTAAAACTGTTATCATACTATATTACCTTGTATTGCGATGAATCCTAAGGCTATTTACAAACTTAATGAAAAGATGAGGCTTTTAGAACCTCTTCTAAGTGCAGTGAATGCTCAGATCTTCAAAATGCATGCAAAGAAATAAGAACTGAGGGATTCCATGTTTCTGTGTTCAATAGCTCTTGATGGACCTTTAAGAGTTTATTTCATTGTATTTTGTATTTTTTATACTTTTCGTCTGTACAGTATTGTGTGGTTACATAATAATGAACTAAAAAAAAAACCCCACTCATGTCCCTTAGTCTTCCTAGTCTAGCATGTCTCAATCAGCCTAGGATGTCTTACTAGTTCTTACACTATGAGAAATGCTTAATAATTGTTCCCTATATACCTTCATCTTTCTTTTCATATTTTTACATCAAATATTCATCAATCATCTTTTTTTTTCCAAATTGAAGAATCCTCTGTGACATAAGCTATCCATGCAGGGAAGCTCTTCTGCACATTAGGTAATCCTTGTTTTAGCTTTCCTAGTCCTGGCATACCCTTTTGGAGATGAGGGGATCAGAGCAGTACACAGTATTCACCATGAATTTATTCACCACTAATTTATATCCTGTGTGCTGTTCTCTATACTTTTCCAAAAAACTCCTGACATCCTGATTGCCTTTTGACTGCTACTGAGCATTAATGTGACATTTTAATGGAGCTTAAAAGTCCATTCTAAAGAGGAGTTATTCTTGGCTGGATCATAACCTGTGGACACACAGGGCTATGCTGCTTAAATTTAAAGTAGTTTATGTCCTCTGTAGAGCAATTTAGACAACTTAAATTGAATACTTACATCTTTTAATCCTACAGTACAATAAAGGTGCCTCTGTGCTCCTGTCCAGCAAATGTGAAATGCCTTTCAGCCATCCAGTAGCGAACAGTAAGCACCTTGGCCCACTGACAATTCAGGTAAAAAGTTCTTTTTTGAGAAAAATACCCAGCAAGTAAAACTCACTTTTAAAAAGTGGAGAGGATAGTGGATGTTCTAAGGCTCTGGTTCCTAGCTCTGGTTTTCTATTTTCAGTCAATAATAGTATAACATAAAATGTCAAGCTACTCTCAAGAGCGAGGATCGACTATCTATTACCAGCACAACACCCTCTGCTAGGTTGGTTGTCTCTCTCATTTGCTTGGGTGAGATGTGTTTCTGGGGAAATGTCCCAGGAACTTCCAAGTCAAAAAAGGAAACGTGTAATTGTTTTTGAGTTCTCACATAGTTAGACAGTGTGCAGAGAAGATGGTCTGGAGCACTGTCTGAGGTTAGCAGATATTCAGACACCTCCATTCCAATTTAGGCAATGTTATTGGATGTGGGCCAAGAAGTTTATGCTAAAAGTTTGGTATCATTAAGTTATAGCAAGTATAGCTCAACTACAATCAAATACCTATTTTCTAGCTTAAGGCTCTGAATGAGTATAACATAGCCTGACCAAACAGAGGCTGTGAGAGGAATGCAAGCTCTACTCTAGAGGTTAACAACTTGATTTCTCTCTCATACCAGTTTTACGGTCATTTAACTCCATTGACTTTGGTGGAATGATTCCTGATTTACAGCATTGCTTCAGAGCAGGTTTAAAGCTGTGTTATACAATAGCAATGCTGGTGCCAGGTCTTTGGGAGCAAAGTGTGTTTGCATTGTGCATGCCACAGTGCTAAGTATCGGTTCTGAGACCCTCAAGAAAATATTTATTCTTTCTTGATCTGCAGAGAACTGATCTGCAAGAAATTAAATAGGTCTCTCATTTGTTGCCTTACTTGTATGATTTAATCACAGTTAGGATTTTCTTCAGTGATTTGTCATTTGTCAAGGTAATTCTGGAGTTTAGGATCAAATGAGGTTTACAAAGGCAATTTTTGTGGGTATATTTGGTGGGAATGGACACCTTCAACTTGAAATTAAATCTCAAAAATACAACCAAATTTAAAAAGAAATGTACCATATAATTTGCTTATAGTATTAGTTAATTTAGACACTACTTGGAAATTAGTTTACTTCCTCTCACTTCCCCCAAGTGTGATTGTAAATTCACACACGATAGACTATTATTTCTTCAGTTCGAAGTGTTTGACATGTACCACTATAGGAGGCCTGGCATGCTTCCTAATATGCTTTATTTTTCTACGTTTGGAGGAGGTGGGGGAAACAATCTGAGTGAATATGCCTGAGTGGAGAATAAGGATCTGTCTTCTTAACTTGACTCACATTGACTGGAATATTTTTATTGTGGGAAAGCTAAGCAGCCTGAACATGACAAACTTGCAATCCACCTCACCTCTAGGTAAATACAAATGTGTACGCTGGACCCCTCCTTAAGAACTTTGGCTCATGTGCACCAAGGATATTGGAAAAGTTGAGGCATAGGTCCACATCTGCTTTTGTTGTCTTTCTGATGTACATCTTAAATTGCCAGAGCTCGCCTTTCACAATCCTTAGTAGCTGGTCTGTCACTGTGCAGCTGTAGAGGGATTTTATCTTCTCTGTGAACTAGCCCTTATCTTCATATCCAGCGCAGTGTTCTTTGGAGAAGATCTCAGACAGCCCTTTTCCTGCTCTTTCCCCATAAAATGATCTTAAGGGGGATAGAAGCAATAGAAGTCCAGCGCGGAGCTGAAAAGAGTAATTAATTTCCTGAGAGATGCCGTTATTTCTTGCTTCTCAGTAGTGGACGCTTTAAACTAATGATCCTTCCAGAACATGTAGACCAGCTGAGCCTGAGACTCACATTCATGTTGTGATGCTTTGATATCTTGTTATAAGTATTTCTAATATGAAATATGTGTTTTACACCATAATATTAAGGGTAATAACAAATAAAAACAATATTCTTTTAACTCTCCCCCCCCATAAACAACCTCCACCATGGTTATTTATTTGATGGATTTTAGAGACTTCAAGGTCTTTATAAATGTTAGGATTAATGCAAGACAGACTTAGCTGAAGGAACCAGATGGCTCTGGTGTCACCTCTCTACTTCTCTTTCTCCCCTCACCCCCAAAAATCCTGATTCTAGAGAGGGAGTCTAAAGTGTTTTTTGTTTGCTAACTGCTGAGAGCGAGCCTCATAGTTGTGGTCTGTTTGCTCAACATTTACTGTGCTGCACAAGTGTGAAAGCAAGCATGGAGGCTAGATTCTCACTGACTTCTGTGGGATCTGGAGCAGATCCATGAGGAATGCTACTGTTTTCAGCACTTCTCTTGCTCTGCTTAAGAGCAGGCACACTGAGATATGAATGTTGTTGCAGCTGCCCCAGACTACATGGAAGCCACATGTTGATGATTATTGCTTTAAACGAGAAGGTCTTTGTTTAAAATGTTTCTTTTTTCCATCTATAACCTATCATTTTTTCTACTATATTTAAAGTAATAGTTGTAATGTTAACAGTGATAGCTGGAATTTACATAATATTATAGTTTTTTTTATAAAAAGGACTATCCAGATGTATATTTATTTACTGTACAGATAGCTTCATAGTAATAGAGAACTAGCCTATTCATTCTTCAATTATTTGTATCATTTCGTGTTGTGGTTTGTTTATTACTTCTAGGTCTGCTTCAGTCTACTCTCCAAATAATAGCGCTTTTCTTTAAAATATAATGAATTGTGTTGCATTTATACAAGTTGTATGGTCAAATCATGTTAATACCATCACCCTGCAGTAAGGCATGTCACAATGCTGATGTTTGCCCTGCAAATTGATTGCCAGCTTCAGTACGACTGGAAAAGAAAAGAAGACCGGGTCACCTGGCTACATCTAAACTGGTAAGTAAAATTGGTCAGAGACTTTTCTCTGAGGCTGGCTGGCGTAAAAGAGTTGTGTTTACACAGCTAAACTTTCTTACCCTCCAAATCATGGTGGTCATGTCCAAAATACCTATTGGGGATAGTCTCTGACACAGATTAATATTCAAACTCTGCTTTGGCATTGTCTGGAGGAGTGCAGGCAGGCTTGGTCTAAACTATACCAGAGACCAGTTTAGTAGCATGGACGATTTCAGGCCTATGTCTTGTTGGTCCTGTTTAGTTCATCTAATGTCAGAGTGAAATCTTGGTCACACTGCCAGGAGTCAACCACTCTTGGCCTCAGTGGTCAGAAGCTACTGAGAAGTATATTAGTCTGTTCACCTCCTTCATTTTTGGATTCTTTTTTTTCTTGTTCTGTCTTTTGCCAAATGGATACAGATATGAACATTTTTAATCTCATACAGCAATGAAGTTGGGTTGTCATCTGCTCAAAACTGATTGTTAGTTTTGAATGACCTCAAGAGTTATCAAACCAGCTGAGGTTCTGGAAAAGCCAGCTTCAGCTCCTTTCCCTGATACAGGATCTCATATGACATCAGGCAGGTCACTTAGATTTTCTGTGACTCAGCATCCCATCTGAATCAAAAAAAAAAAAAAAAAAAAAAAAAAAAAAGGCCGTGAGGTGTTCAGATACAAATGCCTCAGGCTTTTGAGGTCATGTAAGCACTCTAAACTGATGTGAACATAAAACTCCCTTTGTAATCCATGACAACTTTTTTTCACATATCTGGGAAGAGAATTTATTTTAAATAAACCCTGTAGAACAGACATGAGTTCATTCACCCCAGGTCAAGATCCTTTTACATTCACTGCACTGAGGTTGGGTCTAGATAAGCCAGAGGTGTCATATGGGGATGGCCAAGCTGGTTTGGATACCAGATGCTTTCTGTTCCTAGGGCTAACTCTACATATCTGCTACCCCAGCTAACCCATGTAAAACTATCCTTCACAATAGTATACTAGACTTCTGCCTGCAGCAATATAAATAAGAATCAGGTAATTCACACAATAATCTTTTTTTTTTTTCTATTCTAAAGAAAAATGACAGTGAAGACCAAGTTGGTTTAAAAAGCTCATCATACAAAATGATTCTATTAGGCCATGCTGCATTACTGAGATTACAGAAAATGGCCTACATTTATTGAATTAAACTGTGATTTCCCAATGATCTCAGCAGCAGCAGAACTGGGACTTTTTAATCATTGCATTATCAGTTTGTGTAGTAGGTAACTACTATATTGAATTGCTGCTCAAAATGAAAAACAGTATTGTTTCATCCAGAGGGTTTCTGGTTTCTAGCACTAGCCTTTACTTTTCAGAGAGTTCAGCTATATGATTGAATTACTGGAGCTGACAAGTACTGATTTCAACGACATTTAAGCTAATGCATTTTTAACCTCAGGTTTGCTACGGGCTAGGAGTGTGCTGTTAATTAATACAGTCATTTGATGTGCAGCACCTTGCTGAACCATGAGAACTTGATTGTATGCCTTAGTCCAATGTTCCTTTTAGGTTAAAAAGGCTCTTTGTTTCTTAATTGACCTATTCATGGATCAGTCTCCTGAAAGAGACTATGAAGCCTGATGTGTATGTAGTCATACCTGGCCTGGACTGTGTGAATCCTATTTAATGAAAATGTTATGAAGAAGAGAAGGGAATTGTTGCCCAGAACTGTTTACACAGAAAGAGATCTTATTTTTTTTTTTTTTTTTTTCTGAGCTGGACTTAGGAAATCAGGGAGTATATCAAAGCAGAGGAGGAACATTTGAACGGATCTACCTTTGTCTTCCTTTCCCTCCCCCGCATGTTGCTCTTTAAGCCTGAAGCATGCTTCTGTGGATGCTTGCATATGGCAATAACTTCACTCAGAACCAGTGAGATTATTACATCAGTTAAGGTTTGCAAGGCCATAATGTGTTTATTTTCACAGTTTGATCCTGAAAGAAGCTGAGGGCCTGCATCTCCCTCCCAGTGATAAGGATGATGTTGAAAGTGTTTGATGCATTCCAGGGCAAAGCCTTGCAAGGCTACGCTTTAGAGGGCTGCTAATGCTCCCTTGGAAGTAAACAGAATTTTTTTCGATCTTCCCCCTGGGAGTGAGCCTGGGCCGTTTTAATAATCATAGTGGCGCAAATCAAAAAAAACCAAAAACAAACAAACAAACAAAAAACCACACAATTCAAGCACTTTACAATTTGGGGAGCCTTTGGAATCAGATAGAGATTTGCAACTTGGCGCAGGGAAGAATATCTACATTTGCCTTTAGTGGGCAGAAGGGTGCAAGCCCTGCCCGGGTGTGAGTGGCCTGCCGTGCCTGAGGACGCAGCACTGTGGCCCAAGCTGGTATTTCCTGCCTCTCGGCGGAGGGTATCACTGCAGGCTCCACGCTTTGTTCGCAGTGTGCAGGTTCTGTGCTCTGCTGTACAGCCATAATCCCAGGCTTCATCTCAGGCTCTTTCTGACCCTCTTTATCTTTTTTTCAAGCTAGATCCTTTCAGCTCATTGTTTCTCTAATAATTCTCCGTTTTCTTTTTCTGTGCTTCCACAACTGAACCTACTTTGCCAAACTCCCCTGTCCACTATCTATCCAGCCCATATGTTTATATTTTCCTATTGCTGAGGCACGTTGTGCTGACCTGCCTGGACAGAGCTCCTTTATCACAGAGATAAACATGATGTCCCCGTCACATAGAGTTTCTGTCATGTGTGACCTTTCATCTTGAACTGCCATGACCCTTTTTTTATTAATGCTGTACTGTGCTGCTTGCAGAAGCCAGGAAAGAAAATCTTTTGTTTCTAGATAGAATACTGCTAAAGGACATGATACGGTCTTGTTTTTAATCCAGCTAATTAAAATCTGCATGTGCAGTGTAACTGAGAACGCAGCCTTCGCCCACCACTTTCCCACAGGCAGGGAATAAAGGCCTTTAGTGCAGCAACAGCTAGCCACCCTTGGATAACAGAGAACAGAGCCCACAATTCATCCCAGCTTTCCTTATCATATCCGTGGAGGGCTTTCCTCTCCCTCCCCCCTTCCCTCCATGGAATCACTTACTGTAGCTATGCGCCTCTATACATCACTTCAGAACGTAATCACGTTAAAAATATGTTAGCTCTCATCTATCTATGCTAGAGCAGGCTCTGAGTATAATTTGTTTCCAGTGTGTTAAAAAGAAAAAGAGAAAAGCATCTATTTCTATCCAAATGCCAAACCTATTTATGTAAAACTATTTTGCCAAGAACTAGCTGAATAACATGGTTTAGCAGTTCACACTTTCATATGTTCATTATGTAGGGTTTTTAGGATTTGTGGGATGGTTGTGGTTATTACTAAGGCTGTCTTTTGTATGCATTTGTTGGGGAGAGGGTGCCATGGAATTTTTTTGTGAAACATTTCCATGGTTAGTTTTTCACTTGTTGCTTTTTGGTGGGTAACTGAAGTGGGGGAGGGAAGAGAAGAGGGAGGGAAGCTGGATGGGAAGAAACAGTAAGGGCAGAATGGGAAGCACTGAAATTGAGCCTCCACCTGGTTTTCCTTTCTTCAAGTCATGTTTTATATGATGATGAGGTCAACAGGGAGCATAAAAATGTGCCAGGAGATTCAAAACTTGGAAGGAGATTGTACAACATTAGTTGAGGATACGTCTCAGTGAATGTAAAGAAGCACCCCCATCCCCCCATCACTCCCACCAGAAAAGCACACAAACAGGCTTTCTGTGGGCATTCCCTAACAACATTCACAAAGGACTGTTCAAACAGCTGTGTGTTCAGCTAAACAGCAGCCACATGCTGCTGTAAAAAGTGCTGATTTTTATGTTGACTTCCCTAGCTCAAGTTCAGTGGAAAATAGTTGCCACTAAAAAATTAAAGGAAAGGGTTTTTGAAACAATGTGCCTTTTGAATAAATATGCAACATCTCTGGAAATCAGTTATGGTCTTACTTTATTTGCCGGTAATGAATTATTCATATGCACATTGCAGTCAGTGAATGATTAAAAAAGATACGAAAAGGCCATGTTTTGAACTCTAATGAAGTTTATTAGGTGACACCAGTCTAATTAAATTACCTAACATCATTTTTTGACACCTATTTTAACAACAGAGAAAATAACAATTAAAAGATGTCAGAACTACTGTGCAATCTGTATATCCAAAGATATATAAAATAGATTATAAAATATATTATAAAATAAGATCACATCTTATGCTGACCTCTGTATACATGAATAATGAGTTTGGTACATCCTTCTTCTTCTTTAAATTTCTACAGGAGAATAACATTAAATAAGAAATAGCTACTTGTATATTCCTAAGATAATGATATATTTATATAACACACTTTAAAATTATGATAAGTATTAATTTGTATAAACTTTGAAATGTGTCTAATCAGTAGAAACGTAATAGGCAAGAAGATATTTATTTATATTTTCCCAATTCTGTATTTTGTACTTTCTTTATTCTTGTATTTCAAGAAATATATTCCATAATTTTTCTTGAATAATGATGTTTGTTTTGACTCAGTAAAAAATCTGATAATTTTTGACAATTAATTAATTAGTTAATGTTTGCTTACTGTACAAGCCATGTAAGATTTACGAAGCTCCATGTATTTCTTTAAATGTGTTGATCGTAATAGATATGGCAATATTTTTATTGTCACATAGCAACTTACTTTTTCCTTAAGCATTACAAATATTTTGTGTTTTTGGGAGATGCTTCCAATTTTTATGGGGAAATGTGGTGTTGAATATTCTCCTGTAATCAATGTAAATAACAACATAAATTAGGGCAGTGATTATTATTTTAACTTGTAATAACAGCTGTTGTAGAATCCTTCTTACTCAGTATACCCATAACAAGATCTAAAAATCGACCGCTTTGCTAAGCTAGTCACACCCGACAAGCAGCATGGCACGAATTCACTCAAAGTTAGTGAGAGGTGCTGAACACTAGGGCATGCCAAGTGTCAGGCCTGATAACGGGACATAAGTCTCAGGTCCCCACAGCGAACATTTAATATGTTAGAAATTAAGACCTCTTTACTAAGTCCCTAAGCTACTTTATGCATTCATTAACTTCATCCACAAAGTTTAGCTGAAGGTAGTACCCAAACCTTGTTAGGAGGTTGTTCTGAATATGCTTAATGAAAAGGGGATATGACTTTCTGCAGCTGAGCACATGAGACTTGAACCTACACTTCAGAGATTTTGGTTTGGTTGTCTCATCAGCCACCTTGTGAAAGTATTCTTTATTTGTGAAACCATGGAAAATAAGACTGTGGTGAGAGGCAGTATCTGAACTTTTGCATTAAATCATTCTCAATTTCTGTTTCCAAAGTTTATTTCAATATTTTCAGATGGTCATAGCTCATACCTTTTTTTTTCTTCAGTGTTACTCTTCTACACAGCAGACTTACTTACACTGATCTGCCAGAATTAAGAGCAAATTCTACATTAAGAGAAAGTTAAGAAGATTTAAGAGGCTTACATAACAAAGATAAAGTTATTTAAAATATTCACCTATGAATGTGGGAAGATCCTTTTAGACTGATCTTAACCTCATATCAAGGCCAGTTCTTAAAGCAGAACCAAAAGAAGTGAATAATTGTGATTTTATTTCCTTTGACACTGCAAATTCCTCTCACAAGCCAGTTCTTGGATTTCACTGCACCCCTTCTAAATGCTGTCTAGCCCGATTGCACAAGAACATTTTATAAGGCTGCGAAATGAGGGGTCAGTTAATTATGCCCTTCCCGCGAACGATGAAGATCGTGGCGATAGTGCTTCACCCAAACTGTGAGTCAGGGGGACAGTAGGAGGCAGCTGCTGAATCGCAAACTGAAACGTAAGTCACCCGCTCTCTGATTCCTGCGTGAAAAAAGCAAAACAAAACAATATTGTGAGCAGAAGTTACTTTCCCTGCCTCCGAGTGGAGGAACAGAGTGGCAGCTCCTCTCTTCTCGCAGAATAACTCGGTCAGTTTTTTATGGGCACACACAGAGCGATAGCGTAGCCTCATAGCTCTGGAAATGAAAACGTAATATTGACTAAATAATCATGTCACGGTCAGGTTTTACCTAGGGAGAATAATACTGTGTGAGTAAAACCTGAGCTGGGAACCTGGGATTTAGCCTCCTACTAGTTACCTTAACAGTAACAGCAGTAATCCTAACAAGCAGTCGCTAGTAATGGGGCACAGCGGCAGTGCGTATTGCTCGTAAGCAGCGAGCCGTGAGCCCCGGCAGGCTGCGGCAGCAGCGGGGAGCCCAGGGCCACGGGCCCTGCAGTGGGCGCCGCCGGCCGGGAAGCCGAACCCCTGGTCCGAACTATAGCCGTGTGCAATGGATAGCGACCTGTTTCGGACGCTGTGAAGCTTGTGTACTGGTCATTTATTCTATGTCTATCAGTAAGGTCTAGACCTTTATCCAGGAGCTGCTGAACTCAGGCGGAGATGGAAAGGCTGAAGTTACTCTGGGCACCATGCCGGGATCCATCCTGGCAAGGGAGCAGGGGGGAAGGTAGCCCCTGCCGGTGCTGCCTGCACTCCTGGCCAAGGGAGATGCCAAAAGACTGGTGGTCACCTCCCAAAGGCAGGAATGGGGGCAGCCATCTCCTGAAGCCAGGGATGGAGGGGGCCACCTCCTGAAGCCAGGGATGCTGGTGGCCATCTCCTGAAGCCAGGGATGGAGGTGGCCACCTCCCAAAGCCAGAGATGGAAGCAGCCACCTCCTGAAGTCAGAGATGGAGGTGGCTCTCTCCCAAAGCCAGGGACTCTGGTGGCCATCTCTTGAAGCCAGGGATGGAGGTAGCCATCTCCTGAAGCTAGGGACGTTGGTGGCCACCTCCTGAAGCCAGGGATGGAGGCGGCCACCTTCTGAAGCCAGGGATGCTGGTGGCCACCTCCCGCAGCCTAGGACAGAGGCTGACGTGTCTTCCTTGGGTGGACGTGGCCCTCAAGACCTGTCAGTGGCCAGCCGGGCGCCGCGAGGCCCCGTGGCGCCGCTGCCCCTCGTGCCCTCTACCCTGCCCACACCCCAGATGAACGTTGCCCCCGCTGGCAGGGCTCGGCCATGGTGAGGATGGAGACCTGGAGAAAAGGAAGTCCTGGATGGTACCTGCCGCTTGAATCAGGAAACCCTGTTGGACAGGTAGTGCACGTGAAGTTCAATTTTTGGGACTCGTGTTTGCCAGCAGCAGGTGAGAATTTGGCCTTCTGAATCTGTTCACCATCTATGGAGAGGGTGATAGAATTATCACACTTAACATCAATGCAATAATTTGAATAAGAAAAATTGAAAAAAAAGCTGTATTTGTTTTATGCATTTTCTAGTATCACTGGATTACGATTTACTGCTATTATTCAGAAATACAAATGTATATTTGGAAATATATGTATACACACATACACATACATTTTAATTCTCTCAAATGAAAGGCAAGCTGGATTATATCTGAACAAGCTAGATACACAGTTATTAATCTGCCTGAAATCAAGATTTTTTTCCCCACTTTTATGACATTTCTGTATACTAAAGTTGTATTCATTTTTCTCCAACAGACAAGTATTATGCATAACATAAGCTCAACACTTCTAACCTATTCCATATCACTACCAGATGTTTGGGATAATTTTCACTTTTGTGCCATGTCGGGTAGTGTGATGTTGGTAGGAATGGCCCTTTTGCTGCCACTGAAAAGCTTCTTGGATTCCAGGTATCTAAAATATGATAGATATATGGAGAAAAACTTTAAAATATTGGAAAAAAAGAATACCTGTGGTAGTTTCACTCAAATTTCAACCAGCATCAGACTGGTTGAACGTAATTTCAAGGTATTCAACTTGAATAAATTTAAATTACAATGTATTTAATACAATTTAATTGAATTGTAATTCAAACATCATTTGTTTTTCAGAGATGAACAAATGAGTCCTTAGAAGGAAACATTTCTGAACAAATATAGTTGCTGAAGTTCACCTCTGAGGAGATTTTTGGGAAATACGTGTATTATACCTGTGGATGGTTTTGATGTCTAAAGCTTAATGGCTCTTTACCGCATGGAATCTGTGACAGCAAAGGAATGAACCACAAAAGACTAAATCCGCCAGTGCACACATATGAACTTTTTGAATGAGGTCAACTAAAATGTCAGGAGAGTAACCCTGAGAGGTAAGTAGTGCGGTGAAGCACACAGTAAAAGTCATTTTTAGCTGTACTTCAAATCTGCTTCTTGTTTTGATACAACATAACTTCACCCTTATGTTTTGCACCTGCAAATTAGGTACCTGGATTAGCCTAACACTTGACATTTGCCCTGTCGTTCGCACCACTTCCTATCAGTGCCGCCCACATTGCCACCTGGCCCGGATGCTGCAGGCCAAGGCTTTGTGATGGGCTGGGGTGCTCTGCACTCTGCCTGGACCTTATGGCAACGCTCAGGCTGCTATTGCCTTGGCTTTGCTTCCAGGCTGTTTCAGTCAGCAAAGCTCTTCTTTCGTTTTTGTTGTCAGCTCCCATTTTTTTGTTCTGTCAGTTGATCTCTGTTATTGTTTTGAAACTCAGTAGCTGTCCTTTGTGTAAACCTATAGAAACCTTTTTGGGTGTGAGACAGCCTTGCCTCTCTACTACATAGTAGTGCTTTCTGCCCACTGTGAGGTACAAATCCTCATATTTTCTTTTTACTCTTTTAGCCTACACAGAAATAACCTCACTGGAGAGAAATTAGGCCTCTTTCTCTCTGATGCTATGTTATTCTTTGGGCTTCATTTGTCCCTTCCACCGCCTTAAGCACCTTCTTCTAATTTCTAGTCCCAGTCCTTCTTCTTCTGTCTCCTATCTCAATTCCTTTGCTTTGGACAGCAGGCTTTTAAATTTGTAATCCCTTTGTTGTATTCTCTTGAAATTTCCTGGTTTCATATGCCATATACTTTGTCTTGGACATAATTTTTCAGAGGCTCATATTCTTCTGACACAGTGTATTTTCTAGGAGTTCCTTAATCCAGTGTCTAACATCCCAGCTAACGGAGCTTCTATCTCTTCCCTTTGAGTCTGGTAAATAATCTAACAAATGTTAGGGGCCATTTCTGTGTCTCTTCCTATTCTAGGATTTCATTTCTTTCTCTGTTTACCAACAACCAAGATCATAACTAAAAAAAAATGTAAATAAAAAATATGAGCTATTCAGGCTAAACTGATAGGTTCTGGAGGAGCCATAGTCTTATAGGCAGTAAACTTAGGAAGCAAATGTAATATTTCTTAGTGTGCTGAAATGTAATACATTCCTGGGAACTGTGTTTTCAGAAATGAAAAGTGCTAATTAATCATACTTTGAATTTATCATAACAGCTAAAAGGTCAGCTGTGACCTTGATTTAATTTGCTGGTAAAATATTGTTAACTAAATTGTCTTAAAAAAAAGCCAACATCATTATACCTTGCCTAGGTGAACATAATAAATGTAATCAATTGTGAACCCCTTACTTCCATTTGTAAGCACTTACTCCTGGAACTGGTCCCACTGAAGTCACTGGGAGAAAAGGGATAGTCACCTGGCCAGTGAGGTAGGAGGACTGCTACTCTCACTTTTACCACAGTTTTGTCTTGCCCAGTATCTTGATTGTCAGGGTCACTCTGAAAATAAAATTGTCCTATGTCACCATGTTATTGGTAGATTTAAATAATTCTTAGCAGATTAGTGGGACACAAATTTTCTCTGCAGAAATCCTGCTGATCAGACTCTGTGACATCCTGAACCTCCAGCTGTTTTATTATTTTGTTTTTATTGGGCATTTCAAAGTAATGCCCTGTATGACCACTACAGACTTTTTTTAAAAAGGGTGTAACGCCTGGTACGTCTGGTCTTCTGGAACAGTGATTGTTTTCATGAATGCTAAAATTTTAGTTCCTTCATAACTTGGATAGTTGCTCCTCTTTATCACACACACACACACACACACACCCCCCAAAAAAAAAAAAAAAAAAAAAAAAAAAAAAAAGACTAGGTTTGAGATCAGTAATTCCCTAGTGTTCTGAGCAAAGAAGACTGATGCAGGAAAATAATTCAGCCTTCCAATAAAGAGCTTCAGCTTTTCTAATTGCTTTCTTTAGGCCTTTCTGAATGAACACAGTCAGTGACTGTTGTGTGAGCCTTTTACTTCTGATGTTCTTACTGATTTTTTTCACTAGCTCTCAGCTTCTGATAAACCCACCAATTCATGCCCCAGCTTCCTGTTTCTGATATGCAGAACATATGTCAGAACAACTGACCTAACTAGAGATCAAAATAGTGAGAGAAGCTATAAGGCATAAGAAAAGGACATCTACAACACAAATTCAGAATAGGCTTTAGGATGTTAAAGTTGAGATTCTAAAGATTCAGTTGTCATTTAAATGAGTCTGAGGGTTTTTTTTCCCCCCGTTATATAAAATGTAACAGGATTGTAAAAGATTTGACGAACGCATGGCTGTTTCTCATTAGCAGTGGTTGTCACTAAAATGAATATGTTGCTGAGTGTTCAGTTTCTGGGAAACGTGGTTGAAACATGAGCAGCTCTCTTGATGCAGAGCTCGGAGTCAGATGCTTTCAGAGGGGATGTTCCCCATTAAGTAATGACAGAGAACCATACGGAACACATTACAAATCGAAATACTGATTGATGAAGTGCCTGTGGTCAGCTTTCTACAGAAATGAGAAATTTGAATGTATTATCACATCAGCATGGAGTTGATTTCACGTACCATCACATTCTATTTTCATTTCTTTCTTGCCTCGCAGTCTCACATGTGCTGTTCCAGATCACACTTATGGTAAGTAGAACTTCATACTGAAGGAAATAAAGCATCAAGCTTGACCACTGATATTTCATTGAGTTAGCCTGATTCACAGAAGCTCTGTAAATCTGAGTTTGTTCACACAGCTGGTAGGCCATAAACTTACTCTCACCTTGGCACACTTCTTTCCTCCTTCCTTAGTGCTGGGAGAGGGAACTTGGAGATTGTGGGAACTCCCTGGAGGTAGGAAGGGAAAAGTGGGGTCACCTGGTAAGGCACAGTGGTTCCCTTGCAGGTTTGAATTTGTCAAGCTAAAGTGCCATTCAGGCTTTCTGAAAACAGGTCCTTTACCCCTTCCACTTTGCTGATTTGCAGGTGTTCAGTGAGGAAAATGAGCTGGTTCATGCTGACAGCTGGGCCAGCCAGATTGCTTTATTTGTTTGTATTCAGGTTACTTATTACTCTATCTTCAAGTTCAGGTTTGTTTCAGGTACAGTGACCTCTTCTGTTTCACACACACAAGGCGAACAGGGCTGGTCCTATGAAATGTGCAGAGTTATACACTGTGTACACAGACTGTAAGTGAATGTACGTCTGACTCACTGCGCAGCTGCAGAAAAATACGTAATCTAACGGTAAATCTGGAAACTGAGGTCAAAGTATCTAGCTCTTGTTTTTACCGAACAATTGTTAAATTGTGCTTCAGTGAAAAACTGCACAGGAGTGGACTTACACCTATACTTAGCATGGTACTCACTTGAGTATTGCTGCTTCTGAGACCCCAGCATGAGATTATTATAGTTCAAAGGCACATTTAAAGGTGTGAGAGCCAAGTCTTGCTTACACCTTCACTAATGGAAACTCAAGTGGGTGGACTTGCTTGGTTTACATTAGCACAGCTGAGGCCACAGCTTGGCCCAGAACCTAAAAATCTTTTATGCGGTCAATTTGAATGCAAGGGGAAGTAAAATCAAGTGTCTACTAACACCTAGAAACATGAACAGTGGAGCAAATATAAAATGGAAAGGAGGAGAAATATCAGGAGTTTATGAAAAGCCTGTGACTAAATTTTCGAGTCTAATTTTTGATAATCACTTATTTCAGATGCCCAGGACCTGGTTGTTCGGAAGTACTAAGATGCACAATCCTTAGAAGAATTCAGTTAAAAGTACATCTTTGTGACATACAGAGAAAATGAAAACAATCACCTCATCTTCCTAAACATATGAAAGTATCTTTCTTTTTTAAAGAATTAGCCATAGCAAACTGTTTTCCAGGGATCTGATTTCTGTCCTTCAGACTCCTATAAATGTGTTTGAAAATGCAGAGCAAACGCACCTTACTGACAGGTAATTTGACAGTTTTCAGTTTGTGTTTGTTCATGACAGAATTCTATCTTGATAAATATTCAATCAATAGTGTTCAAGTCTCTCTTTTAAATTAAAGGATAAATAAATTTAGAATAAAATAAGGCAATACATACAAGCAACTCTACAAGAGTACAAAATTTGAAGCTATCTGTAAGCTTCATAATTTTTTAATTGTTCTTCCTAAATTATTAAAAAAAATAATCATAGTGCATATTTTAAAATTACAGTAAAGATCAGTAATTAGTTGAGATTCTCCTACCTTTCAGATATCTAGATCAGGAAATGACAGAAGTCTCTCTGGCATGATGATTAGTCACTATCGATAGACACAGACTGTTAATGGGGCTGAAGGGCTTTATGGCAGGAGGAATACTGAGGGAGATGCAGCAATCATTCAGATCAGTTTCTTTATGCACAGTCTTCTGTACATAAATGAAAGTCATGAGCTGTGCTCTCAGAAAGACTACTGCAACTGTAGTTTTGGTACAGCCCAGAAATGAAAGTTAGGGCATAGTTGGGAATATCAGGAAAAACCTTTGTTTAGCGAGCCAGTACCTGAAATGAGCTTCAGGTCTCATGTTTTTCTGCTAGTCTTAAAGAATCAAATACTCTCTGATGGCATAGCAAAACACATGTTATAAAATGTGATACCCTTTGCTGTACTGCTGAGAACCTGGCCCATCTCTGCAAGCTTTCTCTCAAGTGGCAAGGTGGAGCATGAGAGCCAGGATGCGATAGACTTCACCTCAGAGTTGCTGAAACTGCTTCCTCAGTCTAAGATGAGCAAGAGGAGTGATTGTTATCTGGATGCGAGAGCAGCTCAGAGAAGGGGAGGAAAATGCTGACAGCTGTGTATTTTCTCAAATCTTCTGTCGATCTCCAAGAGAAATGTCAGCGTGGGATATTCCCACAGTACAGTGTCAGGCCTGGGATAGGCCCATGATGCTTCACTTCCATAAAGATTAATGCTAGACTGAGTGCCCGCCAGAATGGGTACACAGCTGCATTTCTGACAGAAGATAGAGTGTTTATCTGACTTTTAGTCTTACTCTGCTACACCATAAAGTGAGGATGTGGTACCCTGGCTCCTGCTCTAAGCCAGGGATGAGTGAGCCTGCTGTCCTGCAAGCCTCTGCCCATGTGCTCCTGTTGCTGTCCTAAGTTGGAGCTAGTGCTGATGTGAATGTGCGATGAGCAAATTTAGAGCTGCAGAGAGCAGTCAGTCAAATTATTGCTTTGCAGGCTGAGTTTTTCTCTTTTCTGTCCAGGACTACCCCGAAATCAATTGACTGTATCAATGAACCTAAGGTTTTTCCATGAATCAGGTAAAATAAAGAATTCTTTTTCCCTTCACTGAGAGCTTCCAAGCTTCTAATGGGGACATAAGTTAGGAAATCCAGAATCTTTAAATTGTTGACCTTAGTTTCACCTCACTTTGTTCTTGTATACACAAAGATAATGGTATAGCTCTTCTCTCAGATAACATTGTATGTATTGCTAATAGTTGTCATTATCTTTTCTGAAAAGTATGTATTATGGAGAAAGAAGACTTGCCAGTATGATCAGCCTTATTACAGGTTATTACATCCCAGAAAAAGCATATTTATGTATATACAGCTATAAAGACGTCCTAAGTTGTTGTTTTCCTATGCTGCTACTTCCCTTTCTAGATTGAAGTGAGCCATACTGCTATGAGTATTAATAAACTGCTTTAATACTAGGTATCATGTTAACAATACCCAGTATCTTGCTGAGAGTTGTGACATAGGTTCCTAGGTGCTTCTCTCGTTTGAAAACAAGATTTAAGGTCTAATTCCACAAAACCTATGCATTCTCTTTTTTTGATTTTGGCTTTTAGTCTGTTTGGCTCTTTTGAAAGTTTTTACAGTTAGGTTTATGCTGCCAAATCAGATCAGTATCTAGACCTTGGGCAAGAGTTATTATTATTGTGTCTGTCGCATAATAATGATACGACAAGGATTAGGAACAGTGTGGATGAAGAGTAAAGTTCAAAGCTTTTGGAGTAGAACTAGCTCTCATGAGAGACTAGTGCCTATGAATGTTGGCACTTATTTCACGGGACTTGTTTGAATTTCTTTAGAATTTCTGAGACAGTCATCTGAGAACTAAACAGCATGGTTGCATGAAAAGTAAACAAATGCTTTTAGATGTGGTGGGCAGATCACATTGGACATGAGTTCTAAGAATGTAGAAAATTAAGTCAGCTTTATTTAGTAACAGAATGGTTGCTGCACAGTGGTAGCACTACACGTGACTTGTCCTGAATGTTGCAACACCATTTGCCATCGAGAGAGTCGCCAGAGAGAGACGACTGTGCTTGGCCCTGCTGAGAATATCAGTAAGATGTCTAACTACTGCCAGTTGTGATGCTTCTCAGCTCACATGCTTGTCACATAGCAATAAAATAAAATAAAATAATTAAAATGTAGTTGCTCCCTACTAAGTCACACTAAGTAAGTATTCCAGTGCCTGGATTTCAATAGCCCACTCCAAAGCTCCTCTCTGGAGTTGGCCATCTGGGAGTAATCTAGGCCTACTCGTTCAGCGGAAAGCTGGTCTGGACTTGAGCTTCTCTAAGATTGTCACAGTCACAGTGTCATCCGATCTGTATCATATTAGAACACTGATTATGTAACATTAATCTTTACTTTTTTTTCATAAAAAAACTTTTGTCATAAAGTTTCTGCCGCTTTTTGCTTTTCCAGTTCTATCTGTGTCCTGCTCCCCACAAGCCCCCAAACATCTTCTTGTTGCACCTGTCTCATCCGTACAATGGAAGAATACCTTTGCTAAAGAGATCAGCAATTGTTGTAATACCCCTCGTTCACTGCACATTTTTTGCTTCTTTTTTTTCCTTCTGATTTTATGCTAAATTGTCTGATTATTTGAAAGTGTCAAAAGTAAAAGAAGGAGAACATAAAGCAAAGGCAGACGGTTGTTGCTTTTGTTTTAGACCACTCAGTTTCCAAGAGCAATGAAACAAGCGGGCTCTTCTAAGTCCCACAGCAGGCGTATGTTTTTTTGTAAATGCACTCTCATTCTCTCTTGCGCTCACTTGCTTTAAAGTGTATATCTGACACAAATTTATCTGGAGAGTTTTTAGTCATTGCCCATCCACTACTGGGGAAAATTAGACTTGCTAATGTTGTTTTGGCCTTACCCTGAAGCAGCATGAAAGGAACGGCCCAGAGAGAGCATGTTCCTCTTGGCTCTTCTTCCATGAGCTCTCTGACCACTCACCAAAAAAAAAAAAAAAAAAAAAAAAAAAAAAAAAAAAATTGGCCTGAAAGGCACTGGGAGATTGAAAACCCCTCTGTAGTACCTTAAAGAACCAAAATTACTTAATTAATGTGGAGGCCATTATGTGTGGTTACCATATGAATGAGTAAGTGGAGTGCCTGAGCTGCAGAGCAGGAAAGAGGAGAGGATATCTGAGGTCAGCCTTGTCAGGGTAAAGGAATCCTAAACAATGAGGGCATTGGTTTAAGATTTGAGGAAGAATTTGAAAAAAGAGCTCTGAGAGTGAAATTAAATGAAGCATGGGAGAGTATTAGTGAAGATTAACAGTGCTGTGAAGGAACCCAGAAGAGACTGCCAATCGCCCCTAAACACATGCAGCTTTAACTTTGTTGCTGCAGACAGGAATTAGGCAGTACACTGCTGGAGTTTGACTGAACAGTATTTTCTTGAGCAACATTAAAGAGTTTCTCCTCCACACCCCCTCTCTTTCACTGACTTTTGAAAGTGAACATGCCCCTTTCAGCTGCATTTTTTGCCAACCAGACTTCTCATGGAGGTAGAAAAAAAAAGAGTCAAAATTTTAAAAGAAATCTGGCGCTCCTGGTGAGATTCACATAGAAGCACTGGGATGTCATCACTAACATACTGCTTCAGAAGAGGGGACAAAACCTAGTGAAATTCATGGCTGTATTAGTTTATACTTGAATTCAGTGAAGAAATTGATGAGATGCACGCACATATATAAAAACGAAAGGAAAGGATATTGGTTTACTGAAACTTAGATTACATTTTTCCAAAATCTGAAGGCTTACAGTGATTTTTTTTTGAGCAGTCTCTGAATCTATTTCAAGACTTTTTTCGTAGTGTTCATCTCATCAGCAATAATGGTGGGCATTTCCTGCAATACCTCATTTTTTCCATATGCATAGAACAAGAACCAGCTAAAGGTAGCATATTTTGGAAAATGTTGGCTATGTGTATATATATACATATGTATATATATATGTATTTTTAATTTGATGTGCTATCTCTATGCAACATTATTTACTTATATATTTTTATTCTGAGATAAAAATCTTGACTACTGAATATGAGCTCTTAGCATTTACCTTCCCTACCAGCTATAAACAGAATTGTTCCTTAAAAACAAGGAGAGAGAAAGCGAATAATCTCTCTGAAAGCACTTTGTTGTGTTTAGGTTTTGCAGAAGACAGCAGGCCAGATCTTGGATAACATTTGCAAAATTATCCAAATGGTTCAGAATCCCTGGGTAAGACCTGCCAGAGTGTGTAGGAAGTTAAGGAATATATTTAGACTGTACTTCAGTTTTAACTAATGATCTTGACTGACTGTATAAATCAGTAGGGCCTAACAGCCTTGGAATATAATCATTCATTACTCAATGTTATATGATATTGTACCTTGGTATCAAAGTTAGATGCTGTACAGATGGTTGTATGCCTGCAATCTTAGGTATCTAAATTGCTTAATTCTTTGGAAAGCTGCATTGTGTCCTCTTCTACATCTTTATTCCTAAAGCTGCAGGTAATCTTGCATTTTACAACTGTAGATCTTAGTCATTGGACTTAGGCTTCCCAGGCAGATCATCCATGGTAGTTAGCCCTCTGGAAGAGGCAGTGCCCAACCTGCCTCTGAGGCATGGGTCTAAATGCTTAAGTTGCCTAGTGAATAGCTGCACTTACAACTTAAGTGTTTTTAGTTCCTAAAGCATCTAGGTGCTCCTAAAAAATTTAGCCATGACTGTTAATAATCCTAATAAAGTCTTTAAGTAGCACCAAAAGTGGACTCTGGCTGGTGTTTTAATATGGAGTAAATTAGTGGAATGTGGAACACAAATGATGCTTCATTGCATAAAATTGCATCTCAGAAGTAGATTGGATGACATTTTAAAACGTTCCCACTGCTGCAATTGTTTCATTCCTCTGTGAAAGAACAATTTAAGTAATTAAATTTTCCCTCAGGATAGGAAAAAATTAGCCCCCTCCCAGCCCTTTCTTTTCATTTTCCCTTCTATTAATTTAATTGAAATCTAAATTGTTTAAAATATTAAGTAGCACTGGAGACCTCCCATCACTAAGGCTAGAGCTGTGTGGGAAGTGCTTTTCTAACCTACAAAACTTTTATGTTTCTCTAAACATTCCTGTTCTGCTCTGAGATAAAACCAAACTCCTTTAAAGGCAGCAGTATGTGCACTCATGTTTATGCATGGGTGTTAGTATTATGAGACTGGTATGCAACTACTAGAAGTTCCAACTTCAAAATACCTCTTTTTTTCCTGACCAAAAAAAAAAAAAAAAAAAAAGGAAAAAGTTGCCAAAAAAAAAAGTGAGTGGTTCCACGATTTCATTCTCTACCCTGAGCTTGAGCAAAGTTGCGAGTAAGGCACTGCTTTGCAGCTGAGTCCGCTGCAGGTTAGTATGAAGGCCAGAAGTCTGAAATTAGTAGGAGCCGGCTTAGTGCATAGCCGTACAAGGACACAGCCGGACTGCGTTAGATACGTACCTGGCAGCCTGGCTGGGCAAGAGTTACGTTCCCTTCAGAAGGCAATGTTGCTTTGGGAGACTGGTGACTAGCTAGTCACCAGGGTTTATTTCTGTACTTGTCATGAAGGGCTTCATGGGTAGTTTCTCAAGCTCGGAGCGGCTGATACGTTCCACCTGGTCTGATGGAGTGTATCTAAGTGGCTGAAGAGGAGCAGAGGAGATGCGTTCAGACAGTCGGCCGCAGCTGGGAGGCAGGGTTGCCTGTTGTGCCGTGAGGCGAGTCCCTGATGGCATATTAATTTGAACATAGCAGAAACAGTTCAGGAAATCCTCCAGACAACCCCTCTGACCTAATCTCGTGTGTAAGCATGTTTCTGCCTTTTTTTCTTTTCTTTTTTAACATTAAAAGAATCACACTATATAAAACAAACAAGGCCGAAACTAGAACTAGGTTAATTTGCTTGACTCCAGAGCTAGAACAGTGCATGGGGGGATCACACACACTCTAAGCAGTCTGCACTAACATATGTGATGCTCCTGTTAATTCTGAGCTGACCATGGCAAAGTTACTGAATATCTCCTTCTGTCCCAGAGCACTGATTGCTCAACATGTGGCAGAAATAGAGTTCATAGCTGAGTGTGATTTTCTGTTAACATAATGTATAATGACTGAAATTTGCCAAGAATTAATCTAATCAGCACTGGAGGGCACATTCAGTTAAGAATGCTTTTTCTACTAAACATGTTGCTGGTGATATTCCTGCGGCATAAACTATCCCCTTTTCTCCACTCCCTTCTCATCTGAATACAACACAGTAACTCTTTACTGAAAGATTTTTGTGTTATTTCAAACACACTGTTACCCTGACACTACTTCTTAATGAAATCTAATTACAGAAACATGATTTCATTTTAAGAGATTTTCTCTGTCCCTCCAATTATAGCAATTAGAGATCCTTTGCCTTAGAGCTCACACAGAAAAAAAACAAAAACAACTTATTACTTGAACTTTCAAGTCTTCTTCTTCTTCATATATGAACCACAAATAAATTAACTTTCAATGATTTGCAAATTAAACCAATAAAAATAAAAGCAAGGAGGCTGGTAGCTGCATACGTTCTAAGTGTTTGCATAGATTTTTATTTTTTTAAAAAAAGAGAAAAACAGCTGCAGTCTTAAAGAAAAGTGATACATGAGATCCAAAACTAAGAAGTTTTTTTAAAGTTAGTTATTATTCTGAATAACTAATACACTATTAAGATTCCTTTTAATGGCTCCTGCCCCTTCTAATTGGTTAAACTACTTAAGGAAGTATTTCAGTGCAATCATTAACATAGAAAGCCTGATTGTTTATGCCTTTTGATCATTGATGCTATCTGGGAAGAAGTTGGATTTTAATATTCTTGAGAAGGACGAGTAGAGTTCTGTCTGCCATCCTGGCTTCTTGGTTGTAACAGTATATGTCTAAGATCCTTAAGATTCATATAGATATCATCCTATTTCCTCTCATCAAATGTTTTCGTAATAAATGCCCTTTTTGTACTATTTATCATAAGCTATCCAGTGAGCTCCTTGGGAATCAAATTACTTGGAAGCGAAAGGAGAGAACACATTCTCCTTTTTGTAGGCTGTACGGACTACATTTTGCCCTGGAGATAGATAGTAGCTTTTGAGATTTTTAATGAAGTATCTGACATCCTGTGATTCAATGTGAATAGCTGTAGAGGCTAAATCATCTACCATCTGCATTTCTCTTGTTCATATTTGACCTAGGTCAACAAGAGTATATCTCCCAAAGTAGGGGTAAAAAGGTATTTATGTAAGGAAATGTATCAGCTAGTTTTGGTTTGGCAAGTTTACCAACATGTTCTTTTGCTCACTAAATTGAGAAGGAATCCTCTCAAGTGAAGCTTTTTATGATGTTTCTAGTACTTCCAGCCCTGAGATACTGTTGCCTTACTGGGAGATTTTTCTGGTTTTGCTTTTGATTCTTTCAAATAAATGATCAGCCCAAAGGCTGGAGGCACACCATGAAGAGTGTCAAAATAAAAGCCGGTTGGTCTGAGAGCACGTTGTGCTCATGTCATGTGGCATGGGCTCAACTCATTCCTAACATCAGCAGGTGCCCTAACAGTGTTTAGTCCTTTGTAGTGACACCTGGGACTAGAAGTCAAAGGTTTAGCATCTTTACACTTAGAAACTGCCAAGAAATTGTAATTTTGCAGTAGAGGCTATGTAGTTATACCTTTTTTGTACCGAAACCATTGAGAACTTTGTATTAAAGAAATCTCTTATTGGAGCACAGGTACAACTGAAATTTTGATAAAGGTACAGAGAACTTGTACCAGTTGTACAGTCCTGGCACCTTGGATAGTGGCCAACAGTAAAGTTGATTTTAAAAAGTCTGTCAAAGCTGGTGTCAAAGCATTCTTTGTTAGGTAGATAAGGACATTTTATGTTAATATGTTTCAGAGTAGGACTAGAAAGCAGTTGATAAAAACACTTGTTACTGAATTCAAAACTGTGTTTTGTGAATCGTTAGCTCATATTATACTCATAGGTAGGCTCCATTATTTCGGTTCACTTTCAAAATGCTGATGGGAGCACAACCACATAAGCAGAGATTAGTGAATATTGAAACAATGAATAATTTATCTGCTACATTATGGTTAAGTTCAGGGTGTTTGCAAGAAAATTGATTTTTGCGGGCAATATTTTACCCTGAAGAGCAATTGCAAGAACTGGAAATGTAAGCTGTGCTGCTTAGCTGTACTCTGTCTACATGTGTGCACACGCAGCTCTGGCGTGCAGGCTAGTGTATGCAAATGAAACTGTCAGTTCTGGAAAGGCACATGTGACACTCTCTCCCTCCCCCAAACTTTGCTTTCTGCTGATATATTTGCCAGTAAAACTCAACCCTGTGACCACTTGCAGATACCAGTCATAAAAACTGGGCAGGCACAGCAGCAGCTAAAGATTAATTAAAAAAATATTAAGAGTCACAGAAAATTGTTCCCATTTGTTCTTTCTCCTCTCTCAGCTCTATCCTTAGAAACATTTGACTGGAATGGAAAATAATTTAGTGCTCACCTGATTGCTGTTATAGGTTGCTGAACATTGAATTTAGAAAAAGTTATAAATTAGATTCCTTATTTCTGCTTACCCGGAGACTTAGTATTGTCTTTCAAAGAATCCTTTTTAAAAGCTCTTTGAACTGTTGTAACTTAATTGTATTGAAAAGTTCATAAATAGTCATTCAAAGTTCCCAGTTATAGCCGCTGCAATTTAGACTATAAAGGAAAAGAAACCTGAGCAGGATGGCTGTTTCAGAATAAAGTGCCTAATGGTTGCCTACTGTTAGCTGTTTAGTCAGAATTCTTGTTTAGCATTGTACTGTGTTACAGGAATTCTGCATTTAGCAATCTATTGTTCCCCCGATGCACAAAGAAAACTTCCATCGCAATCAGGGGGAGAATACACAGTTTCATGAAGCGAGTGGGTGATTATCCTTAATTATAATTGTATTATACCAACATTTTATTTTAAAACCTTCTGTTCACATGTATGAATCATTCAATATGCTACATTGCTCTTTATCTAACTTGCGAACTTATGTGGCTAGGAGGAATTTCCTACTTTGGATAAGTGTCTGGCTACCAGTATTAATTCGTATAAAGTTCATTCGTTCATCAGACTGAAAGGTGGTGCTTAACTTACTGCTTAGGCCCTATAGAAACACAGATATACACTTATCAGAGGGGGATTAAAGTAGAATAGCTAGAGCATATAGGCAGCTCTTTCTGGATTCACATCCATCAATTAGATTTAGAATTAATGTAAGTAAGTAAGTTTTTTTATATAGATGAGAAAATGCTAGAAATTTTATACCACACTTTGAAGAAAGACTAGTGGGCCTGGAAGTTTTTTCTGGCTATATCAGCTGACTGAAAAAGCTAATCTCTTATCTTGCAAACACTGCCTCAGAAATAGATTATCACAGATTTCCAAATTCTCTTTTCAGTGTAGCACATGCATTTCAATATTATTTAGCCCCGGAAAGACTCAGTTTTGAGTGGGATCCATAATCAACACTACTGCTACCAAATCTCAGCAGCTTTCTGCATCAGGGAATCCAACCACTGTCTTCAGTTCGCTCTTGATCCCTGTGCCTAAATCATTGGCTAACATTAATTCAGATCTAGACTGGACACTCTTATGTTACCCTCATCAATAAATTCCCAACAATAACTGGTCTGCTTTACTTTCCTGGGCAACCTTACCTACAGCCTTCATATTAATTTATCATTTGTCTCAGAAACATAAGAGGAAGAAGTTAAACAGGGTTCTATGCAGTCTGAAGCACTGCGCTCCAAGTGATAAAACAGGTTGTCTATTTGTGGTGTGAGCTTGAAAAGTGTTATCTGTATGGTTTATTTATAAAAAGCAGGTCAGACTACAGATGTGTTACCTGGAAGAAACATAAAGTTCTGAAAAGGTGCAAAGGCTGCCCATAAAGTGCTTGTTCTAAAGTAACAGATCTGGGATCTTCAGAGGCAGTATGTTCTAGCATTTTTTTGTGTATTTTGTAGATTTCTTTGTTCAATTAAAGGAAATTATTTAGCTAATTGCAGTTTTTCTTACTATTAGAGCTGCAGCTATCACACAAGAATTGCTATGTAATGGTTATTTTAAGCAGGTGTTGAATTATATTGTGTTCTTAATGCCCTTACTTCAGGGTAGGAGGGCTTTTTCTTTTGGTTGTTTTTTTAGGAGTAATTAGACCAGTGGTAGCATTGTATTTATCACTACTTTAAAAATTTGTGTTAATTGAATTATCATAATCTCATAGGAATTATCACAGTGATTTACACTGCTTTATATCCTGTAACTAGTAACAAACTCTGGCATCCATCTCCCTTTTGCGCTCTGACCATTTGATATGTGATGCTCTTTTAGTTGGCTCAGTTCTGTAATGTCCTGAACAGATAGTTCCACAAAGTTATTTATCACTGGAATTAATACCAGCAGTGTAGAACCTGACGTTCTCCTGATTTGCAAGGATCACTTTCAAGGCTTAGAGTTTCTGAATGTTGTGCTCTCACTGCTGGCCATTTTTGTGATATAGGCCCTGAAAACTAGTCTGGAACCATCAAGTTATTTTCAGACACTTTTGTAGTCACAGCAATGAGACATCACATTGTGCAATAGAAAATTTGTCCAGAAGGTCCATCTGAAAAAATGAGTATTTTAAAGAACCCTTTCTCCTGTGCCCTGGTCATATCAGATTGGCTACACCACCGTAATCTAATGAAAATATATTGAGTGTTTGCAATGAATAATCCATGCCTCTCTGAATTCCCCAGCTCTGTACTTCCCCACAAATTTCAAAGTGTTTTAAAGAAATAGATTTACCCCACTGTAGTGCTTAACAATATAGATCCAGCAATTTAAAGTTGAAGTGATCATGTTTTGGGAGGAATGTAACTTCTGGAAGTACACTATTCATCCTTTAAGTAAGCATCCTTATTTCATTCAGGATGAAGAGATTAAATTTGGGCCTATATTTTGACTTATCTATAAGCCTTATAAGTTAGCAGGGAAGGCTGGGAGTCCGGTTAGTATCATAGTTTCTAAAATCTCTTTATCAGGATTTTTTCAAGCTAGTCATTGCTAATATTACTGTGATGTTCATTACCCTTCTCTTCTAGCTTTGCTATATCTTTGAGCATAATAATAATAGGTTAACAACTGCATGCCATTTTGCATTGCGTTTCCTCATCGCCTAATGTCTGCCACTTTCTGCTTCCCTTAAAAGATATGTGAAAGAATTTTTGGTCTGTTTATGTAACTTAATAAACACGTTTCATCACCAAAAACTCTTTCCTGTTTACAGATCTAAGGCATACAACACAGCACACAAATTGCTACCCATAAAATAAATTTAGGCATGTATGTTGTATAATTAACTCTGAGAGTTCCATATTATGTGTTATACTAATTACTTATAAAGAAACTAATTACATGGTAGACCTACTGGTTGCCACTTGTGCAAGTTCTCAAAGCACAGAAGCTCTTTTATCTGCAATTCGGTTCTTCAGCTATCAAGCCCCTGAGGTTTCATGATTCAGAAGCAACTTTTCCTCAGGTCAAAAGAGGTCATTGGAGTATCCTCTGAGATTTAAGTTGTGGCTTTCTTATATCCTGACTCAGCTAGCTTTCTGCTGAAAGATCATACTCACGACCTCCCTTTGTTTTCCTGATTAGACCACGGAAGTTGCAAAACCCTAATACAGAGTATACATGGGAGGACCACATTTTCTATATAATATTACAGCAGTTGCTAAGATTGTCTTAGCACTTGTTCATCTAATTAAAAGAGGTGTGTATATTTTCTGATAATAAAATAATGGAGTGATATGAATGCAATGAGAAGAAAATCATTATTTTCAACAGGAAATCTTGATGAAACTGAAAAAAAAATTTACGCAATATTTCAGGTGGTAACTTATCCTATTTATTTTCTAACGAACACTTAGCCAAGTTGCAGTCTGGAGTCTGGATATCACAACACCTGAAGGGAGACAGCAAACAACTCTACAGGAATGTCCAGATGAAAGAACAAAAGCAAAAATAATATAAATGTATGCATATCTTCTTGGTCTTAAAGCCACAGAATTTAAATATTTCATATAACCTAAAGCACAACGCCTTTCCAAGGTTTGCCCCAAAGTTGGAGATATTGCAAAAGAATGAACTGCAGAAGATTCTTTCCTTATGTTGTCATTTGCAATCCTGTTCGTTGCAAACTTTGGGCATTTTCCTCAAGGGGAAAGATACTTTGATGTAATGTACCTGTATGCAGCAGAAGATAGATATAGAGCAAAGAAAATCACAGTAAACTGAATATCAGTCTTATATTTTCTTCAAGCAAACAGTAGCACTTTTGGTGGAAAATGAGCAGTATGTAAAGAAGTAATAGGTTGGATAGATGTACATAAAAGAAGAAATCTTCCTGCAATCTTCAACCTGCATTCAAGTCAATCTTCCTAAGCCATTAAACATATGTATGTAATGTATGTGTGAATTTTAGACTATAGTCCAACAATGATCCAAGTCCTCGCTTCTGAAAAAGCCAGCATTATCGTGTTTACATTAGAATATCTCTTCTGTGATTGAAAACACTCATAAGGCGATGCCAGCATGTTGCTGTGTGCATCCAAACAATAATCAAGATCTCACACAGTGATGATTTGTTGTCAGCTATTTTTCCTACGCTAAACAAGTCTGACACTAGCAGCCCACAAGCTAATTAACTCAAGTATCTGGCATGGGAATCTACAATACAGCTATCAGCAGAATATCCACAGAACTGAAATAAACAGCCAGTTGGACAGATGCTCCAGCGAGCTGAAGAGTGTCTCCTTGAGGTAAAGGAGAAGAAAGATGAATATTCATAAACAAGATTTTCTTTTTCCCCAGCAGAAACCTTTTTCTTTAGAAGTTTTGTTAAAAAACTAAGATTGTTTTTTCCGTACTCACTGAGCTGAATGCTTCAAACATGTTATTGGTCACTTGCCCTTTTAACTCCTTCCTACTTTATATTTCCTTTTTCAACCTTTCTTTTAACCTTTAGTCCATTCTTAACACATAGAGCTGGGTTCTGGCATCAGTCTGCTTTTAATACATGTCAAGGTTCCTTAATGAGACAAGACTGTGGGGTGCCTCGCTCTTCAGAAACATTTTATTGCTCTCTAAAGGTACTACGGACATCAGATGCTCATGGGGCAATTAGTATTCACAAATAGCAAAAGTTTTAGGAATTCAGTACTGCTACTGAAGGGTTGCAGGAGGCTGGAAGAGGCAAACTGTCAAAGAGGAAAACAGAAACAAACTGGGAGAACAGGACATAAGTGTTTTGATATCTTGTCGTGTGGCCCATAGATAATATTCTTTTGTACTCCAACACTGAATGTGAAGTTTTCAGTTAAAAAAAAAGCACAGTAATGTGCTTCATAATATATATAAGGACTATACTGAAAACCTTAGTTAGTAACTGTAGACAGAACCTAGGAGAGCCGATGGAGACATATATATTTTTAATTAAAGCAGATTAGATCCCTTCTGAGCAGAGAGACAAGAGTAGTTGGCTGGGTTAATATCCATTAAAGGAGCTAAGCACTTGGCTCACAGGATCATATTTACACACCAAAATTAAATACTTATGAGCACTATTCGATAGAGAGTTGTTTCACTCAGTAGGAGGCTCTTGAGAATCACAGGTCAGCCAGAAAATATGCAGACAAGAGAGCTACTTCTGAAAACTTGCCACTTTGCTAAATGTGTCTATGCAAAGTCAGGGGTTTCAGCCTATATTCACTCCACTGTGGCACAGTGACCTGTTCCCAGCTGTACAGACAATGGGTGAGCACTTGCCTGAGGAACTGGATAGCTTTATTGAATTCATTCCAAACATAAGAGAATTCAAACATACATTTCTTACCTTCCTAGACAGAAGAGCTAGAGGTGAGCCCTTCTATTAAAACTGAGTTTATCATGTAGAAAAAGCTTATAAGATTCATTAATTTCCAAAAGAGTGTGAGAAGAGAGATCATAGAATCATAGAATCAGTAAGGTTGGAAGGGACCTCTGGAGATCATCTAGTCCAACCTCCGTGCTCAGCAGGGTCACCTAGAGCATGTTAGACAGGGTTGCAGCCAGGTGGGCCTTGAAGATCTCCAGAGAAGGAGAATTCACAACCTCTCTGGGCAACCTGTGCCAGGGCTCCGTCACTCCCACAGGGAAGAAATTCCCCCTCACGGTCAGGCGGAACTTCCTGTGCTTCAGTTTCTGCCCATTGCCTCTTGTCCTGTCACATGGGACAACTGAAAAGAGTTTGTCCCCGTCCCCTTCACACCCTCCCTTCAGGTACTTATTCACACTGATAATCATGACTCCCTCATCCTGTAAGGAACATACTCCCTTGGAGCAGAGGGAGCCTGAGTTCTTGCTATTTCAATCATTAACAAGCATCTCCACAATTATAATACTATTGACTGGGATAAGAATTCTGTTTTGAGGCTCGAGCCAGTCTTCAGTTACTAAAGAGGAACTCTACACTGTGTTCAAAAGCACCTACAGCAAATCAGCTGTCAATTAAACTAACTCCACTCTCAGTAATAATGTAACTGCAGTAGCATTAATCTCATCTCAAGACCTGAGCATGTTTTGCTGAAACTGGCACTGCACTGGGCTGGAAGGAAAGAGAATTCATACCTGTTCAACTTATTGCTTAATTCTTAAACCTCTTTGAATGGCCTGGTATTGATAGCCCCAGGAATCTGGTGATAAACTCTCTGTATTTTAGGTCTGCTCTGTATGGCAAGTCCAGTGTTCCTTCAAAAGCAGCTGGCAGTGAATGGGAATACTCTTTAGGCTGCGTTACCTTGCACCTTTTGCAAGGCGGAAGGAAACACAGAGCAGGCTTTACCGATTTGCCCCATCTAGATTCAAAACCATCTCAGCTTCTTAGCCAATTTCAAACAATGACTAAACAAAGAAAACAAAACAGAACAAACCACCATAAACTTGAACTCTTGTTGTCTTGCTACTGTTTAATTGGGGGTTGACATGAAAATTTAGCTGTACATCTGTGGCAGTGTTAAATTACATTTATTAAGAAATAACTTGCAGCAATGTGTACCCTTTCTCTTCTGCACTGTGCTATAAGGTTTCACTGCAGCATTCTTTCCAGGTTGCCTCTGTGCTCTCTCAGCATTAAGCGCTGAGTGAATTTCTGCTTCTACTGGTCTTTCCATGGTATTTTCATTTTTTTTTTTTGTTTTTATTTCCCAAGCATTGCTTTCATCCTGCCTTGGGTCATTTACTATTATTCAGTTAATCCAGTCTAGCAGAGTGGCAAATGAGACTGGCACCATAGGTATTCCTGCTGATTCCAAGCATTTTTTTATGTCATAACTGTGCCAGAGGACATTGTGAAAATATAGTTGGTCCTTGTAACATAGTGTGTTTGCGAGCTATGTGACAAAATGATCACAAATGAGCCTGTATCTCTTTGCAACTTGTATGATGTGGATTAAATTAAAGGAAATAAGTGAAAGGAAGGGAATTTATATAGAGTCTGTTAGTTACATGTGTCAAAACTAAAATGATCATGTTCGACAAAGGCTGGTACTCTGCTACATTTTTATAGTTAATTTTCATTATAGGAAAATTTCTGAAAACAACATATGCAAGAAATGCTGTGAACAACAGTGATTTTAGAAGTTAAATTGATTCCTATTTGCACTTGCTCTTGTTCTCTCCTTTATATACCATAGTCTACACATTTTAAAGTTCCTAACTAAATTCTGCAAGCCCAGCTGGAGGGAAAGCAAAGGCAAATGATTATAGGTGCAAGTGTCCTAAAACTCAGAGGCATAAAATCCTCCAAAAGACATGCCACATATGGTAACTATTCAGGCTAAGTCTATTAAAGCCTCCAAAAAAATGTCTTCGTGAATTGCACATCCTGATTGCAGTGTGGACGTACCGCGAGCCATTCATGAGCCACTCTCCTTGTCTTGTGAAACTACACAAAGATTCAGAGCAGCATGCACATCCCTATTTGAAAACAGACTAGTAAGTGCAATCGTGCCTTGATGTATGGCTGCACATTGAGTTGTGTTCTGAAGTGTCATCAACAGAAAGACCACACCAGTATATTTACAGCTTACGTTAAGTTGTCTGACTGGCTGATGAGTGATTTAATGAAGTTTTTTAACGTGACATAAGCATTCTGCAGACTAAGTGCCAGGTACTTGATAGTGAAACATTAAGGAGGGCAAGATGACAAGAGCTTCCCCTTTTATTTTGGTTTAACATTGATTCCCTTTGAGTGGTGTGTTCTGGTAATAAGCTGAAAGCATACTTCTGTCAGAAAGGTTCCCCTTAATTTCCAGAAAAGGCACTTTGTTAGATATCATTTAACTTCACCCAGAGAGAGAGAAACAAAGCCAGTTAGAGCCAGTATGAAACATCGGTATTCTTCTGTGTACTTATGATTGTCATTTTATTTATTGTGTGCCATCATATTCATACAAATACTGATTTGTAGTAATTCCCAGAGGAGAGAGATCAAGGTCTTACATGTGTTGTCATCTGTTATATGTCTACAGGCAGGTTTCTACAAATGCAAGACTCCAGATAGGTGAGCTCCATCAATCTGTTTATTCATGAAAAACAAAGTCAACACTTTTTCAAGAATAGTACTCTGTAGTTGTCCAGTAGCTGTACAGACAAATAGAAATGCCTCTGTCTTGCTAACTTGTTTGTATATAGTACTTATAAACATTTTAAACATGGTATCTTAAAATGAGCAGAAGGTATAGTTCTTCATGTTAACTGCTGCTCAGGAGTAGAGGACTGTGCTCAGCATAGGTAATTTTCATATGGCCCAGTGAGTGAGAGGTGTTGCAATCTCAGCATCAGCTTGCCATACAGGGAAGTCAGTGGGAGCGCAAGCAACTTAAGAATAGTAAAGATCTAAGTGCCAGTAATCATATGATTACTTACAATTACTTAATATAGCTGTGAAATTAAAATTTAAAAATATATTACATTCAGGTACGGATATATAACTCTGGCATAAGGATGTGTGCTTGGCAGTAGTACACTGTAAACATATAGTAAATGGAAAGCCACTGCCGTAAGGAGCAGTCTTGGGTTTATTATAAGATGCAATCAGAGAAGGAAATAAACAAATGGATAGGAGCTGAAACAGAGAAGGATGTGGGAAGAATAGTGCAAGCATGCTTTTTCATAGACTTGCTGCATGCATAGTATCACAGTGAGCAAAGAGGGGACCTGGGAGCCTCCTGCAGCAAGTTGTCGCTTCTTTGGGCTCAACTCCCATAGAAAGGAGAAATTATAGCTCATCACAAAATGATGATCAGCTATGTACAAATGAATCAATGTGCTGGGTTAGTATTGCAAAGAAAAACAAACATAACATAAAAGGAACATAAAGCAGCTTTTTATAATTAGGGTTCTTTTTGAGTTAGCTTGAGCCCTCCCCTTTCCTTCCTTTACCTTCCCCTTCTCCTCCCAAAATAATAGAACATTTTGCCAGTAATTTGGAGCAAGTCTCGGTGGGCCAGATGGAATTTAGAGAGAGGGATGTAACATAGTTTCATTTCATTCTTCTTTCTCCTTCTTTTCCCTCCCCTTCCCCCCCCCGCCCCTGATTTTCTACTCACAAGTTTCTTTCTTCAGCTTATTCCACAACATGGAGGTGGTGAGGCAAAAATAGAAGTTAATGGTACTACCACTGTTTGTTTCTATTAGCGTTTACATGTGAAATGAAGGCATTTTGGAAGAGAACCAGACTGGCCAGTAAAGCCTTTCACCCTCATAAACTGTACATTTGGTTCGACTTTGGCTTAGGTCCCAGAATTTGTCACAAGCTTTATTATAAAGCTGTAGTTCAGCTAGAGTTTTGTTAGTTCTATTACAATGGCTCCTCTCCTTAAAAAAAAAAAAGAAAAAAGAAAAAAAAGAGAAAAAGAAAAGAAAAAGAATAAATTAAAAAAAAAAAGAAGGACAGAAAGAAGGAAAGCTTTTCTTCATTCTGAATGCTCTTAGAATTCTGGAAGAAATGTACTAGAAAATGCAATTAGCCAGATAACTGGTCAGCATCAATCATCAGAAAATAAATGAAGTTTATCTAAAATTTCCAAAAATGATACATCACCTCCTTAAAATAGTCCAAGAGTGACTAATCATATAAACAGTAAGGCAGCCACCAACACTCAAGCATGTTACAACTTCTGAGAAAACACAGGCCTACACTGCCAAAGAAGAGTCTATGGAGCAACTGGAGAATGATAGGACATCTGGAGGGAAGATGCATGCTACACTTCAAGAGATTTTTTTTTTTTTTTTTTTTTTTTTTGTAATAAGCTTTCCCAAAGGGGCAATTTAGCTCTGCGTAAATTCCATCATGGAATATATAAGCAAGAAAAAAAAAAAAAAGAAGCAGAGGAAGAGGAATGTGTTACACAATACCCAGTTATAAAACTATTGGTCTCATCCTGCTTTCATGCATCCTCTGACTTTCATGCACAAGCCCCCTTTCTCCCCTTCCCTTCCCGCAGTGCAGGACCAAGTACAAGTGAAGCTGTGTAGTATTTACCACTGATTTAATGGGACAGCTTTGTCCCGTAAGCAGTAATGAGTTATTAAAACCTGGAGATTACTGGAGATTGAACAGTTACTGAAAGGATATGTAGAACTGCACTTAAAGATCAGTTAGGTCATAGCACTTTGCTGGGATTTGAAATATGGTCTTGTTACCAAGTTACATTGAGGGTCTGATTTGAGGCATAGAAGACAAGTTTATCTCTTGCTCCTGTCATTAAATTTCCATGGGATCTTTGAGCGAGTGACTTAAACAGCCTGTTCTGATTCCCTACTGAGAAACAGAAATTAGTCTGTTTTAGACTAGTGTGAAAAGTTTAGTCTGTTCTTCTAGTGTAGAAATTCTTATTTTGGTCTACTTTGACTGTAAAACTCTTTGGTCAGGAAATTTTAATTTGCTATGAGGCCCTAGATTGAGTTCTATAGGAACCAGATTTTTAAAAAGTCCTAGGATGCCCAAAAATGCAAGCAGGTACATCAACTGGATTTTTTCAAAGCATTTCAAAGCATTTACAACCTTTTCATATTTCAGTGTAACACCACACTGCTGGAGATTCCTTAGTCTTCCCTTGGAAATTACAAATTCACAAAATCTAAATGCTCCCTGAGCACATAGTGATTTGAGTCCCTTGGCTCCTACAGTAGTTGCTTTCCGGGGCTATCTAGAATCTGGAATTGCTACTCTTGGACAGCAAGCAGATTTGGCTCATCAGCAGTTAAGTATGGCTCCTGTGTCAAGGCCGTGGTTGGTGCTGGCTGCAGGCTGCCCTGCTATGATCCGCATCCTCTCTGTGGAGCTTGGCTGAAAACTTTACGTTGCCCAGGACCAAAGGTGGTACATCTTTAGGGGTCTGGGAGAATCATTGTCATTAAATCACTGCCAAAACTTGCCCTCCGCTTCTGGGAGGAGGAAATTCTCTAATAGAGCCTTGCTATGAAAATCTTTAAATGCAGAATGTTAGCCACCTCTGCTACACTAGTGCATTAATGATGTACCACATCAACCATTTGCCATGGTTGATGTACCATGATGTCCCATAGCAACCTATTTAAGCAAGTATTTGTGTAGCAGAGAAATACTGTACGAAAATGATCATTAGTTTTAGTCACAGATGAAAATCAATTATGTAAGCAATGTTGTGTAACATAGTGATACTGGATTTCACAAGAAAGGTGTGTGACTCTCAAAGAGTCTTTGAACATTGATTTAGGAATTTGAATTTGGTAATTGGGAATTACCAAACCTTACTTGAAAGTTTACTTGAACTACATTTAAAATAACTAAAAATGAAATTATAGAGGACATGCGTGTGTCAGTAAGAGGAAATCAAAACGCAGCATGAAACAAAGGGCCCCCTGCTATATGGAGTTGCACATATTCCATGAAGTGTTGAGGACGAGATAGTTTTAAGAATCAGCAGGAGTCACAGCCTCAATACCTTTAAAAATCTGCCTCTTTTTGCTTTACGTTCTTATTGCTTTCTTTGTGGGGGAGGGAGGTTTGAAGGTCACAGAACTGGGGTATTTACATAATCAGAACCAGATGATTAATTACATTTATAGAGGTTTTGTTCCTCTGAAAATTTTGTCCCAGAAAAGCAAGAGGACGCACAAAGTCTGTGGTTGAAAGAAAATTATATTAAGATTGCAGAAGTATTGTACGTCACAGTTCTGTGGGAAGTGGCTTTTCATTGTTTAACATAAGAAAGAGAAATCTAGCAACTCAGGCTATGCAGCTGGGGTCTGTGCTGTGTAATAAATTCCAAATAAAGGAGTTCTATAACAAACCCTTATATATTACACCCAAGTTGAAAGTATACATATCGTAAAGTCTCAGACTGAAAAGAAATCAGTTAGCACAATGAACATTCTAACCAGATTAGCTGTCATTTTAGCTTAAAAAAAACCTACCACCCCAATTCTTTCATGCCCTCCTCTCCAAAAAATTTGGAACTCATCAGTGGAAATATCGCCTCAAAAATCTTTTGTGCTTTCTATTATTTAAACCAGAGACATATGCACTCATTTGGGCAAAATAAGAATGAATCTAATTTTTTCTTAAATCAGAAACAGACACAGATGAGGGTTTCAAAATTATGAGAACACTTTTTTGTTTAGATTTCTGTGTGTTTAAGTGGTATGTTCTAGGGAAAATGCTGATTATTCTCAAATGTTGAAGACTGGGTCTCAAAGCCCCTCAAAACCACTGGGAAAACTGAAAACAATTTTGATGTGCTTTGAATCAGTCCCTCTCTGGAACAATCCCCAAACATAACACGTGGGATGGGAAACATGTCTCATGATGCTGCTTCAAAGACTATGTTTATCATAGGAAATTAAATTGCTTGGGGTGCAGGTTTGAGCACTCTCATGCAGTCATCTGTTTCCTTCCTTGCACTTTCTGGGGACAGTTTTGGCCTGGCTGACCACCTTCTCCCAGACAATGACTGGACATCGTTTGAGGAACTCTTACAGATCACAGACCCTTCTGAAGAGGTGGCATGGACGTGATAACTTGTTTTAAGGACAAAGAGGAGGGCTTGTTGTGTGGGCCCAGGCTGTGCTATATTGTTCACCCTCAGGGCCAGAGAATGGGTCTGAACACCCATTCACAGGGCAAAGGTTTAGCACATGGGAGACCTCTTTGTCAACTCCTATCTGAAAATCACTTTTTTTTTTTTTTTTTTTTTTTTTTTTCCTAAAGAGGTTTCATTGTATTCAGCTTGGTTTACTCTAGAAAACTATTTCTATAAATTCTCCTTTCTCTTCTCATTTGCACTGACCTTCTTAGGCATGAGAGTTGATCACAGCAGTAAATGGGTATGGAGAGAGTGAAACAATATATCGACATAAAAAATTAAGAGTATAAAGAGTTCATGCCAGGCCCTTTTCTGTATCTGCAAAGTCTTATACCCATCAGTGGTACTGCAGGAATATGATCTCAGGTGTCAGCCATGCTGAGTCTGTATGAGGAGCTGGTGCTACACTAGGCTTTTATTTCTCCAGAGCTTGGCTGGCCTGTGTCAAGTGCTGCTTTGCAGTTTACCAACAGGGTTTAGGGGAGAAGAGAGGAGTAGCAGGGCCAGCTCTTCCAGGCTGAACCATTCCAGACTCCCTCATGAGGAAGGAAATCCTCAGCTACCTTTTTTTCTGGCTGTTTTGTCTTGCCTTTCCTCAGCATGAGGAGCTGACTGAGCCCAGTAGGTCTAATAGCCACATTCTTGATGAATGCACCTGAATGGGCCTTTTACAAGGTAAAGTTGGACCTATCACTTTTGATATTCTGAATGAAATTTCTTTTACCATGATGTTACATTGAAAGGCCAGTTACGTTCTCTCACTGGAATAAGTGAGATCTGAATTTGGCCTTCTGCAATTTTCTGTCAGTTGTAGCTGAACTGTAGCTTTGATATACCACAACCCCCCTGATATTTTTGGTGTTGATAAATGTAAGTATTTTTATGTTGTGCTCTTACATTCTTGGTATTAACTGAGGAAACAGAACAATAACATACTCTTGTCAATACAAGCAGTGCCCTGGGAATTGGCTAATTAACATAAAACTCAGCCCTGCAGGGGCATTTCCAGGTTCATTTTTTGCTGCCTCAGCAAACTATAGGGTTTGAGCTGTTAACTACTTTCAGATGCTCTTTGTCTTTCAAGAAAGAAATAAAGTACATCCATGTTGCTTTAGGCAAGTTAATGATTCTGTAGAACACTTACCTTTTTACCATATGCTTCACCGTGGATCGAAATCTGGAAGGAGCTAAGGATTATATACAACATACAGTCTTTTGGCAGAAAAATATTTTTTCTAAACTAAAGGTGAATGGCTAAATGTGGCATTAATGTTCGTTGTTTTTACAGAACTGTATACTGAGGATGTTTAATTTTACTCAAAATAATTCTTCCAGTAATCTCAAAGTAGAGGGTATGTAGGTGCTTTGATTTCTCATGGTCTCTTAAGGTCATTACAAACAGTAATGTTACTAGGAAAACTGGAGAGACTTGCATAACCACCTCTGTTAAGTTAGAAGGAAATCTGGCCTAACTTGCAAAGGGGACACGTCTGTAAAATTTTGAGGAACTCCAAATAATTGGGTTTTGTGTGTGGGAATGTGTGTTTGTGTGAATTACTTACTTTTCATTCACATTCTTTCCTTTAGAAAACAAAATAAAAGTTTCATGTTCACAGGGGAAAAAATGATAGAAAAGTGAAAGAAATTCAAGTCAAATGAAATTTTCTCTAACTGTGAGATTCAGATTTTACTGCCTGGATTCGTTTTGCTACATATATTCGTTGCTATAACTCTGGATGTTATAGCAAATTGTCTCTCCTTGTCGTGTTTGCCTATAATACGTATTACTGTTACTTATGAATGAACACAATCACATTCTGCAGTTCACAGAAATCATCTGTAGAAAGTAACAATAGAATAATTTTCAGCTGAAATGTTGAAAACTATTTGACAGGTCCTCAAGTGCTAATGAATAGGACTTAGCAGTTACATTTTGAATGAGCATAGCTACTCTCAAAGTATTTTGTAAGAGCAGAAAAATAAGCACACGTGCAAAGTGCAAATTTGAGAAAGCCCACGTCACAGCACATGCAAATACATGTACTATTCATAGTTCTGTTTTGTACACACATTTTCTTGTTCATGCATGTATTTGCTTATTTTGTGAGGGCACTTTAGGAGTGATTATCAAAAGACTGTGTGTGTATATGTGACTGTGTGCCTATCAGCATAGTTTGTTAAGATTGCCCAACCCTCTCTATTCTTGCTCAAATATATAATCTTCTCAAACTATACCCCTCTGGAATAAGACTTTACATATTGTGTGTCTGCCTGCATTTTTGGTGCAGTTTTGGTGCAGTTCAACGTTTGCTAGGAAAGGAAATAAAAAAAAAGGGAAAGACATAGTTTTACCCTTAATCAGACATCTTGGAAAGATTTCAGTGTCACTGTATCTCTGATTTGAGAACTGCAAAATGGGATTGAGGGCTTAGGCTGAGGGGAGCTTCAAACTGCACTAGGAGAACTTAGAGAAATCAGGAAGAAGGGAGAAGGTGATATCTGCTAAGGAGTGCTCAGGTACCCAGGATTATCTGGACAGGGTGACTCCTAAGAAAAGAAAAAGATTCATTGCAAGGGAGGAGTGGCCATGGGATGAGGAGCCAGTGTTAGGGGAAAAGAAAGATTGCTACAGCAGTATTTTGAAGGAGATTTGGCAGCAAGCATCAGGCTTGGGGTGATCAGACAGAAAACAGCTTTTGCTCCTGTCTAGTGCTTGGACTGGAGCCAAGTGCCTGTCAAACTCACTGACAAGATTTTCAATTCCCCTTATCCTCATCCACATCAATACTGACAATTTATTACTGCCATCATTTACTGTAACAACTGTCATGCCAATTGCAGAGACCCGTGCAATGGATTTCAGTATTTTCAATGTTACTGATTCTTGGAGTTAGTAATTGGAAAGATGCTAGAAATATCCCAGTGAAATTTTAGTATTCTTGTTTATTTGCATGCATTAGATGATCAGTATCATAAATTATGATATTAGATGAATTAGATGATCAGTATCATAACTTTTCATTAGTTTAGTATAGTATACCTTTAGTGTCCTGAAAGGCTTAAGGAAAGCTAGGCATCTAGGCAACTAGGTTTTATTTAATCTTTCCCTGGAGATTTCTTCCCTGTGAATAGCAACACTGGCTGTCTATCATACATCTACAGTATGCTGAAACAGAGGGAACATTGCATTTTGCCTTTATTTTCAGGAAGTGTCAAAAGTATTAATAGCATAAATTCTGCTAGCTAGCTAGAATTCTCACACTGCAATCTTATGCATCAGCACTTTTTTTTTTTTTTTTTTTTTAACCACAGATGGCCATTTATGTAACACTGTTGGAAATTGTGGCTGTGTTCCACAGCAACAGGAAAATGGGATACATCTGCACTGTGTGGGGAAAAATACAAATGAACTAGAAGCCATGCAAACATTTAAATTACAGGGAAACAGGACTGCGATAAGCCCTGAACTGCATGAGCAGGAAGAGAGTGTCAGCCTCACCCATGCCCTGAAAAAATGGCCACATTTACGGGCTACTCTATTGTACTAAGTGGAAGTTTGTTTATGCGGGACCTTCCTTCCCTCAGGACTTCCTCTGAGAGGAAATGTCGTCACTGTTCGGTAGGGGTCAATTGTTATGCATTCAAAACTCAAACATAAAATAGTATCCTGGAATGCAAAAAAGTGGAAAGGAAGAAATAAGATTTCTCCATTTGTATCTTTAGAAACATTTGCTACAGTTATTCTTGATCACTAATACTTTCAGAGAGCTGAGTAAAATCAAACAAGACTCAAATAGCTAATATAGTATTGTTTTTGAGGTATCACAAAACACTCCTCATTATTTGAAGCAGCCCATCACTTTTGTCAGCTCTAGTATGGGTAAGGTGGGAATATATTTAAACAGAAAAAGACTAAAAACTAGTTTGCAGCTTTATAACCAGGGCCATGCTCTTGTGGGAATACCTGGCTAGGTCTGGTCTGTGCTTTTGTCTGGACTGTCCTGGATCCACTGGATACGCACTTTTCTGAGACCGTATTTGTGGCTTGGATGTCCTGAGTTTTGTTTTGTTTTGGTTTGTTTTTTTTACCCCACTGGTAAAACAGGAATATTGTTTGAGATGAAAAGTGCTATGGAAGAGCTAATATCATTACTGTTTGATCAGACTATTGCTGTTGTCTTTTTGTTGTCAGTCAAATGAAATAAACTGGAGGATCCTCATCGGGGGGAATTCACTGAGCTCTTGGAAACACAGAATCACAGAATAGTTGAGGCTGGAAGGCACCTCTGGAGGTCATCTAGTTCAAACCCCTAGGCAATACCCTAGGGCAGGTTACTTAGGGCCATGCTTAGTTGGATTTTGAATATCTCTGTGAATGGAGATTCCAAAACCCCTGTGGGCAACCTGTTCTGATGTTTAACGACCCTCATAGTAAAAAACAAGTTTCTTCCTATGTTTAAACGGAATTTTTATATTTCAATTTGTGGCCATTGTCCATATGCTTTTGTCGTGCTATTTGGACGTCAACCATGCTGGAATGCTATCGACCACTGACTGGATAAATGCACAGCTGAAGACTTTTGTTTTCTCCACTTGTAAGAGGCAGTTAATGAACTCTCTCTGGCAAATGGACTTTGCCTCTCTACATTTACCAATTTTGATTTTAAAAGTTCCTACTGAGTGGATTACACTTTTATATCCACTTTGCATTAGGCTGTGGAATACCTGGCAGCAAAGAAATGTGGAAAACTGACAGGGGCCCACATTAGTCTGCAGGGGACATTTGTGTCCCAAAGAGGCAGCGCAGCCATGAATAATGTTGACTCAGGAGGCACTATGGGAAGTCTCCTCACTATCTGTCTCTTGAAGATTCAGCATCAATGGAGGTCTTGCTTCTTCCCCATTGCATGATCTATACCAAAAATATGTTGCTCATCTTTTCCCAGACTAACGTTCCTTGGGATACAGTAAGCTAATCAAGGGGGCAAGAAGATGTGGTTTGATCTTTCCTGTGGAACACTAATCAATAATTTTTCTCCAAGGACAATATATTAAATAAAGCACAGCACAAGATCATAAACTGTTGTAAATCTGATTAAAGCACTGTTAGGCAAAGCACCACAGCCTACAAGCTGATTTTCTCCTGACTAGACATCTGGTCCAACATGCTTGGACACCAGTCCTCCCTCCCTTCTTTCTTTCCTTCCTGCTTTCTTTCATTTTCCTCTTTCACTTACTTTTTCTCTTTTTTTCTCTCTCCTTTTCTCTCTCTCTCTCTCTCACACACACACACACACATACATATACACGCTGGGATTATTCAAATTTTCAGTCTCTCAGTTAAGAAATAAGTGGAAGACTTTCATTTTCTATACGTATATGTCACTTTTCTAAGAAGCAATGCAGTATTTTCCAGGCTCAGTTTCTCGCTCCCTGCCTGGGCCGTTAGCAAGTTGCCTCACATCTGAAAGAATGCCGCTTGTGCGGCAGAAATTCCCACCGTTAGAATCACCCCTCTGTGTTACACAACAAAGGCCAATGTATTGTCTCAATGTTAAGCGGGTGTTAAAATGTGCATATGTTGCCAGGGCTATTGCATCTGAGGGTCCATTTAGGAAGCAGTGGTTTTTCGCTACTGTTGGCTGCTCTGAATCCCCTCATATTAGCACATTAGCACACATGCAGGCCTTCTTATCAGATTAGCTACAGTTGTCACAGATTAGTTCACTCTGTAAAGGAGCCGCAAAGGTACCTTTGACCAGTCATTCAAAAGAGCTAGATTTTTTTTTTTTTATGTCTACCCTTCAAGCATCAGAGTGCAAAGCAAATTAAAGAGAAAGTCAGCTTCTCTCTCTCTCTCTCTTTTTGGTACCAGGATAACTGAAGGATAGATGTTAGGGTAGAATAAATGGATAGAAGTTAATGGATATTTAATATTCACCTAGAAAATTAAATCTTTTAACCTGTTAAAAGTATTGTGTATTTTCTTTCTTCACAAATGGCAACACTTTCTTGTTGAGATATAACCTTTCTGAAGCTCAGAAGTAGCTCTTTTATATTTTATTCGTAGAATCATAGAATCAGTAAGGTTGGAAGGGACCTCTGGAGATCATCTAGTCCAACCCCCCTGCTCAGCAGGGTCACCTACAGCATGTTAGACAGGGTTGCAGCCAGGCGGGCCTTGAAGATCTCCAGGGAAGGAGACTCCACAACCTCTCTGGGCAACCTGTGCCAGTGCTCCGTCACTCTCACAGGGAAGAAATTCCCCCTCACGGTCAGGCAGAACTTCCTGTGCTTCAGTTTCTGCCCATTGCCTCTTGTCCTGTCACACGGGACAACTGAAAAGAGCTTGTCCCCATCCCATTGACACCCTCCCTTCAGGTACTTGTACACATTGATAAGATCCCCCCTCAGGCTTCTCTTCCCCAGGCTGAACAGGCCCAGCTCTCGCAGCCGTTCCTCACAGGGCAGGTGCTCCAGCCCTCTGATCATCTTCGTAGCCCTGCGCTGGACTCTCTCCAGTAGCACCATGTCTCTCTTGTAGTGGGGAGCCCAGAACTGGACACAGCACTCCAGATGAGGCCTCCCCAGGGCTGAGTAGAGGGGCAGGATCACCTCCCTCGACCTACTGGCAACACTCTTCCCAATGCACCCCAGGATACCATTGGCCTTCCTGGCCACAAGGGCACATTGCTGGCTCATGGTCAACTTGTCATCCACCAGCACTCCCAGGTCCTTCTCTGCAGAGCTGCTCTCCAGAAGGTCAGCCCCCAACCTGTACTGGTGCATGGGGTTATTTTTCCGTAGGTGCAGGACTCTGCACTTGCCCTTGTTGAACCTCATGAGGTTCCTCTCCGCTCAGCTCTCCAGCCTGTCCAGGTCTCTCTGTATGGCAGCACAGCCCTGAGGTGTGTCAGCCACTCCTCCCAGCTTGGTATCATCAGCAAACCTGCTGAGGAGGCACTCTGTCCCTTCATCCAGGTCATTGATGAAGAAGTTGAACAGGATGGGACCCAGTACTGAGCCCTGGGGGACTCCACTAGCCACAGGCCTCCAGCTAGACTCCATGTCACTGATGACGACCCTCTGAGCTCTGCCTTTCAGCCAGTTCTCAATCCACCTCACTGTCCACTCGTCTAACCCACACTTCCTGAGCTTCTCTAGGAGGATGTTATGGGAGCCAGTCAAAAGCCTTGCTGAAGTCAAGGTACACAATGTCCACTGCTCTCCCCTCATCTACCCAGCCAGTCATTCCATCACAGAAGGCTATCAGATTGGTTAAGCAGGATTTCCCCCTGGTGAATCCATGCTGGCTACTCCTGATCACCTTCTTTTCCTCCATATGCCTGGAGATGACATCCAGAATGAGCTGTTCCATCACCTTTCCAGGGATAGAGGTGAGGCTGACCAGCCTATAGTTGCCTGGGTCCTCCTTCTTGCCGTATTGGAAGACTGGAGTGACATTGGCTTTCTTCCAGTCCTCAGGCACCTCTCCAGTTCTCCACGACTTTTCAGAGATGATGGAGAGCGGCCTGGCAACAACATCCGCCAGCTCCCTCAGTACCCATGGGTGCATCCCATCCGGGCCCATGGATTCGTGGATGTCTAGCCTGCCCAGAAGGTCTCTAATCCTTTCCTCCTCAACTAAAGGAAAGTCTTCCCTTCTCCAGACTTTCTCCCTTACGTCCAGGTTCCAGGATTCCTGAGGACTGCCCTTAGGAGTGAAGACTTCTAATCCTGCCTTCTCTGTATCCCTTGTCACCAGGGCCCCTGCCCCATTCAGTAGCTGGCCCACATTTTCCCTAGACCTCCTCTTGCTTCTCTTGCTTATTCTCTTCTTTCTCTTTCTGTTTCCTTCACCCCCAACTAATTTATAGTATGATTTGATTGGCAGTGTTCTGAAGATTGAGGTGAGGAAAAGTTTTCCTAGTACCCTTTTTACATTATTTCTTTATCTTATCTTGCTCCTTAAAAATTGTGATAGCTAAGTTAAACAATATCTCAAAACACCTTCAGTGCAGCTTGCAGTCTATGCAGACATCAAGACTGAACCTAGAGAAGAACCTAACACTTTGGAAATGCTGTCTTCTTCATTCACATTAGTTATGTGCCAAGTTTGGTGAATGCTGCCCAATGGCTAAGCCACTCCAAACAGGGTTTGGTGAACCTGATTCAAAGGAAACAATGTTCAGTTCAAGTTTTTGGTTACTGCCTTGATTGATCTTAAAGCACTGGACATTAGATAAAGCTTAGTTACTGTTTACTCCATTCTGATAGCATTTTTCAGTACTTGTCTCTGACTTAACATGGTTATTAAGACAGGCTAGAAAGGTATAAAAACATATTGCTGTAACTACTGGTTCATATTCGCTCCTTTGGCACAAAAAAAAAAAAAAAAAAAAAAAAAAAAAACCGGAGAGGGAACCTCTGGCTGGGAAGCAGAAATTCCATACAACTTGGTGCTTTCTAGGGGAGGTGTTCTTGCACATCCTCACTGCTGGGAACAGCATTACTATGCTCAATTTGAACTTGTCTATGGGGCAAAGAAAAAGAATCAGAGGGCTGTTTTGCTCTTTAATGTCCTCTTTAGGTTAGCTATGGTGCCAGCATATGGAAGACAGAGCGGACAAACCCAAGGTAAAATCATGACTTCGGAACTGATGGTCCCTTTGCTGTATAGCTGGGCTATGAGAGTAGAACATAGTGCAGAATATTTTCTCTGTACAATGAAGAAGAAATCAAGGACTGGACTGAGACCTTTTCTAATTGCATCATCATCACTTTAATTGGTAGTTCTTCATTCAGCTTCTCCTAGGAACACAATCAGAGGAATATTGTTCACCAGTCTGTTTCTCCACATGAGCTTAAACCTGGCTCATTTGCAATGTGCTCTATTGGCAAAAAGGTAGAAAGTACAATAGATCATTTGTAAAGGAACTAGCGCATTGACAGAGGCTAGAGTGAGTTTGGTGCTTCTAAACAAACAGCTTGACTGCGTATTCTCAAAGGCATGCAATTCTGGAATTGAGTCTAATAATGAAAATATGAAATATTCCCAACTTAGTTCTGGCCCACTTCATAGATTCTGTTAAAATACGACAGTGTTTCTACTGCAGTTCTTTTTTCAGAAGTCAATATTTTATTGTTTCAAATCTTAGTGCCACATCTGTAACAGAAGACTGGGAAGTGATGTAGCAAAATCATTCCTTAGAGCCCAGTGAGAAGACAGCTTATATCACTGATGGTTGTTACCAGCTGTAAGTTATAAACAACTTCAATTTATGATCAAGATAGTGAGGCAAGAGCAGTAGTAGCAAAGCAAGGCATATAAAGAAGAAATCAAGTAATTGCACCTTGCTTTTGCCTTAAGTGATTGCCTTGTTCTAATCAACGAAACAGCTTCAATACTGTAAGGCTATCAGAAGAGTTCATTATAGCATCTGCTTCTTCTTTTGTCACATTGGATAGTAAACCATTTACATTATTAATTTCTGGTGTTGGTTTGTGCATCCAGTGTTTACATTTTTATATCTCCACATGTAGCTCAGTATGGTCATTTAAAGAGTCTATATTTTGTGATACACATACATATCTGATGTAAACTGATCTGCTCCAGGTTTGAATTTATTTTTTAAAGGGACATACCATGAAAAGTGGTTGTGAAAGTAGAACTGTAGTTTTCCAGTTGATTATTTCCCTATTAATCCAGAAATGATTTTCTACATTTATGTTCTGTGAACAACGGATTTTTCACTCACCACTACGAGACTTCAAATGCACTCTGTAACCTTAACTGTGTGTCTGTGTGGCTTATGCATCAACTTCAGTCATTAGTCTCAATTTAGTGAAGCCATTTTGTTGATGATACTTCTTTCTTTATCCCAAAGCAGGGAAAAAGCTGCAGAGCTAAAGGCCTACATACGGAGTATTTACATTTTTGTTTCTCTCTTAAATAAGCACATAGGAGTCTGGGTCAGAGTGTGAATCTTCTGTTTCCATAACTTACTGTTGTTATATTGTCTCAAGCATCACCTGCCTCATTGTAGGGGTAGAGAGTCTCAACCCAAGAGACCTTGTTGAGTATGAAAGTGCTAATTTTTACAGTCACCCTTCACTTGAGGAGGAAAATTAATGAAGCTAGGTGAATGTTGTCTGCAGCAATGCATTTTGGTTCTGAGGATGTAAATGAACATTTTCCAGAACCCTGATTTTAAATCCAAACGCTAATCTTCCATGCCCAAAGCAAAATTTGGCTCTAGTCTACTCAATGATTGATTTTGAATATAAACAATGAAACAGTCTATTTGGTTTGCTTTAGGCAATAGAAACTAGAATTTAGGCATGTGACATTCCATACTTTGAGAGTGAGATTCACAA